>NW_026652278.1:48207025-48805618 GCF_009828535.3 Hylobates moloch
CTTTGACTAGGAAAGGGAACTCCCTGACCCCTTGCGCTTCCCGAGTGAGGTAATGCCTCGCCCTGCTTCGGCTCGCGCACAGTGCGCTTCACCGTCTGTCCTGCACCCACTGTTAGGCACTCCCTAGTGAGATGAAACCGGTACCTCAAGTAGAAATGCAGAAATCACCCGTCTTCTGTGTCGCTGGGGCTGGGAGCTGGAGACCGGAGCTGTTCCTATTCGGCCATCTTGGCTCCACCCTGAGTATAGACTTTCACTTTTTTCTTTCCTTCATTCCAGTTCAGTAGTTGCTAGAATGTAGTGTACAGTAAGAGTTACTGTAGCTGGTTTTATTCAGTAATTTTCAAGGGCGATTCTGGTATACATGTGTGTATTCATTTTGTGTTGGCACTATAATATTTACTATTTTAGTGACAGAATTGATGATGCTTCACTATAGAAGGCTGAATACAGCTCCAGGTGCATAGTAGGATATTGAATAGATTGGGTTTAAGCAGTTAAATCACTCCTCCGGTTTTATGCTAAAGTTGGTTTTTCACTCTTCCAAAATGAGTTAATTTTTCTGTGATCTTCTCCTTTTGTTTTCCTGTATTCTGCATATTTATTTTGCCTGTGAACACTAGTTTACTATTTTGTTAAGTGGAGATAATGATGCTTGTTTTTCAGAATTTGTTTGAGAATTGTAATTAATATATGTTAGTGGTAATTTAAATAACAGTACCTGGCATATAGGAGGCACTCCATAATTGGTAGATCTTGCTGTCATTTCAGTATTTTAATTGACTCATTAATTTTGTGATGTATATCATTTAGTGTGTCACAGACTTTATTCCAAACAATTATTTGAATATCTGCTTTTGCCAGATATGGTTGCCAGATTTGTTTATGTGTTGGCAACTGTATTGGCGAATAAGGTAGAAGAAGTCCCTAATCTCATAGAGTTTATATTCTAGTCAGGAAAAATATCTGACATGCTTCTTAATAATGTACTTAGATTAAGTGTTTGAATTTAATTTATTTAGATGTCTTTAGATTGTTTCACTGTATCATTGACTAGGTTGCCATTGTTACTACTTTGCAGAAGATTTACTCTAATCGCTGTGCTTTTTTCGTCTGACAGCTCTTTCAAACATTTGATTGGAGGGCTGGATGATGTTTCTAATAAAGCATATGAAGATGCAGAAGCTAAAGCAAAGTAAGTGACTTTTTTCCTTTGGCCTTAATTTTGATTGAAAAATTGTTTTGAATAGAGATAAGATCAAATATTTTGTTGGACTTGACACAGCCCAGCACTCTTGACAGGAAACAACTAATTACTTGAGAGACAAAGAAGCAAACTCTTCAAGATAATTATTGCATGGTATGCTTACCTAGGAGTATGTCTCTCTTCAAACACAAAACTTCAATTTTGTGATGATGATAATCTCAGCAAGAAAAAATGCTTATTTTAAAATCTAATATAAACAACTAAATGTAAATGTGTTGTTTGTCCTCCAGAAAATACTTTCTGAACAAATGGTGGTTGTGTTCCATAGTTGCTTGTGGAATTGTATCAAAAATGATAAGGCTAGAAATATTTCCCTGTGCTAATTCATCATTACATTGAACTTTGATGTTACTAATATGAGAATGATATGAGCTGGTAAATATCCCATTAAGTATGATGTTGTATAAAAATACAATTCTGTCTACAAGAATAATTTGATTAAAACAATGTTTTTTGACAAAGATTTAAAGTATGTTGATATTAGCTTTTTCTGCAAAATTATTATTTTTAAAATACCAGTAATCTATACAATCCTCCCCTCTTTCCCCTAATGTAACTAGTATTTAATAGCATATAGCATACCTAAAAGATTAAATTGACAACAGTTAGCATTAAACAGATAGTTCAGGGCCAGAATTTGGTCTGTTGATTTTGTAGTAACCTAAAAATCAAAAGAAGTAAAATAATGTATTTTGCTTTGAGAATCCATGAAGATTAAAAATTTGTCCTAGAACTAAAATATTAAGAATTATATTCCATGTTAACCCAATAAAATTATGTTATTTTCAAAGCTATATGAAAATATTCACAATTTCTCCTCTGTGTCCTCTGTATAACCCTGAGGTCAAATGCCTGCAGTGCCTCTGCTAAGGTTTGCTTAGGAAGTTACACAGGCCAGTTGTTAACACCAGACTCCATGCAGTCACTGAGACTGCCTATGTTCTGGATAATTAGTATTAATTGTTCTGGTTTATTTCAACAGGCTAAAATGTACATTGATATTCAGTTTAGACTTTAGTTTCTAGTATTAATAATAATCCCACTGAGGTGGGAAAGGGGGCCATTTAAGGTACCTTATCAGTTTTTAAAGTTGTACAATGGCCTTTGTTATGGTTGGGTTCTATTCCTATAGGAATTTTTTTTGGTATGTGACAAAATTCATACTTTTATAATTTATGTCAGCTTATCTTTTCATGTGTTTGTGTGTGTGTATGTGTGTGTGTTATGTGTATTCAGTTAAGGGTCTCATTGGTCATTATATATAATTTACATATAGTATATATGTAATTTTATATGTATTACAATTTATATAATTATAATCATATTATACAATATGAAATATACATGTATATGCATATATATATATAAAAGATATAAAACAACTGATGGTAATCTTAAAAATTCACGTACGATCCAGTTAAGCAACTATTAATTAACAGAAAAATTCAAGAGTCTTGTAGACTAATGTATTTTTGCTGCTTCTCTATTAAACTTTGAAAGTTTAATCTCATTTTTCCTATTAAACTTTAGAAAGATTTTCTAATGAATGTTTTTATAGAACTCCTATTTATTCCACTTAAAGTTGAGGCCACTATCATGCTTCAAATTGATCAGTGATGGGGAAGTGACTGAGTTAGTCATAGGTTTCTCAGTGTCCTATGGACTTTGTAAAGATAACTGTGTGTACATCTTCTGAATTCTGGCCATTCACAGATTCACTTGCACATACTTCAGTTAAAAGTAGTAAGTAAGAAAAACTGAAACAATGAAATTCAGATATTCAGACAATTAGAGGTAGATATGGCAACAATTCTTAACATTGGAAGAAAATCAGTCAATATGAAAAACATGAACCTGAATGAAAGCCAGAAGCCTTGGATTCTGCTCCTGGCTCTGTCATCACCAGACAAGTGATTTTGGTCATGAATATTAACGCCTATCTCTCAATCTCAGTTTTCACCTTTTTAAAATGGTGTTTTTGAGATTTAATTGATGGCAGTGTGTAAAAATACTTTGTAAATTATAGAGGTTATAAACATACGTCACTAGGCTCATGCCTCTAATCCCAGCACTTTGGGAGGTCAAGATGGGCAGATCACCTGAGGTCAAGAGTTTGAGACCAGCCTGGCCAACATGGTGAAACCCTGTTGCTACTAAAAATACAAAACTTAGCCAGACATGGTGGTGGGCACCTGTAATCCCAGCTACTCAGGAGCCTGAGGCAGGAGAATCACTTGAACCCGGGAGGTGGAGGTTGCAGTGAGCCAAGATCACGCCATTGCACTCCAGCCTGGGCGACCAGAGCAAAACTCTGTCTCAAAAATAAATAAATAAATAATAAATAAATAAATAAATAAATAAATAAAGTATATCACTAGAAATAACTAGAAATATACCTTAGTACATTTGATATATAATTGAATTTACAGATTCCATGTCTATTATGTTGATCAATTTTACTTGGACAGGAAGTCTCTAATCTTATGTAAGCAACATACTTTTACTTGAGAAGCATATTATGAAATTAAACCTTGCCTAGAAAACATTCATAAAAATATTTTTAATAAAACAGTAACATTTGATTAAAAGAGAATTCAATTCTAATTAAAGACGAAAGAAGGGCAATGAAATGACTACTTACATCAAAGTAGTTTCAAATATTGCAATTTGAAACCATTGATTTGATAGATTATAATATAGCCATTATGTTTATACTTTTCCCCCCAGTTTTACTGAGGTGTAACTGAGAAATAAGAATTGTATACAATTAAAGTGTATATGACATGATGATTTGCTATATAAGAATACATTGTGAAATGATTATCACAATCAAACTAATTAACACATCTACCACCTCACATAGTTGCTTTGGTGTGTATGTAGTAAGAACACTTAATATCTACTGTCTTAGCAAATTTCAACTGTACAGTTTTGTTTGAATTTTCTGCTCAATTCACACTAAACCCAAATGAATGTATAGTCCATGTTTTTTAATATTGATTATTATTTAGAAAATGGTAATTGCTTGATGAAAAAGTCTAAAACCTTTGATCCAAATTCTAGTGAGGCTGATAATGTGACCTTTATTCCTAAAAACAGCCAAATAGTAAATAAGCAAATAAATAAATAAATACTGGAGGAGTTAGTGTTGTGTCGTATACACTGTTAGTATTTTATAGCCTTCTAATAAATAATTAATATCGGAAGATTTCTGAAGTGTAAGGTATCTCTTAATTCGGTGTCCTGTCATTCAAAGAAGGCAAACTGTGAATTATTCCCTAGAGAAAGCTTTCTAGTTGAACTATCAAGTTTAAAACTCTGTATGAATTAGCATTGTTGTTTCTCCGTATTGAATTTCTTCCCCTAACTACTTTATACTTTCACTTTGTATTTAAGGAATTTATAAGGGTTGCCAATGCTGTAGGGTCTAGGAACCAGCTCTAATTTGTCTAAAATCTGGGATATTTCTGTTAATGCCTCTAAATTTTTATAAGGATCAAAATATCTTGACCATTTAGAAAGACAATGTTAATTTGGCTCCACTTTGTAAGCTCTATTTGTTCAGGATCTTCTTGATGTTTTGCAAAACCTACAGAAGATAAGATTAATATTTCTTAAAACTCGACTAAAATGATTATGTTAGTTATCCATGGGAAATGGATGTTAGTTATCCATAGTCTCATTGACTATGCCTATTTGGGTAAGAAGCGAAAAAAAGTAGGACTGACTGTAAAGATTGATTAAGCTGAGGCATTTAAAAACTTAAATGGTGGCATAATCAAGCTCAGTCGCAGAAAGATTTCACAAAATGTACAGACCATCCCAGTAAAACCATACCAGGCATTCAGCTCAGGTAGATAGTCTAGGAAGATTGGCTTGAGAGAAATGTTCCAGCAGAAGTGGTTCTCAAAACTCCTCTACTGCAGGATAGGTTCCCTCAGTCTGTCTCGTGAGATATATTTTCTACAAAGATAATTGTTCTTGGCAGAAATTTTGCCTATATGGCATGCTTAAGCTTCTCTTGATTGTTGCTAATTATCCACTGAGGGCTTCTCTTTTTAAAATAGGAAATTATAATCACAAAGACATTAGAAGAGGCAACATCAGATCAAAGTTAAGGTTCACTGAATTTTATTTGGAGAATAAGGTAGCATGTGTGATGAGAGGTACATATTTTCTATTGATAATATGTATTTTTTCATTTAATAAACATTCAGAAATTTACTTATGATGAGTCAGGCATTGTGCTTTATAATGTGCACATCAAATAGAAAACACCATTTCCAATACCAAGGATCATCTTACAGTTCAGTAGGGAAGCTGGTATGTAATTCAATGAATACTTTCACTATTTGGTTCTAAGAATAAGTTATAATAATTATTATGAGATAATAGTATTTGAATATAAAGTTATATCTCTGTATTGAAGGCTCACCTTATAAAATTCATAATGATCCAGAAATATAAAAAAATTAAATATTTTGTTAAATATTTCTTACATATGTGTATAGCTTGTATCTTTGATGTCTTAATTGCTGAATACTCAGCAGTTACAGGCAAAACAGCTATTTCTTCAAATAAAAAAGCCTATATATATATATATATATATATATATATATGTCTGTATATGTCTGTATATGTGTATGTATACACACACACACACACATATATATATAAGCCGAGATAGAGAAAGAAAATGAAAACAATCTAAACCAAACACAACTGCTGTTACTTATCTTTGTGTTTTGCAGTTGTACTTATAGTGCATTTTCAATTTTATATCTTGCTTTATTCGATTTAACATCTGTGTTAGTCTGTTTTGCATTGCTGTAGAGTAATACCTGAGGCTCAGTCATTTATGAAGAAAAGAGGTTTATTTGGTTCATGGTTCTACAGGCTGTACAGGAAGCATAGTGCTGGCATCTGTTCTTGGCGAGGCCACTGGAAGCTTCCAGTCATGGCAGAAGGCAACAGGGGAGCACGCATATCACATGGAGAGAAAGGGAGCAAGGGAGATGCCAGGCTTTCTTAAACCATCAGCTCTCACTCTGTGAACTAAGAGAAGGAGAACTCACTTATTATAATGGGGATGGCACCAAGCCATTCATAAGAGATCCACCCCCATAACCCAAACACCTCCCATCAGGCCCAACCTCCAGCACTATGGATCACATTTTCACATGAGATTTAGAGGGGACAAATATTCAAACCATATCAGCATCTTCATATTATAAACATTTATAATACCATTATATACTCTTCATGAAAATCATTTGAATGGTACCTGACAACCCAATGAATAGAAACTTAGACTTCTAGACTGATTCAAGTTGTAGCCTTGTTGATTCGATGCATTTTGCTTTTAAAGGTAAGATCTCAACTACCTTTTAAGGAAAAAAAAAAGCACCAAACAACAAAAACACCTTCGAATACATTCCATCTAGCGATACTTTTCAAACTACTTTGTGTTGTGACATTCGTAGAAAATGAGTACAGTGTTTTGCACCAATTAGTTCAGCTGCCCTAGGCTCCATCCTTCAGTATTGAAGGCTAAAGGGATTCATACCTAAGCCATTCAATGGGAAGTTCTGACAACTATATGACTATAGATATGTAAATGCACTTAGTTTTTATCTAGATTGATAATACCCAATATTGTTCTTTATTAACTCCTCTTGTCAAAATCTGTGTAAAGCCTCCAAATGAGCATGGACAGATAGATTTTAATCTGTAATATCCCTTGGTATACATAAAGATTTAAAGACTCCTTGCAATGGCTCTGTAGTCCCTCATGCACCAGCATCACCCATGTTCATTCACTTCTTCATATGCTTTCATCTATTCAACAGTTATCTTCTATGTGCCTACAAAATACTGCATATAAAACAACGAATAAAATAGATGAGTTTCTTGGCTTAATGGAGCTTATGGTCCAGTGAGGGACTGAGGCATATGTTAATCTTTCTGGGAAGTCTTCTTAGGGGAAGTGACATTTTGACTAGATGTGGCCTGAATTCTGAAGAATTAGCTGGTGCTGGCTAGGCAAGAATTAGTTGGTATTAGTTAAACAAGGAGGTATGGAGAACATTCTAGCTGGAGGAATAAATGGAAAGCATTTTACATAGAGGAACAGCATGGAAAAAGCCCTCAAAGTAGGAAGCAACATTATATAGTCAAGGAACTAAAGTAGCAATATGTCTGAGACCTAGAACAAAAGAGAGAAGAAGATCAGAAAGGAGAGAAGGACAGAGACCAAATCTCACAAGACTTTGTAAGCCACATTAAGAAATGAGGAAATCACATCAGACTTCTAAGCTGGCAAATGAGATGAGTTGGTTTATATTAAAACTGGGCACTCTTGTCTTTGTGATCGAAGGGATGTACATTGAAAGCAGGGAGAATAATCAGAATATTTTTCATGTTAAAGCTGATAGTAGACAGGAATAGAGTGAGGACAATGTGAGTTAAAAAAAAAAGCATTTGAGAGATATTTAGGTGGCAAAGCCAGCAGGTCTTCAGGAAATAGATATAGGTGGTGAAGGAGGAAAAGGTCAGGGAAAATGCAAAGAGTTTTGGTCTGAACGTTGGAGAGAAGTGATGGAATTCACTAAGGTAGAGAAGGATTATATGGTTCCCAGGTTTGGAGAGTAGGGTGATCATGAACTTATTTTTTGATAGTTTAAACGAGGTACTTTTGAGATATGGTTAGGCAGGTCTGGTGCTCAGAGAAAAGATTGTTATCAATTTGAGAATAATGAACATTTCGATGGTAGATAGTAATTATAGCTGTGGATAAGATAGAAATTAGTGAGAGGAGCATGGCACTGAGGATTGATTCTTGGTGAATGTTAGCATTTAAAGGTTAGAGAAGAAAGAAGAATTTGGCAAAAATTAAAGAAAAGAAAGACTGAGAAGGACAGATGAAAGGTAGAAGGAACACCACATGCACAGAAACCAAGAACAGACTATGTGTTTTAGTTTGTTCAGGCTGCTGTAACAAAATACTCTAAACTTAGTGGCTTATAAACAGTAGAAATTTATTTCTGAGTTCTGGAGGCTGTGAAGTCCAAGATCAAGGCACCAGCAGATTAAATGTCTGCCCATTTCCTGGTATATAGACAGCTGCCTTTTCACTGTAACCTCACATGGCAGAAGGAGCAAGAGCTCTCTGGGGTCTCTTTTATAAGGGCACTAAGTCCCATTCCTGAGAACTTGCCCTCATGACCCAATAACCTCCCAAAGGCTCTTCCTCCTGACACCATCACAATGGGGATTAGGTTTCCACACACAAATTTAGGTAGGAGGCAGTGCACAGTCTACAGCAGTGTGCTTCAAGAATGGGGGAAGAAACAATATTACATGTTGCTGAGAATTCTAGTATGTTACTTAACAAATTGGATTTAGCAAACCAGTGGGTTCAGTTTCATTTCACAATGGAGTGGTAGGGATGGAGCCCCCCACCGCAAAGGCTACAAATGAATCTAATTTTCAGAAACAGGAGTCAATGAGCTTACACCAAATAATAAGACATTTAAGTAAAATTGCCAGAAATGTGTAAATGGAAGATTATGGATCTTCAGTATTGATAGAGATATGAGCATGTTAAATCTAGTAGAGAAGAGAGTTTAAGACTGAGCAAGTGGGTCTCAGGTCCTTTGAACTTCATGACAAAGGCAGACCTCTTCAAAGGTTAAGAGTGAGACCATCTCCACAGATAAGGTTTATACCACTTTGTGATGTTATTTCTTGGTTAAGAAAGTCATTACTCTTCAGTCTTATACTAAGTAGCATTCCCTTAGTTTAAAGCATTGCCCTCTCTCTAAAGAACCTATAAAAATAATAAATTCTCCTAAGAGGAATAAAAAGATTTTCTCAATATTGTAGTATAAATTTGTACATAAACTATATTTCCTGCAAGGATCGCTTAAGCCTTCCTCTGAGAACAAAGAAGAAAGAAGGACACTAAGAAAGAAGGCCCAAATTTGCCAAAAACTTAATAAAAACCCACCTTGTAATGACCATCTTGTTCTGCTCTGCTCTCCTCATCATGCACCTAAATTGTTCACATATTCTCGGCCTTGTCCCCAAAAAGGACATTCATAATAGATTCACATAATATAGGAAGAAAATATTAGAAGTAAAGAAGAAAGATGTATCTATGGTAGTGAACCAGAGATAAGGCTAGTATGCAAAACAGGACCCTTATCAGTGCACTGAGAAGAGAGAGATGCACAAAAACATTAGTGGCTGCAGGGCTGGCTCTCACTTATTGCCACTAAAAAAGGAAGTACCACAATCACCCCCCTCTCCACTCCATCGACACTCTGCAAGAACTGTAGGGAGTATTGCCTACCTGTGTACCACTGTTTTGGCTCTTTGATGGAATAGTCCTTAAATATTTTACTTCTATTTCTGTAATTAGTCCTCATTGATTTTCAAGCCCTCCTGTTTACAAATTTATTTGCAAAGAAACATTTAAGACTGTCTGATATTTTCAGGATTACTTTTGGTGATGAGCCTTCTTGTTTGACACTATGTGACAGCAATAAAAGATGTTCTCTCATTACATTTCATTAGCAGAGACAACCCTTTAGTAAATGATTCTGCCTGTCACAGAGAGGTTGCTCTCCGGCTTTCAGAGAGAACGGCTGCTGTTGTTCAGGCCTTTGAAAATGCACTCGTCAAATGCCTCTCAAAGCGCCTGAGGCTATGTAAATCAGGACCTAGGTCTGCATTGTTTAGTAACATCTTCTGAAATGCCTCAGGGTCAGCTAGCATCTAGCAAACAGGAGGTTTCTAAATGCACAGTTGAGTACACAGGGGTTGCTGTTTTGAACACGCTGACTGAAATTTGGGGCTATCTTATTGGTGTTTGTTTGTTTGTTTGTTTGTTTGTTTGTTTTTCCTGACATTTTCAAGTGAAGATTCTGGTATTCCCATAATCTTATCAGCAATTTACTTAAGACAACTTGGTCTTGATCTAAGCAATTCTCAGGGAAATGATCCTGGAAAATTGTTTTCCCCTATGGAAAGAATTCAAGTGAGCAATATCCTCTTCCAAAATGGGAACGACATGTCAATTAAATAGAAAAAACACTGAGAATAGCATTGTGAAATAGCCCTCAAACCAGAATTAGAACTTGCTGACTTTCTGCAGGGTGAGTGGTCAGAAGGCAGCCCCATTTTCGCAGCAATAAAAAATATTTTCTATTTTATTGCAGGGCAAAATATAGGGGACGAAAAAATTTCTGCAGTGGGCCCTGAACTAATAAGCTGGCTTTCAGTCTTTCAAGAGCTGTTTTTGTTTTAAATTCTATTACATGTAATCAGGCTAGGCAGAAGTATACAATGGTTTCTAAGGCCACCAATGCTGATAGATTAATACTTCAGCATGATTTGTGACTACAGAGAGATCAAAGTACAGTGCTCTTTCAAATGCAGTGAGACTGATTCAGTTGCTTTTTTTAAAAAAAGATTTTCAGGACAAAACTACTCGGCCTTGAATAGAAGTATTTTTCTTTTATTAAAAATTTTAAAACTCTCAAAGGCCGTTTGCTAATTTTTGCTCTGCAGCGCTTATCTTTGAGACTCTCTAGGTAAGAAGACTTTATAAATGTGAATCCCAGTATGTCCTTGCATGCAGCCTTTTCTAATCGACAGAGAAGAGGACTACAGATAATTGAAAATTCTAGTGCTGCTGACTTGCTTGGTGAAAACCGACAAGCTACTTGATTGCTGACTCTGTTTCCTTCTGCCAAAAAATAAAGATGCTTCCTTTCCACCATTGCTGTATTAAGTAATGACAATTGAAAATTACTTTCAAAACGTCAGGAGCTCTTTAAATTCTGTGGATACTTTGGTCCTGTATGGCAATTACCTTAGCCTCTCCAGAGCCCCCAGAGAACAGCCCGATACATGTTTCTTTTCAATAGCTTGATATATAAAGCCTATTTACAATACAGTACTTTTTAAAAGCAGAAAAGCATAATACCTTTTATATCCCTTTGTGTTCTCAGTAGTTTCATTTGAAAAATAATTATCTCTGTCTACAATTCCTTTTCTTCTTAAGTGAAGGCAGTCTCTATTATTGGAGTGAATATAGCATGTAGCATAATTCTAAAACTGCTTTGCAAGTAAGGTTGAGCCACTCTAGAGATAAAATATTTGAACCTAGTGAGTGAGAGCAAGGCTAGAAGTGCTGAAGGGCTCCCTCTGATGAGGCCATATATATTTACATAGTGAGTAGTAGTAGTAACTGGGAGTTTGGAGAGCAAGCCTTAGTTACAGCATAGCCACTAACTTCATGTGAACTTGAACAAGCACCCTGGCCCCTTGGACCCTGTTTCCCAAACTGTAAAAATAACAATCTTGAAATCCTTTCTAATTTTTGGCTTTAGGCTTCTAAGATGCTTAGAATGTGCACACTAACAAGGCATTCTTTTGGAATCATAACTCCCTTTTATAGAAACAATATTTTTGTCTTTGCTGATTTTCTAAATTTATAATGAGGATATCTCTGACTGTCAACAGAAAATAGGCTCTTAAGGATCATGGAATAATTTATAAGTCTATGTTGTAACAAAGGTTACTAAGTTATATGTCCTCATAAAATATTGCTGTTAAGGTGCTTGCTTTATTCAAAAATTTTTTATCAAATTGTGTAGTATTGCTTGAAGCTCGTTTTGATAATTCATAGTAATTAAGTAAGCCTTTAGAAAAAGCATTTTTCATTTTCATCATTATACAATTTTCTTTCGAATATGGCATTTAGATATGATAATAAGCCCTGCTATCTTTCAATAAAATGCCATTAGAAAATTATAGACTACTTTTGAAACTAGAAAATGTTATACTAATATTTTCCCCATGAATCCTTTTAGAAAGAAGTGATTTTTAAATAATGGATTTAAATTGTAGCATAAATTGTTTTGATACAATGAACACAATATACTATGTGAATTTAGATCTTTAACTTGCTATTTGAGGAAGATGAGATGTAGAAGTGAAGCATGACTGGTGCTCAGAGACATTTACATGTATCACACCATTTTCCTCTAATGCATAAATTGCAAGCATTAGTCAACTTTATAAACTCTATTAATTACTTCAGGCAGCCAGCCTGTTCCCTAATATATCAGACATGTAGAGATAAAAGACAAAAGCTACTGCTCTAATATTCAAAAACTGTACAAACATTTTAGAAAACCTAGATACATTACTAATTGAGCATATTGAAGAATAATAATCCTCAAGTCCTTGAAAAGAGGATAAGGCAGCTTCTTAAAATGATCAATTTAAGACCACTTTCAGTTGAAGGACCTGGAAAAGTATGAGTCATTGGGTCTTTAACTAATTACTCATCAGTTTTACTAAGTTTTTTGTTGAAATGACCCTGAAAATTTGGATCAGCCCAGTGTGCCTGTGATGCTAGTAAAATTGGCTTATCAAAATGTCACAATATCTTTCAGGAAGTTGTTTTCCCAAATCTAATTCTCTTACTCACTATGCTAGTAAGCTAGTAATCAGTGTTTTTTTTTGTTTTGTTTTTGTTTTTTTTTTTTGTAAACTCCTCGTGACAGGACTTGTGGTTTTTCCCCTCAAGCCCCTTAACTTTATGATATTACTTAAACAATTAAATTAATGATGAAGAACATGCTTTAGTCTTTATAAGAATTCTGCATTTCACATGAGCTCCAAAAAGTTGCCTTAAGGTTAAAGAAAAAAAAAGGCCATTGAAGAAGTGACACCTTTATAAGCAGATGATGCTTTTTTGAGTGACAGCAACAGCTAGGAGAGTATATCAGCTTCTTTCTTCAGGAAGTTGTTGACATACACATTGATTAATATTAATATTCTCTTCTGTACTGACATGAGTGATCAGAGCAATAACTTTATATGCCAATGAATAGACGGGGGCAGGGAGAGAATTTAAGAAAAAAGGACTATAAAGAAGCATTTAATTACTTATCAAGATGTGATTACCATACTTCAAATTTTAAAAAACCAAAAATATAGTATAAAACTATAGCATTAAAAATAATTGCATTATATGGGTTGTGTCTCTGTTGCTCATATTTTTTGGCTATTTATTTCATTCATAAGCCACACTAGGAAATCATAAAAATTAACTAAAAATGCTTCCTCCTCCAAGAAGCACACATATTCCCAGCAACATATATTTCCAAATAATGAAGCACATATATTCCTAGATAATGTTCAAAAAAGAATGATCATATGTCGTTGTTCCTTAGTATGAACAAAGGCAAGACACATCTGCTTTATATAATTTTATTTTTATCTACATTGTTATATCAATGCATCTTTATTTTTAATTGATATATATAACTGTTCATATGTACGGGGTATATAATCATGTTCCAATACATATAATGTATAGTGATCTGATCAGGGTGATTAGCATATTCATAATCTCAAACACTTATGATTTCTCTGTGTTGGGAACATTCAATATCACCCTTTAGCTATTTGTTTGGCTTTTTAATTCTATGTGATCAATTTTGTTTTTAGCCTCCACATATGAGTGAGAACATGCAGTGTACAACTTTCTGTTTCTGGCTTATTTCACTTAACATAATGTCCTTCAGTTCCATCTATATTGCCACAAACAACAGAATTCCATTTTCATGACTGAATAATATTCTATTTTGTATATATACCACATTTTCTATATCCATTCATCTGTTTTTGAATCCATATCAACACCCAGGTTGATTCCATATCTTGGCTATTGTGAATAGTACTGCAATAAACATGGGGAGACAGAAGTCTGTTCAATATACTGATTTCCTTTTCTTTGGTTAAATGCCCAGTAGTGGGATTGCTGTATCATATAGTCGTTTTCTTTTTAGTTTTTTTCGTGAAACTCCATACTCTTCTCCATAGTGGATATTCTAGTTTACATTCCCACCAACGGTATATAAGAGTTCCTTTTTCTCTGTATCCTCACAACCATTTGTTATTTTTTGTCTTTTTGATAAAAGCTATTCTAACTGGAGTAAAAAGATATCTCATTGTGGTTTTGATTCGCATTTCCCTGATGATTGGTTATGTTGAGCATTTCTTCATATATTTGTTGGCCATTTGTATGTCTTCTGTTGAAAAATATCTGTTCAAATCCTTTGCCCATTTTTTAATCCCATTGTTTGGTTTTTGCTGTTGAGATGTTTGAGTTCCTTGTGTATTTTAGATAGTAATGCCCTATTGGATGAATAGTTTGCAGATATTTTCTGTCATTCTTTAAGTTATCTTTTCACTCTGTTGATTGTTTCCTTTACTGTGCAGAAGCCTTTCAGATTGATATAAGTGTATTTGTTTATTTTCACTTCTGTTGCCTGTGTTTTTGAGGCCTTATTCAAAAAATCTTTTCCTAGGCTGATGTCCTGAAGCATTTCTCAGTATTTTATTATAGAGTTTTGCAGTTTGAGGTCTTACATTTAGATCTTTGATCCATTTTGAGTTTTTTCTTTCTTTTTCTTTTTACTTTTTTTTTTTTGTAGGGTGAGAGGTGGAAGTCTAGTTTCATTCTGCATATTGGTATCCAGTTTTCCTAGCACCATTTATTGAAGGGACTATTCTTTCTCCAGTTAGTGGTCTTGGCACCTTTGTGAAAAATCAGTTGGCTATAGATAAGAGGATTAATTTTGAGTTCTCTAGTCTGTTCTATTTTTTCTGTGTCTTTTATTATGCCAGTTTCATGCTGTTTTGGTTACTTCAGCTTTGTAGTGTATTTTGCAGTCTGGCAGTGTGATGCCTTCAGGTCTACCCTACCACCCACCACCAGGATTGCTTTAGCTATTCAAGATCTTTTACAGTTCCTTACAAATTTTAAGATTTTTATTTATTTTTCTGTGAAGAAGGTTATTGATATTTTGATAGGGATTGCATTAAATCCATAGATTGCTTTGGCTAGTATGAACATTTTAACAGTATTAATTCTGATCCATGAGCATAAGATGTCTTTCAGTTTGTATCTTAGTTTTTTTCATCAGTGCTTTGGAGTTTTCATTGTAGAGGACTTTCACCTCCTTTGGTGAATTTATTCCAGGTATTTTATTTTATTGTAGCTATTGTAAATAGAATTGCTTTCTTTATTTCTTTCTCAGCTAGTTTATCGTATGTATATAGAAATGTTATTGATTTTTGTATGTTAATTTTGTATCCTGCAACTTCACTGAATTCATTGATTAATGTTAAGAGTTTTTTAGTGGAGTCTGTAGTTTTTCTCTATATAAGATCATGCCCTCTGCAAGGCTGTAAACAGGGACAGTATGATTTCCTCCTTTCCATTTTGGATGCCCTTTATTTGCTTCTCTTGCCTAATTGCTCTGGCTAGGACTTCCAGTACTATGTTGAAAAAGATTGGTGAGGTTGAGTATCCTTGTCTTATTCCAGGTCTTAAAGGAAAAGTTTCAGATTTTACCTATTCAGTATGTTAGGTGACTGTCATATATGGCCTTTATTGTGTTGAAGTATGTTCATTCTATAAGTAATTTATTGAGAGTTTATATTATGAAGGGATGTTGAATTTTCTCAGATGCTTTTTCTGCATCTGAGATAATCATAAGTTTTTTTATCCTTCATTCTGTTGATGGTATGTATGACATTTATTTATTTGCATATTTTAAACCATTCTTGCATTTCTGGAAAAAAATCCCATTTGATCATGGTGTATTATTTTTTTGATGTATTGTTGGATTCAGTTTGCTACACTTTTATTGAAGATGTTTATGTCTACGTTCATCAGGGATATTTGCCTGCAGATTAATTTCTTGATCGTGTCCTTGTCTGGTTTTGACATCCGGGTTATGCTTACTTCATAGAATGAGTTAGGAAGAGTTCTCTCCACTTCCATTTTTGGAATATTTTGAGAATAATTGATATTAAGTCTTCTTTAAATGTTTGGTGGAATTCAGTGATAAAGCTCTCTTGTCCCATACTTTTATTACTGATTTGATCTCATTACTTGTTATTGGTCTGTTAATGTTTTTGAAATTTTGAGGCTTTCAGTCTTGATGGATTTTATGTGTCCAGGAACTTATCCATTTTCTCTAGGTTTTCAAATTTACTGATGTACAGTTGCTCATAAAAAACTCTTATGATCCTTTGTATTTCTGTGGTCTCTATTGTGATGTCTCTTTTACCACCTCTTATTTCATTTATTTGGTTCTTTTTTTTTTCCTTAGTCTAGGTAATGGTTTGTTGATTTTGTATATCTTTTCAAAAAAACAACTTTTTGTTTTATTGAGTTTTGTGTTGCTTTTTTTTAGTCTTAATGTTATGTATTACTGCTCGGATATTTACTATTTCTTCCCTTCTGCTAATTTGGGGTTTGGTTTGTTCTTGCCTTTCTAGTCCCTTGAGATGCATCATTACATTGTTTATTTGAAATATTTCAAGTTTTTTTGATATAGGCATTTCTTGCCATCAACTTGCTTCTTAAGAATGCTTTGCTGTGTCCCATAGGTCCATAAGTTTGGTTATGTTGCATTTCTATTTTCGTATGTCTCAAGGAATTTTTAAATTTCATTTTGCACTTCTTTCTTCATTCATTTGTCATTCAGTAGGATGTAGTTTAATTTGTACACATTTTTATAGATTCAAATGTTCCTCCTGTTAATTGATTTATAATTTTACTCCATGTGGTCAGATAAGATACTTCATATAATTTAAAATTTTTTAATATTTTGAGAATTTTGTAACATATCATCTATCTTGGGGAATGTTCCATATACTGATGAAAAGAATATGTATTATGAAATTGTTGGCTGAAATGCTCTGTAAATATCTGTTAGGTTCATTTGATCAATGGTGTACTTTAAATGTAATGTTTCTTTTTTGATTTTTTTTTTGTCTAGTTGATCTGTTCAACACTGACAGTGGGATGGATGTTGATGTTTCCAATTACTGGGGTTTATCTCTCCCTATAGATCTAACAATATTTGCTCTATATATCTGGGTGCTCTGGTGTTAAATGTGTATATATATTTATAGTTATATTATTTTCCTGAATTGATACCTTTATTATTATATAATGTCCTTCTTTTTCTCTTTTTAGAGTTTATGACTTAAATCCTGTTTAGTCTGATATAACTATAGCTACTCCTGTTGGCTTTTGTTTTCCATTTGTGTGAAGTATCTTTTCCCATCCCTTCCATTGCAGTCTGTGTGTGTCTTTATGGCTGAGGTGAGTGTCTTGTAGACAGCATATGGTTGGGTGTTGTTTTTTTTTCTTTTGAATCCATTTAGCCAATCTATATTTTTCAAATGAGAAATTTAATCCATTTTAACTCAAGGTTATTATTGGCAGGTGAAGACTTATTCTTGTCATTTGATTCATTTTTTTCTTGTTGTTTTGTATATCCTTTGTTCCTTTCTTCTTCCCTTGTTTATTTTTGTGGTTGGGTGGTTCTCTGTGGTGATAACATTTGATTCATTTTTCTTTTTCCTTTCTGTATCAATGCTGCTGGTGACTTTTATAGTGTTGCATGTTTTCATGATTCTAATTATTTTTTCATTTTCAAATGTGTGACTTCTGGGAGCATTTCTTCTAAGGCTGGTCTACTGGTGATGAATTCCCTTAGTTTTTTCTTGTTTATGAAAGATTTTATTTTTCCTTCATTACTGAAGGATAGTTTAGCTTGCCGTAATACTATTAGCTGACAGGTCCCCTCTTCTACTTTTGGTACTTTGACTATATCACCCCATTCTTTCATGGTCTGCAGGTTTCTGCTGAGAAATCCACTTTTATTCTAAGGGGGGTTCCCTTATGTGTGACTTGACACTTTTCTCTTGCTGTTTTTAGAATTCGTTCTTTGTCTTTTGCTTTTGACAGTTTGGCTATAATGTGCCTCAGAGAGGATGTGTTTTGGTTGAATGTATTTGGGGATCTTCAAGCTTCCTAGATCTGGATGTCTATCTCCCAGGGCTTGGGAGATTTTCAGCTATTATTTTATTAGATACACTTTGTTGTTGTTGTTATTGTTGTTGTTGTTGTTTGAGATGGAGTCTTGTACTGTCGCCTGGGCTGGAGTGCAGTGGTTCAATCTCAGCTCACTACAACCTGCACCTCCTGGGTTCAAGCAATTCTCCTGCCTCAGCCTCCCAAGTAGCTGGGATTACAGGCACCGCCACCACACCCAGCTAATTTTTTGTATTTTTAGTAGAGATGGGTTTTCACTATGTTGGCCAGGCTGGTCTCAAACTCCTGATTTCGTGATCTGCCCACCTTGGCATCCCAAAGTGCTGGGATTACAGGCGTGAGCCGCCGTGCCCAGCCTAAATAGCTTTTCTGTACCTTTTGATTTCTCTTTCCTTTCTGAAATACCCATAATGTGAGTACTTGTTAGATTAAGGGTGCCTCATAAATCGTGTAGGCTTTCTTCATTACTTTTTATTATTTTATCTTTTTTTCCTCTCTTTGTCTGCCTGTGTTGTTCAAAAGAGCTGTCTCCAAGATCAGAAATTCTTTCTTTTGTTTGGTTAGTCTGTTGTTGAAGCTCTCAATTGTGTTTTTTAATTTATTAATTAAATTCTTGAGCTCTAAAATCTGTTTGATTCTTAGTATCTGTCTATTTGTTGAATTTCTCATTCAAATCATGAATTGGTTCCCTGATTTCTTTAAATTGTCTGTCTGTAATCTCTTATATCTCACTGAGTTTCCTTAGGATTATTACTTTGGATTTTTTTTTTTGGACATTTTGAATGTTCATTTGGACGTGTAGTGTTTTCTTGTTTTTCACGTGTTCGATGTGTCCCAGTGTTGATGTCCATGCATCTGGTGGAACAGTTATCTCTTCCAATTTTATTGTATAGGTTGGATAGGGAAAGATTTTACTGATGTATGTGGATCTTAGGATGTTGGTTTATAGGAGTGTGTTGACTTTTATTGTAGGTTAGTGCAGCAGTGTAGTCTCCATGTAGTTTCTTCAGCTGTAATCCATGCTAGTGACGTTTGCTAGTATCTTAGTGGCCTAGGCTGAGGATCTGTGTTGTTGGTGGTGTAACTTTGCCAGACATCGGCTTGTCATGCTGTTTCTCAGGTTAGGAGCATGTACATGAGCATGGTGAGTTGGCCAACTTGAGGTCTGGCTCACAGGGATTTGGACCATGGGGCTATTACTCTGGCTGGGGGCATGGGTGCACAATTTCTTGCCCAGGCTGGGGGCATGCCAGCCAGGTGTGGCCCATGGGGCTGTTTCTTAGTCCTGGTACATGGCTGCCTGGCTTCTCAGCTGGCCTGAGTGTATGTCTGTTGGAGGTGTTTTCCCAGGCTTTTTCTCAGGTCCACGATTTGGGTGCAAGGCTGTTTGGCCAGCCTGGGTGTGTGTCTATCACGGGCAGCCAGTAAGGCTATTTTTCAGACTTGGGATGTGGGTGCACAATTGCTTGTCCAACCTGGGGCCTTATCTGCTAGTGACAGCCCTCAGGGCCATTTCTCAGTATCAGAATGGGGTTTCACAGCTCTTGGTTCAGCCCAGGAATGTGTCTGTCAGTGGCAGCCCATGGGTCTGTTTTTCAGGCCTAGAACATGGGCACATGGCTTCTTAGCTAACTTAGGTACATGTCTCCTAGGGGTGGCCTGGGACATGAGAACACAGCTGCTCAGTCAGTTTGGGGTCAAGCTGCATTAATCTGCTTTGTGTTGCTGTGAAGGAATACTTGAGACTGGGTAATTTATAATGAAAAGAGGTTTATTTGGCTCACAGCTCTTCCACCTGTGCAAGTATGACACTAGCAGCTGCTTAGCTTTTAGTGAGGCCTCAGGAAATTTTTACTCAAGCTGGAAAGTAAAGGGGGAGCAAGCATTTTACATGAGAGAGGAATAAAGAGATAGAGGGGAAGAGATGTCAGATTCTTTTAAACAATCAGATCTCATGTAAACTCATAGAGTGAGACCTAACTCATTACCATGAAGACATCACCAAGCCATTCATGAGACATCAACCCCCATGGCCCAAACACCTCTCACTAGACCCCACCTCCAACATTGGAGGTCACATTTCAACATATGATTTGGAGTGTACAAAACATCCAGACCACATCCTTTATCTGCCTGAGGCAGCCCACAGGGCTGTTTCCTAGGCCCTTATTATGGGTATGGGCATGGGGCTTTTGGGCAGGGCAGAGTCATTTGTGCAAGAAAGTGGGTACCAAGGAGCTGTTTCTCAGGACCTGGGCATGAGTATGTAGTGGCTCTCCTTGCCTAGGAGCATGTCAGCTGTTCTGTGGCTCAAGGAGACCTCTCCCATTTGGGGAAGGGCCACAGCATTTTGGCTGTCTCAAGGGCAGGTTCTTCCTGGATAGGACTACCAGACTGGTCCTCCAGCTAGAAGTGTGGGTGGCAGGGGTTGGTTTACCTACCGTCCAGGGCCAGAGTCATAGCTAATCCTAGGCCTAGGCTCTTCACAGCTTGGGTTGTGGCATTCAGCCACCCATGTGGGCTTGGTGTAATGAAGATGGAGCCCCACTGCTGGATAAAAGTGTAGTGCCTACTGGCCCCTAGAGGAGGGCATACTCCAGATGTGGCTCTGGTCTCAAGATGGTGCCATGCTGCAGTAACTTGGCTTATAAAGCCTGGGTGGGGGTGAGGGAGTGCGCATGTTGTGTTCCTAATCTGGAGTAATGCAGCCATGCGAATTCATGGCAGCTCTTCAAACTGAGCTCTGGGCTTGCAGTGACTATGGATTCTCTGTAATATGAATTATCCTTATTTGTGATGGCAATGGGGGCTGCTAGTCTTCTTCCATTTACCTTTTCCCTACAGGGGGAAGTCCCTCCTGTCTCCAGGTCAATCCAAAGTGTGTAGAGGAGATGAGGCTGCAGAGGCCAGGTGCTTCCCTGCTGCCCTCCTGGGCTTCCAATCACCATGGGTGCCTCACTATTTGAGTGCATTCCCTTTGGCACTCCAGTGAAATTTTAGCTGTTTGTTCATTGCTTTGTCCCCTTCACCCATCTATATTATTTTATTTTGTTAAAGTTTTGCTTTTTAAAAATGTTACTATTCAAGAAAATAAAAATGAAATAGTTAAGAAATTAATAAAATTAAATTTGTGTTATTCAACCATATAAAACTGCCAATATTTGAACATTTTTACCCTTCAAAAATGACAATTTCGTATGGTTCAACCTATGATTTTATAAGTAATTTCTGCTGCTGTGATTACTGCACAGTACTTAAGAATTAAAACACTGTTGTCCATATCGTGATATATTATTTAATTTAGAGGCTGAATTTCCTTCTAGATGTACCAGTGTTTATCAAATTATAATTTTAATAATTTCATAAACATTGTATCTAAATTAATCCATTCATAAGCTTGTTTTGTAAGTCTCAGCCTTTTGCTATTTTTTGTAATCTTAGCAATATTACACAGCTATACACATAAATAAAGGATTTTTAATCTCTGCACTATTGACATTTCAGGTGTGCTAGACCATTTTTATGTTACTATCAAGAAATACCTGAAGCTGTGTAATTTATATAGAAAAGAGATTTAATTGGCTCACAATTCTGCAGGCTCATCAGGGAGCATAATGCTGGCATCTGCTCCTGCTGTGGCCCTCAGGAAGCTTCCAATTATGGCAGAAGGCAAAGGAGCAGACATATCACATGGCAAGAGCAGAAACAAGAGGGGTTGGGAGAGTTCCCAGACTTTTAAACAACTAGATCATGTATGAAGTAACAGAGTGAGAACTCACTTATCATAAAGAGGATGATGCTAAACCATTCATGAGGTATCCACCCCCATGATCCAGTCACCTCCTACCAGGCGCCACCTCCGACATTGGGAACCACATATCAACGTTAGATTTGGAGGGAACAAGCATCCAAACTATTATTATTCTGCTGCTGGCCCCCTAAATCTTATGTCCTTCTCACATTGCAAAATATAATCATCCCTTCCCAATAGTCCCCCAATGTCTTACCTCATTCCGATGTCAAGTCCAAAGTCTTAAGTCTCATCTGAGAGTTGTCTTCTTCCATCTATCAGACTGTAAAATCAAAACAAATTATTTACCTCCAAGATACAATGGTGGTATAAGCATTGGGTAAACATGACCATTCCAAAAGGGACAAATAGGTCAAAAGAACAGGGCTACAGGCCCCACATCAGTCCAAAATTCATCAGGGCAGACATTAAACCTTAAAGCTCCAAAATAGTCTCCTTTGGCTCCACATCCGACATCCAGTGCACACTAGTGCAAGAAATGGTCTCCCAAGCCCACTTGAGTAGCTCCACCCCTGTGGCTTTGCAGGGTGTACCCCATGTGGCAGCTCTCATGGGTTGGAATTGAGTGACTGTGGCTTTTCTAGGTTCATGATTCAAGCTGCCTGTGGCTCTACCCTTCTGGGATGTGGAGGGTGGGAGTCCCCGTCCTATAGCTCCAATAGACAATGACCTGGTGGGGACTCTTTGCAGGGATGGCTTCAACCTAATCCTTCCCCTCTGCATTGCCCCTATAGAAGTTATCTGTGAGGGCTTCACTCTTGTGGCAGCTTCTGCCTGGGCACCCAGACTTTCTTAGACATTCTCCTGAAATCTAGGAGGAAGCTGGCAAGCCTCTTTTACTCTTGCATTTCATGCACCTGCTGACTTTACACCACAGGGAAGCCACCAGGGATTATGGTGGCTTGTGCTCTCCAAAGTGGCAACTTGAGCAGAATCTGGAGGCTTTTGAGCCCAAGATGGAGCCAGAGCAGCCAGGATGCGAAGAGCAGTGTCCCAAGGCTGCACAAGGTAGCAGAGACCTGGGGCTGGCCCCTGAAACTATTCCGTCCTCCTAGGCCTTTGGGCCTGTGATGGGAGGGGCTGTCCCAAAGGTCTCTGAAATGCCTTCGAGGCCTTTTGCCCATTTTAAAATACCCTTATAGCAATGCCCCACTCCTCTGTATCAATTTTCTGTGTTAGGCCACTTTTGCATTGCTATAAAGAAATAACTGAAGCTGGATAATTTATAAAGAAAAGAGATTTAATTGGCTCATGGTTCTGCAGGCTGTACAAGAAGCATAATGCTGGCACTTGCTTCTGGTGAGAGCCTTAGGAAACTTCTAATCATGGTGGAAGGGAAAGGAGAAGCAGGCGTATCATAGGATTATAGTGATAGCAAGAGAGAGAGAGAGAGGTGGAGCGTCCTAGACTTTTAAACAACCAAATCTCATGTGAACTAACTAAACAAGAACTCACTTATCACCAGGGGACTGCTGCTTGGTGTGATTTGCCCCTATGATCCAATCACCTCCTGCTATTCATGAAGGATTTTTCCCCAGGATCCAATCATCTCCCACCAGACCTCACTACCAATGCTGGGAATCACATTTGAACATGATATTTGGAGGGGACAAGCATTCAAATTACATCATTGGATGAGATTATTCTTTGTTGTGGTGTATACCTTGTACATTGTAGCATGTTCAGTAGCATCACTGGCCTCTACCTACTAGATACCAGCAGCATATTATACATCCCAACTCTTAAGTTATGGCCATCAAAATGTTTTAAGACATCACTAAATACATGTGGAGGAGCCAAAATCACCCTCATTTGAAAACCATTGCTATAAATGGAGGAAAAATAAATACAAAATTATTTGGGAAAACAACACTAAAATTATATTAGTATCAGGCATAGAATTTTATCAGCTGTTGAAAATGAGCCTCACCTTACTATAATTTTATGTCCAAAAGAAAATTTTAGGTGCAATGGAAGTCTTACAATTTGTATTTGACAAGACTTTTAAGCTTCACAAGGGCAGGGTTTGCCAAAATCTGATTAATACAAATGTTAGACTAAAACCAAATTTTATAAAATAATTTATGCACATTCAATTTAGTTTCATAGGTTTATCTCCAATACTCAAGATTTAGAAAAATTATTTTTACTACTTCAAAAAAATCAGAATTTTAAGGATTATCAGACAATTAATTCACTTGGATAATCTGGCTTATCAGGATGCTAAAGCTTTGAAATTGTTTAAGATGTTAGACTTGGTAAATTTACTGAAGCTGGGAAAATACTTCATCTCAGTTTGCTTCTACACATTGTTGACTGGCATTTTTTTACATTAGATGTTAAGTCACTGTAGTAGCCTCAAATGTATAATACAATGAATTTTCTTTATTTTCATGTAACCCCTGAGTTACAGTAGTAAAACATGGCATTATATTAAGACAGAAAACACAAAACAGATTTTAGGTAAAATGAACATTTATAATAGAAGACTGATATTACACTGGTAATATGATACAAGTATATATTGTGAAACTGAATGCCCTATAAAAAACAATGAGTAGGCTACAGGCAAAAATAAGTGTTTATCAGAACTGGAAGTCACAAATTTGATAGTCTCTCCAAATCGCAGCATTTTTACATTACAAGTTCTGCCAACATGGTTTCATTAAGTTTTAAAAATAAAGGGCATGACATTCTTTAAATTCCACCTTTGTGGTAATCACTAACAATAGATTCTGCCAGCACAATGCTATATTGTCATTCTGCTGCTCGTTGACATGATTACTATTCCCCAAATGCTACCAGGAGCTAAACATTGGTCAATTTGACTTCCTATTGATTGACGAAAGACTCAGAAACAATTAGGGAGACACAACTATGTCGGTCGATAAGGTATTGTCATCTGTACATCCTCAGATGCAGTAAGTGGACATTTAAAATGCAGATAATGTTGGAATTTTTATGCAAAAGAAGAAAGCAGAGTTTGGAAAGTGATAGGATGTAGAATTGTTAAAAGATCTCAAGGAGAATAATGAAATAGTAGACTGCTGGAGTTATTATAAAACGGTAGACTTGGAATGGTTTTGAAACTGAGTTACAAACCTCTAGGGAGTCATGAATTTTATTTAGTGAATTATGACTAGCATTTTTATTACTTCAGAATGCATGGTATGTACTAGTCTTGCTTTGTACACTTTTTCATATTCACATATATAAGGGATGGGTATGATAACTATATATGTGTGTGTATGTGTACATATATATATATATATTTCGTTTTGATTTTTTTGAGATGGGGTCTCAATCTGTTGCCCAGGCTCCAGTGTGGTGGCATGATCATAGCTCACTGGAGCCTCGACTATCTGAGACCAAGTGATCCTCTGACCTCACTCAGCCTTCCAAGTAGCTGGAACCACAGGTGTGTGCCACCATGCCTGGCTAATTTATAAAAAAATACATCTTAATGTGCATTGGAATAAAAAAGTTTTGAAACCATAATAATGAATATAAATGTCTCCCTCCCAATTCATTTATACTAATCATTATAATTTTAATTTCTTTTTAAAGAAACAGATGATTTCTATTGCATGCATTGAATAGTTAGACTTACCTTATGGCCACAGATTGCCTCCTCATTGGCCAATTGATTACCTTAAAAATGTTTACAGTTGAATCCGAAGAAAAGAATGTAAGAGAGACAAGGTGCACATCTTTCAATATAAACACATGTCAATCTAGTAATGGACTGGTAGTATTATCTCTATATTCAAAGAACAGCACATCATTATTGTGAGGAATTAATTATGAAAACACTTAAAGAAATTCCAATATGCCAGACATGTACTAGGCACAGAGAATACAAAACCCAAGTTCTGTTCTCTCCTCTTTAGAAACTTAAAATCTAATAAGAAATGTGGCATTTATATTGTTTATTGTGATGTTATTTAATAAGAAGGAAAATATGCAATGTTATTTGAGCACATAGAAGGGGCATCTATATCAGTCTAAGGGTTTTTGTCAATTTTTTTCAAAATACTTTTCTGTATAAAGAAAATTTATAGGAATGTTTTGAGCCAAGGAAGGATATCATTCATGTAGATTTGTTTGCAGGTATCTATCGATTCTGTCACCTGTAGAGTTATAAGATGTGTTGCTGATAAAATTTTGATAAAAGTATGGTTTAAAACTATCTTTTTACTTCGCAATCCTTCCCCACTTCTCCTGCAGGTATATGTTTGTGAACTGAGGAGGCTGATAAGGTCAAGAGTTCCACTCATTCATCCTAAACCAGGGGTTCCCAATCACCAGGCCATGGACTGCTCCATGGCCTGTTAAGAACCTGGACACAAAGCAGGAAGTGAGCAGTAGGCGAGCGAGCATTACTACCTGAGCTCTGCCCCCTGTCAGATCCGTGGCATTAGATTCTCATAGGAGAGCAAACCCTATTGTGAGATGCACATACAAGGGATCTAGCCTGGGCATTCCTTATGGGAATCTAATGTCTGATGATATGAGGTGGTACAATTTCATCCTGAAACCATTTATCCCACCCCCAATCCATGGGAAAATTGTCTTCTACAAAATCAGTCCCTGGTGCCAAAAAGGTTGGGGACTGCTGCCCTAGACCCCTCATGCTCTGGTGGATTTATTTCCATTGCCAGTTCTCAAATTAGTTGATTTTGAACCTACTACATTTTAAAAGAATGATACTGATCAGGTTGTAATATTTGCATTCTGTTTACAGATGCAAGGAAAGCAAAAAGTAGATTTATCCTGCCATTGAGGGCTGTTCTCAGCTTTTTAGAGCCACATCTTTAATAATGAGTATTCTCATTTATATCCTTAAGCTGCTCTTTAGAATTTGAAAGCATTGATAATCCTATAATCATCACAGATGCTAATCAATGCAGGTTTATCTCTGTATTTATTGGAGACATAGTATCTATTTGCTATAAAATATAGGATAAGCCCCTACCTATGAAAACTCTTAACCAGAAAGCTCAAATAGTCCAAATTAGTTTTGTGAAAGTGGATACTGATAACAGTGAGGAGGAGGAAAATCATCAGGAGCCCATAAATTTTTAAGCAGTAGAATGAAATTTTATGTGTATTCAGTACTTCATTCTTTGAAAATTGACAATTGAGCTCTACAACTTTTACAAAATAAATACCAGTAATTAACATGCTCAAGTAATCTAAATGACACAAATCCCAAAGAATATGGAAAATTCAAATGTGTTCTGTTAAAACAGAATACATTATTATTAATGAGGCAGACAAATGCATTCAAAATCATTTTGTTAAAGGTTAAAATTCTGTTAAATAAAACATAGTCCCATTTTACTTACATTTTTAATAAATATGAATATGGTGATAATGACAATAATGGGTAACACTTGTTGGGCCCTTAGTAAGTGTCAAGCATGAATTACCTGATTTAATCCTAACAACTCTATTAGGAAAATATTCTTATTTTACCTGATTTTACAGATTCAGAAATTGAGGCCTATGGAGGTTAAACTCTATGTCACACAACTTATAAATGGTAGAGTCGAGATTAACTCTGACTACTAGAGGTCTATTGCCAAAGCCCATTTGTGCACTTTTAGATACTTAACTGTTTCACATGTATGTTTGCATAAGATACATTTGTAAACCTTGTTATTATGAAAATTGTCAAGCAGAGAAAGTGGTGCAATGGACCCCTTCCCTTAAGATTCAACATTTATCAACCTTTTGCCACAACTGCTTTGTCAAGTTCTTTTTTTTTTTTTTTTTTTTTTGTGTCGCTCTGTCGCCCAGGCTGGAGTGCAGTGGAGCAATCTTGGCTCACTGCAAGCTCTGCCTCCCGGGTTCACGCCATTTTCCTGCCTCAGCCTCTCCAAGTAGCTGGGACTACAGGCGCCCGCCACCACTCCCGGCTAATTTTTTTTGTATTTTTAGTAGAGACGGGGTTTCACCGTGGTCTCGATCTCCTGACCTCGTGATCCACCTGCCTCGGCCTCCCAAAGTGCTGGGATTACAAGCGTGAGCCACCACGCCCGGCCTGTCAAGTTCTTTAAAAAAAAATTTACTGATATATTTTAAAACAAACCAGTGAAATATTATTTCCCCCAAATACATCCTTCTATATGTATCTTCTAAAAATACTGACACTTTCCTACATAATCACAATATTATTATCACACTTAACAAAATGAGTAGTCATTTTTCAATTTTCCTCAATTCTCTCAAACACCTAGCTTTTAAAGTTGATTTGTTTGATTCAGGATCAAAAGAAACTGCATACATTGTATGTTGGTTATGTCTCTTTAGGCCTCCTTTAATCTAGAGGAGTCTCCCTACCCTACAATAGTCCTATTAGGCATTTTGTTTGGTTGAGACAGTCTCGCTGTGTTGCCAAGGCTGGAGTGCAGTGTCCTGATCATGCTCACTGCAGCCTAGACCTGCTGGGCTCAAGGTATCATTCTCCCACCTGCCGAGTAGCTGGGAGGGCAGGAACACAGCAGGAGTGGCAGGAGCCATGCTCCAGCTATTTTTTTTTTTTTTTCCTTGCTGAGATGGGGTTTTGCCATGTTGCCTAGGCTGTTTTCAAACTTCTGGTCTCAAGCAATCCACCTGCCTTGGCCTCCCAAAGTGCTGGGATTACAGGCATGAGCCACTGAACATGGCCCGGGTTGTTAAAGAAACTGAATCATTTGTCCTGGTGTAAATCCACTGTTCCAGATTATCCTGTTGCTTTTTAATCATCTACGTTCCTCTTGATAGCCTTTGTAAAGGTTCATTAAACCTACATGATTGATTAGATTTGTTTTCTACTTTTTGGGCAAGAAGATTTCGTAGGAGGTTTATTAAACTTCAATATTAGATTATAATAAAAGGCCAATAGTGCCTGGTCATTTCACTTGCAGCTACATG
The DNA here is from genome assembly GCF_009828535.3 of Hylobates moloch. Taxonomy (NCBI): domain Eukaryota; kingdom Metazoa; phylum Chordata; class Mammalia; order Primates; family Hylobatidae; genus Hylobates; species Hylobates moloch. The sequence continues at coordinate 48,235,961 of NW_026652278.1, forward strand.
AAGTTGGATCAATGAGTTAAGAGGTAACAATGTAATCCTTTTCCTACAAAGTTTTCAATCAATATTTTGTTAAATGTTTTAGTACGCAATGATGATGATTGCCTGAATCAGGTATCTCATTAGGTTTTTAATAGAATTATTATCCAATTTATTCTTTTTTCTTTGTATTTATTCCATCTATTAATTGGAGTTATTCTCTGAAAAGCTTTTCCCATATCAGTTAGGAATCTGATATACTGTTTATCCTCATTCATTCAAGACAAGCATGATAAATGCTATTTATTCTTTCCTATTAATTATCAATTTTCAGAGTAAGTAATTGGTGCTCTACTTAGCTTTTGGTGACAAATGAGATTTTTAAAATTTTTGCACATTAAATTTTTTCCACATTTTTTGGTATTATGAATTTGTGGATTTTTATGTATTCAATATGTTGAGTCAGTTTGTTTCTGGGAGCCTCTTTAGGTTGGTTCCTTGTTTCTTCTTGATACAGCCTGTTAGTTGCCAATAACTCCCTTGCTTTCCAGACAGTAAGATGCCCAAGGTTTTTCATGTACATTTCCTCCCCTGGACCTAAGATCAGCCATTTCTCAAGTAACCCTTATTTCTTTTAGCCAGAAATGGTACCAAGTAAGTATGGTCACTGCTATTGGCTTTCTTTGTTTCTAGACATTTTTAGGAGGAAGAAGGTCAGATAATGATTTTTTAGAATAAATATATTATTTAACTCATAGTATGCTCTACCTAATCTTACAGTATTACCATTTTATTCTAAGGGAGTAGCATATTAAGTTACAAACTACATGTATGATTCTTCAAGAAAGAATTTTTCATCAAGCGTTTTAGATTGATATTCTCAATTTCCACCTATGTTCATAAAGTCAAAGGGACTTTTTATTATTTTAGGAGGAAGTCAAGGATGAGAACTTTGCTTATGTAACCAATTGAATTAATCTTTTTCCAGATAACAATAAATATCACAGCCTCCACAGAATTTGTAACTTTCTAAGATATTAAGTATTTATATAAAAAGAAAAAATATATATGTTTGGATGTATAACTTAGTTTGCTTTAGAAATTCCTTTCTTATATTAGAATTTAAGGAGACAGAAACCTCATTTGTGAGTTTTAAAAAACATAGTAAGCTGTAGTTTTTTTTTTTTCATCCAAGCAATTTCCCTGTAAGACAGTTGAGGCAAAAGGCTTTGCAATATCCATGTCACTCTGCTTCTATTAATTTTCATCTTTGTGAAGACCTTAATTTCATCGCTGTTATAATGAGATTCAGGGTCTCTTCCCTTTGGCCTATAATTTTTTTTAGTTGGCAGGAAGTGCAGTAGTTAAGAGTGACTGCTACTGAGTTCTCCTAGAGCAACAAAGCCTCTAGTTTTCTCAGCCATTTGCCCAAATCTCAATCTTCATAGAGCAAATATTAAAGGGAAAATACGGCACCTTAGAAATTGTCCATTGTGGGAAAAGCAAAAGGAAGCTTTTTTCTCTCTGAAAACCTATACATTTTACATAACCATTTGACTCAAACATCTTAGAACTATTCCAAATGTTGGGCCAGGCGCAGTGGTCCATGCCTGTAATCCCAGCACTTTGGGAAGCAGAGACGGGTGGATCACCTGAGGTCAGGAGTTTGAGACCAGCCTGGCCAAACATGGTGAAACTCCATCTCTACTAAAAATACAAAAAATTAGCCATGCCTGGTGGCAGGTGCCTCTAATACTAGCTACTTGGGAGGCTGAGGCAGGAGGAATCACTTGAACCCGGGAGGTGGCGGTTGCAGTGAGCCGAGATTGCACCAGTGTACTCCAGCATGGACAAAAAGAGTGAGACTCCATCTCAAAAAAAAAAAAAAAAAAAAAAAGAGCTATTCCAAATGTCATTTAACACTGTGGCTTTTTATTAACTAGGATCTTTATTTCAAGGGACAGCCTACATTTCAAGTAAGTATAACTACCTTGTTTAACAAACAACATTGACAAATAACTTAAAACACATACAAAGAAAGCAAAAGACAAATCTTCCTTTTTAGAAGCAAGTACTATAACCAGTTTCCTCTGGATCCCTTCAGAGATTCAAATACAATTAACTTGTATTTAAGTTAAAATTGGTTGCTTTTTTAAAATGTATGATTTTTAGAGGAGCAGAATGTGGGAAGTAAACAATAATTTGGATGAAACTCCAAGTAGATTTTATAAGATTTCTCTAAATCCCTTTATGTGCATTGAATAATTATTTTTCTATTTTAAATGTCTATCTAAAAGGTAGCTATATTTGTCTCCTATATTTGGTAAAGATTAAAATGTACGTATCAAGAATGTAATAAATAGTTCTTTTTAAAGATTGTTTTATTTTACATGATAACAGAAAATTCAAACAGTGCAATAAAAAATAAAGAAGAAAACAAAACACCTCCAAGCCTCACTACCAAATAACTAGTTCTTAACAGAAATTGCTAAGTTCTATTAGCTGGAAACATAATTTCCTGTTTTTGAAGATCAACTATTATTCTATATCATTTATTAGGCCACTGCACATATTCTTATCTGTCTAAATAATTGAAGCTCCTAATAAAAAACAACCCTGTCAACTTAGACCTAAATGGAGGTGTTTTATCATTTTATTCTTTCTCCACAGTTTCCATGGAAACATGACGGTTATGACAAGGCAGGAAGGGAGAATGATGACTGTTATTCAAAGATAAAAATGATCACAGAACTAAATACTTAGGATTAGTAAGAACTTAAAAAGCACCATGGAATTAGTGTTTGAGTTATTTAAGTAGTGAAGAGAAAATTAAATGCATATTCACCATGTAAGGTAAAGCGCAGCTAATATTTTCTCCCTAGAGTTTCCGTTTATGTGGCCTTTGTCTCTGGTTTTAACAATATGAAGCTAAATACCAAAACAGTGTTTGATTAATGAAGTTCAATATTTAAAAAATAGGAAGTAAATTGCAATTTAGCTATCAATGCTAAGAAATTTGAAAAATAATCTTTTTTCCTGTAATGTTTTACCTATTGACAATATTAAAGCACAATAAAAAGCTATATTATCCAGGTAATGACATTTTCATTTAAAAATGAAATATAGCACAATTAACTATCCCAAAGCATCAGCCACTTGCATCAGGGTAATAAAACAGAACCTTTTACTATCTGAGCTAATTAGTGTGAAATAATTAGGGAGACCACCTAAGGGCTTTCCTCACAGTGACACTTGCTATATTGAATTGCTATGGTCTTATCCACCTCAAATTGAACTCCGAGAAAGTACCAGTTTAACACTTAAGCTAAATGCCTAAGAGATATTTTACTGAAATGAATGTTTTAGATGGTTTTGTGATGACAAAGAAATAGATCACATCATTTGGTAAACTAGTGTTTTTGGCGTAACTCCTATATAAATGAAAATGGAAAGAGAGATGTATGCAAAATGGAATGTCCAGAAAACTCAAAGTGAGCTGGTTTAATGCCACTGCTTTTCATGTTTCCTGTTTTTTTTTTTTTTTCTGTTTTTTCGCTTTAGCTCAACTAATATTAGTTTGTTTAGAAGACAACTAGCACCAAAATGAAGGTGTTGCTTTTGAGCATAGCTACCCATTTTATATATTTATTAACCAAAACTATATCTACAATCAAAGAGCAGGCATAAGATATCAACCAGCATTCTTAGTGATGTTAGTCCTAATAATTTTGTGAGTTGCATTTTTCTCTAAGTAGCAGAATTAAAATTGGTTGAGGATCCAAGTCTCTGTCTAAACTTCTTGATCTTCTTTTCAATCTATAAATACAGATAAAGTTTATCAATGTGTGCTGGGTTCATTATATTACTGGAAGATTGCAAAACACAGGCGTGTTTTTAAAAACCTGCCATTCTTATTTACAACCCTTCAAAATTAAGCTAAGGCTTTTAAATTTGTTAATTTTTATTTACTTTAGTGATCACTCATAAGTAATACCTCACATTGCTAAGCCCATTCTTATTGACTTCAAATTTTAGAATGTCTGAATCACAATCAGTTTTTAATTTTAATTAAATATTTTTATCAATTTTGAATTTATATTTATGGATTAATTATCCTAATGGAATGATTTAATAAAAAACTTATAGTCAGATATTTGCTAAGAACGTTTTGTGTTAACATATATGAATTGGGTATAGTCAGGAAAAAGTCTAACCCTATGATTTTCATGGTTCAAATGAGAACTGAAAAAATGGAAATTGATCCCAATTAGTGATATGTGTATTGGTTGGTTAAACATGCAAAGAAATGTTTTTTTGTTTTTTGTTTTTTGTTTTTTTTTTGAGACGGAGTCTCGCTCTGTTGCCCAGGCTGGGGAGCAGTGGCACGATCTCGGCTCACTGCAAGCTCCGCCTCCCGGGTTCATGCCATTCTCCTGCCTCAACCCCCCGAGTAGCTGGGACTACAGGCACCCACCACCACGCCTGGCTAATTCTTCTGGTATTTTTTAGTAGAGATGGGGTTTCACCATGTTAGCCAGGATGGTCTCAATCTCCTGACCTCATGATGCGCCCTCCTCAGCCTCCCAAAGTGCTGGGATTACAGGCGTGAGCCACCACGCCAGGCCAAGAAATTCTTTAGGGATCATACTTGAGTCTTGTCTTCGTTAACATCTTAATTACCTAAAAGATGCATTCAACAAATCTATAATTCAAAATGTAGGTATTATTCCCTGGGAAGTATTGCAAACACATGAGAGGAAAAGAATGCACAAAATGGAGCAAGTTGGAAAGGAAATTAATTAAAACATAAATTAGAAAAGCAAGGCTTACCGGCTTGCACCATAGTCATCTGAAACTCATGTATTTACCAATAAGGAAAGATACTCATTTTGGTTAGATGAAAGCAGGAGGTTTGGGAATTATGTAAAGAGACTCCAGGGTGTGTGTTAGATAGTAAATTAGAGGTGAACTTGCTAATGCAGCATTATACTGCCGCAGAAGTAGAGCTGGTATTATTGGGGATTTGTGGGCAGATAGGCTCTATTAGAAGTAGATAATAATTATATAAATAAAACTTCCCTGGGTGAAGGATTCTCAAAATATTTTATATTATCAAATCAATATTTCAAAACCTCTTTGAAATAAGTTATTATGATAGTGTCATGTTGAATAAATCTACTATGATTGTATACTAATTTTGATATAGACATTAACTAAATAGTAGAAAGTGCTATTTAATGTAGCAGTATCTCTAAATTTGTGTTCATCTTAGACAATACTTTAGGCAATAATAATAATTGTAGCCACAATAGTAATAGCAAATGTGATGGAGATGCTCACTTTGTGCAGGTTCACTACAATTTTATTAGGAAAACACTTGTAGGTTTCTATTTTATAAAGGATGAAACAGATACAGATAAGTTTTTTTTTCCAGTTTTTGTCTGGACATTCAGATTTTTTTGTGTATTTCCTCGTAAAGTTAAGTAATCAGTGTTAGATCTCAGAGTTCTAAATTGAACCTTGCTTCATGAGATAATCTCTAAAGATGCAAAAGAATTGGATCCCTTCATACATTCCACCCCAGCATGAGAAATGAGCTCATGTTGGACTTCAAACATAGGCTGGATAAAAATAAGTAAACATGTCAGCTGAGGACAAGATTATACCAAGTGATTCCACTGCTTGTTGTTTCAAAGCACATTTTGATATAATCGGAATGATATCAAGATAATAGAAACATTTACTCATGACAAATGTTGTGTCCTTGTGAAGACTATAGAACAAGCTTCATCTGGTATAAGAGATACTCTGAGGTATAGGTCACAATGCTGCACATGAAACCACCAGAAAACTGAGACACTGACACGTTTATTCTGGCTGTTTTCCTTGCTAAATCACAGTCCCACATGGTTGTCCGTTTGAAAACTTTGAGTAAGTCTTCTAATAGCAGGGGGGTCACACTGGGTCAGTATCCTTCACTTACACAACTTCAGAGGTGGGAGAGATCTCCAAGTCCAGCTCCTTCATTCTGTATAAGAGGAAACTCAGTTATTCTAGAGATGTGGACTTAGTCATCTTAATACCAGACTTTATGGAGACTGAAGAAATATGGCTTTTGAATATTACTGTATTCATGGATGAAATACAGAACAAGTACAAAGCTTCTTCCTGCTAGTGACAGGTACTCTGGGATGTTTAATGAGCCTTTTCTGGTCACTAGGGTACCATTTAGAGCACTGAAGCAGTTGATTTACAATATGGTGCACAGAGGAATGTCTCAGAGCTCCCTTTTACCCACTGGGAGGACACAAAGTAGCATTATTTCATTACTCATGGCAGTTCATCTTTGAGTATGATTCTATTCACATAATGCTGACAGAAAAATACAAACACAATGTTATAAATGTTCAAATAGTTTATTATATTTTGCCTAATGTATTTGTGTGACTGAGCTTCTTCATCGTTTTCCAGATAGATACACATTAAAACTTGAACATCTGTAGTATATGGTTTCGAGAAACTAAATTTGAAAATTGCATCTCTTAAGGGTATAATTACTTGACTTAATTGGCATGCAGTTTGATAAATATTTGTTCTGTGGAAAGAAATAATTTGTTTGAGAACTTCATTGGTGACTGATAGACATAGTTTTTATGACTTAGCATCCTGTAATTGAGCCAAAGAAATTGTGTTTACAATGGCATACACAGTGTAATCTAACTCAAGAGAAAGGAAAAATAATAATTTTGTAATGTCCGAGAATGACTTCAGAAAGGAAGAAACAATGAGCAAATAGAATCAGGAAAATCTCTAATCATTAGAATGATAATAAAAGTAGTAATGACATTATATTAGTTTTCTGTGACTAATGTGACAAATTACCACAAACTGGGTGGTTTAAAATAACAGAAATTTATTCTCTCACACGTCTGGAGCCCAGAATTCCTACATTAGTGTCGCAGGGCCCAATCAAGATACCAGAAGCACACTTCTTCTGTAGGTTCTGGAGGAGAATCAAGTTCTCTCCTCTTCAGACTCTGGTGGCTACTGGCATTCTGTGGTTTGTGGTTGCGTCACTCCAATCTTTATCTCTGTCTTTCCCTTTCCTTTTGGGGTGCGTGCATGTGTGTGTAAGCTCACTCTGTTTCCTTTTCTTAAGCACACTTGAGATAGTATTTAGGGTCTATTTACAGGTTCCAGGAATTAGTATCATCTTTGGGGAACCATTTTTCAGCCTGCCACAGAGAAGTTAACTGGCTGTGTTAGCACTGCGTATTATGGCCACTTTTGCCTTTCAGACTGCAGAGAATGCTACTTTGAACACACCCAACATGACATTTGATGAAGGATGAGATTGGATTCCAACCATCCTTGCTCTTTCTTTTTTTTCCCAATTCTATTTCAATCTAAGGTTTTTCTTCCTAGGCTCAATGTAGAGAGCATATTCTTCAAAGTTTTCAGGTATCTTTCCTCACCTTCTAACCCTGACATTTTGACGTAGGCATTTCTTTTAAAGACTACTAGGTACTTATTGTATTCTCTTCCCTATTGTGTTATCCTCCACTCATAGAAGAGTGAAGATTCTCCTTGTTCTCTTGGAGAGAAAAGGAAAACCAGTAGAAATTGCTGAACTCTACATCCCCCTAAATCAAACACATCTTCACTCAAAGATCATACTTGCTATGTATTCTAACCAGACCCCCTAAATTGGGTGCCCTGGGTTAGAAAATTCCAAAAGGCCACTGACCAGTCTCAGCATTACCCATGGAATAACTGTGTTTGTTTACATTTTAGGGAAAATTCCCAAACAATGTATTCATTGTCTTCTCATAACTATTGTCTACAGGGATCTTCATGCTGAGACCTAACGCTTCCATAAATAAGAGGTTCGGCTTTGCCAGAGCCCTACAGGAAGAGATTATGAAACACTGGGAACTTCTCGAAGTTCCCAGCCCAAAGCCCCCTCCCTGGAATTACTCCATGACCCCAGTACAGATATTTCTCCCTCAAATAAACATACCTCATATGCATAAGGGAGATTCCCCAGGTCCTTTTTAAGGATGTAGACTTTGGGGAGCAGCAAAGTATTTGTGCTAGGACAACCAGTGGAGCAGTTACCATCTCTTTCTCCTACACTTCGCAAAAAGCTTTGTAAAATTTATAAGATCATGAAAGAGTAATGTGGACTAATGAATATACCTTTTCAGGACAATTCATTGGAATTGAACGCTTGGTTTGTGCCAAGCACTGAGCTATGCATTTTATTTATATTCTTTCATTTAATCCTTTGAGTTAGGGTCTCCTCATTATTATTATCCTCATTTTCTTGTTTTTGTTATATTTTGTTTGTTTTTATCTTTTAGTTGCGGGAGTACATGTGTAAGTTTGTTATGTAGGTAAATTGTGTTGTGGGCATTTGGTATACAAATTTCATCACCCAAGTAATAACCATAGTACCTAACAGATAGTTTTGCAATCCTCACCCTTGTCCCACCCTCTACTATCAAATAGTCCCTGGTGTCTATTGTTCCCTTCTTGGTGTTCATGTATACTCAGTGTTTAGCTGCTACTTGTAAGTGATAACAGGCAGTATTTGTTTTTCTGTTCCTGCCTTAGTTCGCTTAGGATAATGGCCTCCAGCTCTATCTTTGCTGTTGCAAAGGACATGATCTCATTCTTTTTGTGGCTGCGTAATATTCCATAGTGTATACATACCACATTTTCTTTATCCAGTTTACCACTGACAGGCATTTAGGTTGGTTCCATGTCTTTGCTATTGTGAATAGTGCTGCAATGATCATATGTGTGCATATGTCTTTATGGTAGAACAATTTATATTCTTTTGGGTATATACTCAATAATGGATTTCTGGGTTGAACAGTAGTTCTGCTTTAAGTTCTTTGAGAAATTATCAAACTGCTTTCAGCAATGGCTTAACTAATTAACATTCCCACTAGCAGTGTGTAAGTGTTCCCTTTTCACCACAACCTCACCAGCATCTGTTATTTTTTGACCTTTTAGTAATAGCCATTCTGACTAGTGTGAGATGATATCTCATTGTGATTTAGATTTGCATTTCTCTAATAATTAATGATGTTGAGCATTTTTTTCATATGCTTGTTGGCTGCATGCATGTCTCTTTTGAAAAGTGTCTGGTCATGTCCTTTGCCCACTGTTTAATGAGGTTGTATTTTACTTGTTAATTTGTTTAAATTCCTTATAGATTCTAGATATTAACTCTTTGTTAGATGCATAGTTTGCAATATTTTCTTCCATTCTGTAGGTTATCTGTTTATTGATAGTTTCTTTTGCTTTGCAGAAACTCTTTAGTGTAATTACGTCCCATTTGCCAGCTTTTGTTTTTGTTGCAATTTCTTTGGTGCCTTCATTATGAAATCTTTGCCAGTGCCTGTGTCCAGAATGGTATCTCCTAGGTTATCTTCAAGGGATTTTATACTTCTATGCTTTGCATTTGAGTATTTAATCCATCTTGAGTTGATTTTTATATATAGTATAAGGAAGGGGTACAGTTTCAATCATCTGCATATAGCTAGCCAGTCATTCCAGCACTATTTATTAAATATAGAGTCCTTTCTCCATTGATTGTTTACATTCATGTTGTTGAAGATCAAATGTTTATAGGTGTGCAGCTTTATTTCTGGGCTTTTATTCCATTCTATTGGTTTGTCTGTTTTTGTACTAGCACCATGCTGTTTTGGTTACTGTATCCTGTAGTGTAGTTTGATGTCAAGTATGGTGATGCTTCTAAGTTTGTTCATTTTTCTTAGGATTGATGTGGCTACTGGGCTTTTTTTTGGCTCCACATGAATTTTAGAATAGTTTTTTTCCTAATGCCATGAAGAATATCATTGGTTGTTTGATAGTAATAATACTGAATCTGTAAATTGCTTTGGGCAGTATGGACATTTTAATAATATTAATTCTGCCTATTTATGAGCATAAAATGTTTTTTCATTTCTTTATGTCATCTCTGATTTCTTCCAGCAGTGTTGTGTAATTCACTTTGTAGAATTCACCTCCCTGACTAGCTGTATTCCTAGGTATTTTATTTTTTGTGTGGGTGGCTACTGTGAATGAGATTGCATTCTTGATTTGGCACTCAGCTTGAATGTTGTTGTTATAGAGATGCAACTGATATATGTGCATTGATTTTGTGTCCTGAAACTTTGCTGAAGTTGTTTTTCAGATCTAGGAGCTTTCAGGTAGAGACTATGAAGTTTTATAGATGTAAAATCGTATTGTCTGCAAACAGAGATAGTTTGACTTCCTCTCTTCCTATTTGGATGCCTTTTTATTTTTTTCTTGCCTGATTGCTCTGGCTATGAATTCCAGTACTACGCTGAATAGGAGTGGTGAGAACTGGCATCTTTGTCTTGTTCCAATTCTCAAGGGGAATGCTTCCAGGTTTTGCTTATTCTTTATGATGTTTCCATAGGTGGCTCTTATTATTTTGAAGTATGTTCCTTCAATGCCTTGTTTATCAAGGGTTTTTAACATGAAGGGATATTGAATTTTACCAAAAATCCTTTTTGGCATCTACTGATAAGATCTTATGGTTTTTGTTTTTAGTTCCACTTATGTGATGAATCACATTTATTGATTTGTATATATGGAACTAACCTTGCATCCCAGTGATAAAGCCTACTTGATCATGGTGGATTAGCTTTTTGATGTGCTGCTGGTATTTTGTTGAGGATTTTTACATCTATGTTCATCAAGGATATTGGCCTGGTGATTTCTTTTTTGGTTGTGTCTCTGCTAGATTTTGATATCAGAATAATGCTAGCCCCATAGAATGAGTTAGGGAACAGTCCCTCTTCCTCAGTTCTTTGGAATAGTTTCCACAGAAATGGTACCGGTTCTTCTTTCTACATCTTATAGAATTCGACTATCAATCCACCTGGGCTTTTTTTTTTTTTTGGTTAATGGGCTTTTTATTACTGATTTAATTTTGGAATATATTATGACCTGTTTAGGGTTTCAGTATCTTCCTCATTCAATCTTGAGAGGTGGTAAGTTACCAGCAATCTATCCATTTGTTGTAGCTTTTCTAGTTTGTTTGCATAGAGATGTTATAATAATCTCAGAGGGTTTTGTATTTCTGTGGAGTCAGTGGCATTATCTCCTTTATCATTTCTGATTGTGTTTATTTGGATCTTCTCTCTCTTTTCTCTAGCTAAGGCTCTAACATTCTTATTTATTCTTTCAAAGAACTAACTTCTAGTTTTATTGATCTTCATATGGTTTTTCACATCTCAATTTTCTTCAGTTCAGCTCTGATTTTGGTTATTCCTTGTCTTCTGCTACCTTTGGGGTTGGTTTGCTCTTGTTTATCTAGTTCGTCTAGATGTGATGTTAGGTTGTTAATTTGTGATCTCCTAACTTTTTGATGTGGCCATTTAGTGCTGTAAACTCTCCTTTTAACACTGCTTTAGCTGTGTCTCAGTGATTCTGGTATATTGTATCTTTGTTCTCATCAGTTTCAAATAATTCCTTGATTTCTGCCTTAATTTCATTGTTTAACCCAAAGTAAATCAGGAGCATGTTGTTTAATTTCTATATAATTGTATGGTTTTTTTTTTTTTGGTTTTTTTTTTTTTTTTTTTTTTTGAGATGGAGTCTTGCTCTGTCGCCCAGGCTAGAGTGCAGTGGCGCAATCTCGGCTCACTGCAAGCTCCGCCTCCCGGGTTCACGCCATTCTCCTGCCTCAGCCTCTCTGAGTAGCTGGGACTACAGGCGCCCGCCACCACGCCCGGCTAATTTTTTGTATTTTTAGTAGAGACGGGGTTTCACCATGGTCTCAATCTCCTGACCTCGTGATCCACCTGCCTCGGCCTCCCAAAGTGCTGGAATTACAAGCGTGAGCCACCGCGCCCAGCCATAATTGTATGGTTTTAAGTGATCTTCTTAGTATTGATTTCTATTTTTATTGCATTATGGTCTGAGAGTGTGGTGGGTATAATTTCATTTTTTTAAAATTTGTTGAGAATTATTTTATGGTCAACTATGTAGTCAATTTTAGAGTATGTGCCATATGCAGATGAGACTAATGCAGATTCTGATGTTTTGGGGTGAAGTGTACTATAGGTAGATGTCTGTTAGGTTTATTTGGTCAAGGGTTGAGTTCAGGTCCCGAATATCTTTGTTAGTTTTCTGCCTCAATGATCTATCTAACAAGTGGGGTGTAGAAGTCTCCCACTATTATTGTGTGGTTACATAAGTTTCTTTGTAGGTCTCTAAGAACTTGTTTTATGAATCTGGGTGCTCATGCATTGGATGCATGTATATTTAGGAGAGTTAGGTCTTCTTATTGACTTGAACATTTTACCATTATATAATGCCCTTCTTTGCCTTTATTTATCATTGTCGGCTTAAAGTCTGTTTTGTCTGAAGTTAGAATAGTAACCCATGCTTTTGTTTTGTTTTGTTTTTCATTTACTTGGTAGATTTCTCTCCATCCCTTTACTTTGAGCTGATGCGAGTCATTGCATGTGAGATGGGTCTCTTGAAGACAGCGTACAGTTGGGTCTTGCTTCTATGTCCAACTTGTCGCTCAGTGCCTTTTCATTGTGGCATTTAGCCTGTTTACATTCAAGGTTAATATTAATATGTGTGGATTTGATCCTGTCACCATGTTGTTAGCTGCCTATTTTTTTTTATTTTTATTTTTTTTAAGATGGAGTCTCGCTCTGTTTCCCAAGCTGGAGTGCAGTGGTGTAATCTCGGCTTACTGCAGCCTCTACCTCCCAGGTTCCAGCAATTCTGCCTCAGCCTCCTGGGTAGCTGAGATTACAGGCATGCGCCACATGCCCAGCTAATTTTTTATTTTCAGTAGAGACCATGTTGGCCAGGCTGGTCTCAAACTCCTGACCTCAGATGATCTGCCCACCTCGGCCTCCCAAAGTGCTAGGATTACAGGCCTGAGCCACTGCGCCCAACTGTTAGCTGGTTATTATGCAGACTTGATTTTGTAGTTGCTTTATAATGTGGGAAGTCAGGGACCCTGAATGGAGGGACCGGCTGAAGCCATGGCAGAAGAACATAAATTGTGACGATTTCACGGGCAATTTATTAGTTCCCCAAGTTAATACTTTTATAATTTCTTACGCCTGTCTTTACTGCAGTTTCTGAACATAAACTGTGAAGATTTCATGGACATTTATTACTTCCCCAATCAATACTCTTGTGATTTCCTATGCCTGTCTTTACTTTAATCACTTAATCCCATCATCTTTGTAAACTGAGGATGTATGTCACCTCGGGACCCTGTGATGATTGTGTTAACTGCACAAATTGTTTATAGAGCATGTGTGTTTGAACAATATGAAATCCGGGCACCTTAAGAACAGGATAACAGCGATTTTCAGGGAACAAGAGAGATAACCTTAAAGTCTGGCTGCATGTGGGCCAGGCAGGACAGAGCCATATTTCTCTTATTACCAAAAACGGGTAAGAGAAATATCACTGAATTCTGTCCCCAGTAAGGAATATTAATAGTTAACAGCCCTGGGAAAAGAATGCATTCCCAGGGTGGGGCCTCTAAAATGGCTGCCCTGGGAGTGTCTGCCTTATGCAGATGTAGATAGGGATGAAACATGCCCTAGTCTCCTGCAGCGCCCCCAGGCTTGCTAGGATTAGGAAATTCCAGCCTGGCGAATTCTAGTCAGACCAGTTCTCTGCTCTTGAACCCTGACAATGTGTGCACAGCAGGACATGGAAGTTCATTAGTGATTCTAGTTTCTCCCTGACCTTCTGCCTTGTGATCTTTTGTCGCCCTTGAAGCATGTGATCTCTGTGACCCACACCCTATTCGTACACTCCCTCCCCGTTGAAAATTGCTAATAAAAACTTGCTGGTTTTATGGCTCAGGGGGCATCAAGGAACCTATCAATATGTGATGTCTCCCCCGGACACCCAGTTTTTAAAATTTCTCTCTTTGTACTCTTTCCCTTTACTTCTCAGACCGGCCAACACTTAGGGAAATAGAAAAGAACCCACGTTGAATTATTGGGGTGGGTTCCCCCAATAATAATGTCAATGGTCTATGTACTTTAAAAGTGTGTTTTTTTGGTGGCTGGTAATGGTAATTTTTTTAATGTTTAGCATTTCCTTAAGAACTTCTTGTAAGGCAGGTCTGCTAGTAACAAATTTTTTGGCATCTGCTAGTCTGAAAAGGATTTTACTTCTCCTTCATTTATGAAGGTTTGTTTGGCTGGATATGAAAATCTTTGTTGGAATTTCTTTTTTTTAAGAATGTTTACTATAGGTAACCAGTATCTTCTGACCTGTGGGATTTCTGCTGAAAGATCTGCCTTTAGCCTGATGGGATTCCCTTTGTAGGTGACCTGCTCCTCCTCTCTAGCTGCTTAAATTTTTTTTTTCTTTCATGTCAACCTTGGAGTGTCTGATGACTATGTGTGTTGGGGATGGTCGTCTTGTATAGTATCTTTCAGGGATTCTCTCCATTTCCTGAATTTGAATGTTGACCTCTCTGGTGAGGTTGGAGAAATTGCCATGAATGATTTCCTCAAATATGCCTTGCAAGTTGCTTGCTTTCTCTCCCTCTCTTTCAGGGATTCCAATGAGTCATAGATTTGATCTCTTTACATTATCCCATATTTGTTCATCTTTTTAATTCTTTTTTCTTTATTTTTGTTTGACAGTTAATTCAGAGAACCAGTCTTCCAGCTCTGAGATATATTTTTTGTCTCAGCTTGGTCTATTCTGCTGTTAATATTTGTTATTGTATTATGAAATTCCTGTAGTGTATCCTTCAGCTCCATCAGATCAGTTTGTTTCTTTCTCTAAATGGCCATTTTGTCTTTCAGCTCCTATATTGTTTTATTGTATTTCTTAGATTCCTTGGATTGGGTTTTGTCTTTCTCTTGAATCTCCATGATCTTCACTCCTCTCTATATTCTGAATTCTGTGTCCGTCATTTCAGCCATTTTAGCCTGGTTAAAAACCATTGCTGGGGAACTAGTGCAGTTGTTTGGAGGTAAGAAGACATCCTGGCTTTTTGAGTTGCCAGAGTTCTTGCACTGGTTCTTTCTCAACTGTGTAGGGTGATGTTCCTTAATCTTTGAAGTTGCTGTCCTTTAGATGGGGTGTTTTGCTTTTATATTCTTTGATGCCCTCAAACCCTGGGGTTTAATTGTGGTATAAGATGGTTTCAGTTGACTGGCTTCATTTTTGGAAGATTTCAGGGGCCAGGGCTCAGCCCAGATACTCCTGGACTGTGTGATTTAATGCTAGAGGGCTGGTACTGGGCCCCAGTTCTATTCTATCTCCCCTGGAGGTTAGGAACATGCTGCACTGGAGAGGCTGAGGAGTTTCCATTTTGCTGTCCACAACACTGATGGGGGTCACCAACCAAAGTGCTTCATCAGAACAGTGGCAGAGTTATATGTGCTGGCTTTTGCATGCCAGCAGCCACAGTGCAGTGGCACAGTGTGGTGTCTGCACATCAGCTTGGGCACAATGTTGGTAAAAGTCAGTTTGCAGTGTCCACGTGTGCATTTGCACAGACAGTGGCATGGTGGGATGCCTTCATGCCAACAGGGGCATTGCAATGGCATTCATGCACACTTACACCAGTAGTGGCAGTGTGGCAGACTGCACATCATTGGGAGTAGGGCTGTGGAGTGTGCTCATGTTGCATGCACACATGTGTGCCAGCAGGGGAGGGGAGGCGAGGTCTACCTGCACTTGCATGCCCTGGAAAAACAGTGGGAGGGCTGTAGGTGAGTGCCTGCTAGCAGAGCAGGAGTGGGAGGTTGCTGTGTGGAGAGGCTGTATGCAGGCTAGTCTGCTAGGGCTCTCTGATGGTCAGGTTCAGTCTGCTGGTGAGGGAGCTATGATGAGGGCCTCCAGGAAGCACCCTGGTTGGGCATCCAAGGCTGCATTAAAAGTGGACATGGCCAGGCTGGAGCTCCAGTACAGGCCAGCAGACAGTCAGGTACTCAGATCAGACTGGCCCCATTCCACAAGCAAGACCACCCTGCTTTCTTCAGGTCTGACAGTCAACCAAAGGCTAACACCACCTAGAGGTACATGGTGAGCCTTGGGTGATAAGCGTCCTTGGCTGTGCTCCACAGCAGCCATTCCTGCGCCAAACCTTGAAGCTCCACATAGGCTGAAGTACTGCCCTGCCACCTCTCTAAGCAGCAATCCCTGCTAGCTTAAGTGTCTGTGGGAGTTGTGGGATCTCCTGCAGCTGAGATTCCAGGGGTCTATGGCAAAAGCAGACCACTCCTTACCTGTTCAACTCACCTCTTCCCCAGGGATCTCTGGGGGCCAGGAGTGAGCCCCATTGCTCAGCAGCCCCATGCAGGGTTCCCAGCTTACTCCCCCTTCAGCCCAGTGTCTGCATCCTCCCTTCTCCACTCTCAATGCCTTCCCTCTGAAGATCTGCCTGGAGTGTGACTGTCTTCCCAATGTTCAAGTATCTCAGTGGGAGATATTCCTCCTGGCAGCATCTAGTAGTCCTTCTTGGTCTCCCTTCCATCTCAACCTCTATTATCCTATTTTCCAGGTGAGAAATCTGAGGCCCAGAGAGATTAAATGACCTCACAGATAGCTGTGGAGTTGAAGGCTACACTGTGAGGCAGCAGTAGGGTCAAGATTTGAAGCAATCTGTCTCCAGAATTTGTCTTTTTAACCCTAAGCACACTGTCTTGTGACCATAGTTATGATCTTGTTATAGCCTTGCTTTTAATCTGAGAGTATTCATGAGTCACTTTGAATGTGAAAGTCTTCCTTTCTTATGTTACAAATGAAAGGCACTCAAGATAAAAAGGAAAACAATCCCTTACAAAACTGCTTCTGAATCTTCTGTTGGTAGCTTAACCATGGGCTCTGAAACATATAAACTATGATATTTTAGATCCTGTCATAATTTAAAAGTACTAATGAGACCTATTCTGCAAACAATTCTGTATAGCATAAATACTTTTTCTCTATCATATTTATCACATCACAGAAGTATTATGGTAAAATGCTTTACCATAAAATCCTCCAGCATCATATATCTGCATATTTAGACAGCTGAGTTCATCTTTAAATCAGCATTACCAAATCCACTTATGAACAACTGAAACAAATGCACAACCACTCAGAGCTAACACTAGGACACTTACACACCATTAATGTTCTACTGGGAGTTTCAAGTAACGCTGTATCCATTAAGAGAAAGGAAATTGTAGAAAGATGATCTTTAAGGCAATGACAAGTGAAATGGCAAATTATTTCTGCCCTAAAGGCAATAATTTTTCCATTTGGTCATGAAATATTGGCTATATTATTCTTTTAAAAGCCTGTTATTTAACTATTATTTTATAATTTATATATTCTACATAATTTATGTTGTATATAAGTTTATGTGTGGACATATTCTAATGAAGTTTACCTACAGCTAAATTACTAGCCTCACTTCAAAACACAATACTAAGACTTTATTATTTAGAAGTCTTTAAAAGTTTGCCTCTAAGTGTTTTTTGTTTGTTTTCACTGAAATATTTTAATAATGTAGAAAATATGCTTAAGAGAGAGAAAATGATATCAGCACATTTCTAACTATATTATATTTGGGTAAAATCCTAACTAAAGAAAAATGTTATTGATAAATTGCCATTAAGCTTCTCTTACTAAGAGGAATATTGCCCTGGAGTAGGGGTCCATAAAGTTTTTCTGTAATGAGCTTTGTAGTGAATATTTTCAGCCCTCCAGACCTACTTAGCTCTGCTGTTGCAGTACAGAAGCAGTCACAGGCAATATATAAACAAATGGAAATGGTTGTGTTTCAATAAAACTTTATTTATGGAGCCTGAGACCTGAATTACATATAATTTTCATGCGTCAGAAAGTATTACACTTCTTTTTATATTATTTCCAACCATTTAAAAATGTCATAATAATTCTTAACAAACTGACCACACACACAAAATAAAACAGGCCCAGGCTGGATTTTACCTTGAGTTGTCTATTACTAATTCTTTCAAAAGAATATTGTATTCATGTCAAGGGCCTCATTTAATATTAAAAATAATTTTTGCAGGGAATTGATGAGCAGGTGAAGAGGAGAGTATTGAGAATATCAAAGGAGTTTTAGAACCTTTTTTCACAAAAAATATTTTGCTCTTGACAGATGTTTTTTGGCAGAAGTCATAATCTCATGAGGCTCAGACTTTAACAAAACTGAAATCTTGATTTTCCTCAAACCTGCTTCTCCTCTAATTTTCTCTATGTCACAAAGCGGCAGCACCATCCATCCCCTTCTCCCTCATCACCCATCTCAAATCCATCAGCAAATATGCGTGCCTGTTCCTTCTAGGAGTCCCTGGTTGCCACCACCTATTCGTACCAACACTCTCTCTCACCTGAACCACCACGTTAATTCCCAGTTGACTTCCCCTCCCTGTGACTGTCTCCCCAGCAACAATCCATCTTTAGCAACATATCTTGAGTAACCATTTGAAAATCAGAAATCTGATGATGGTACACATACTAGCTGCAATCTGGGCCAAGTTAACGCAGTACCTTAAGATTCCATTTCCTCTTCTGTAAATGGAAGGAGCAATTATCCATGCTTCTGATTTGATGTGAAGATTAAGTGGCTAATGTTAAACATTTAGATGATGCCTATTCTGCAATCTCTATGTAATGAACTAGGGCCCATAAGATGGTAGCTACTATCATCATTAGTATTGTCATCATCATTATCACTCTCCTAATTAAAATGGATTGCTGTTAGAATAAAATCAAAACGTGTCATCTCTTAGGTCTTGCGGAAGCTACCTGCCTCTCCTTGCCTGGCTTATGTTTGAAACTTGTTAAGTCTCGGCCACTAGATCTTATTTTAGTTTCTCATGCACTCCAACCTCTCCAGGACCGTCACAGCTGCACCCTCCTATTCCTGTCACTGGATTCTTAATGTAAATGTCACTTCCTCAGAGAGGCCTTCCCTGACCACTCATTTAAAAAATATTTTCCACAAACTCACATCCTACGCAATGACAGAATTCTGCTTGTTTCTTTTATAACAATTCTCATGGTAGGTTATTTGTTAATGCATTTATTTCTATATTTTTATTAGAATATAGCTTCCAGGAGAGAGATGAGCCTGTCTCCTTCATCACTGTATGCAAATATTGGTCTTCTATAAACATTTATGGCATAAAACAAAGAAAGATGAAATCTCAGAGATATCTGCTAATTTTATTCAAATTCTGATACAGTCATTTAAATTCATCAAACTCTAAGTGGTCAATAAGGAGGCTCACTCATTCTTCTGTCCATTTATCCAGCAAACATGTATCAAGTACCTTCTGAGTTAGCCCTGTGCAAATTATAGAGGATTAAAAGCCTTGGTAGTTGCTTTCAAAGAATTTATAACATAATTGCATAAGTTGTCATTTAAAAGTACATATCAAAAATATATACATCAATGAGTCAATATACTTATTTTCTTCAGGTTTAAGTTTTAATTTTCTTTTTCATCAAAACATTCATCATATAAAATAGCACCTCTAACTGGCACCATCAGTTATATAGTAAACATTTATTGAACATGTGTCAGCTACTATACTAAGCAATGAAATTCTACTTGGATTTCTTTTTCCTGCTACACTTCACTTTTTAATAGAAAGAAGCAAGTATCATCCAAATCAGTTATCAGATAGTCTGTTTTTTTAAAGTTTGTAGTTTTTGTCTTGGGATCTGTATACACGTATCATGTTCTGCTTTCCTTTCTGCCTGGGCTACAGTCCCCACAGGAATTCATGTTGACCCTGATGCACTGCAAGGTCTTTGATACAAGGGAGAGATTGTATTTTACCTAATATTCTAACTATATCCAGAAAATATATGGAGACACAGTCAAGAAAATTTTTCACAACTAATTATTTAAAGAAAAGCATTCCTACCCTTAAAAAGGTTAAATCTTCATAATCCAATGAACAAGGACAGCCTATAACCAGCTGTCCGGTTGTAGGTTTTGTTTGCGAGTTCAACCGTCACTTGGTTATTTATTTCTATGTAAGATTTATGCATGCGTTTAGAAATTGCTACTATCAGATGGTACAGTAATGATATTTTCCTGGGCCAAACCAATAGATTTTCACAATATATAGTTAATTCAGAGAGACAATTCTACTGAATTGTCTTTATTACAAATGTGGATGTTAATTAAAACTTCTGAAATGAAGTAACTTAAAAAATACCCAAATACCTATCCTGTTAAAAAAAAAAAAGAAAAGTAATTCAATAATTGGTTAGTAAAGTAACAGGGGGGTGATGAATGTTACTACGGAAAGTGGAAGATATGAACGCACTTAAATGATCTGCTAATGACTCTGTGATCTGTGGCAATTCTATCCCTCCAGACTCAGTTTCTGTATCTGAAAAAAATAGAAAAAAAAAACTTGTATGAAAAGATTTCTATAAATCATATATTTCTAAAGTTACATGAATTCAGTACCACTTACCTGAACATCGGCAGTGTGTTTTAATGCAAATTAACTTTTTTATTAGGTGTTAAAACATTTTTATTACTGGTGTTAAAAGAAAAGCTTTTTAGACAAATTTAACAGAATTTAATTGAGCCAAGAAAGACTTGCAAATTGGGCACCCCCCAGAACCAAAATAAATTCATAGCAACTCTGGGGCCGCCACATGGTCGGATAACATTTATGGACAGAAAAAGGAAAATGAGGTACAAAAAAAACAGAAGTGAGGTACAGAAACAGCTGGATTGGTTACAGCTCAGCATCTGCTTTAGTCAGACAAGGTTTGAGCAGTCGGCCACCAGTGATTGGCCGAAGCTCTCTGATCAATGCAAGAGTAGATTACAGTCTGTTTACACCTCATTAGGTTACAGCTCACTGTATGGAGAAACCTTTCGGGTGAACTTAAAATAGGAAAGGAGGCAGCTTTAGGCTAAGCTTAATTTAACACTGGTAATTCACTTGCCTCCTCAACTGTTAATGTAACTACCATCACAAACTTTAACACCTCCAAGAAGAGAATTTTTTTCTCTGTTCCTTGATTTTTTAAAAAAAAGAGAATTAAAAAGATAACATATACTTTCTCATCTCATATACTGTAGCTTTTCTATCTTTTCATCCATATGGCTGGTGGGGGGAGAGGGGTGGTGTAGAGGAGAGAGAGAGAGATTAAAAAAAAGAGAGAAATAACTAGTTACAAGGCAGAATTATCTTTCTGATTGCATGAAACCCAAAGATCATTTTCTCTCCAACAGAAATCTTTTCAGTAACCTCAATCCATGTTTTGGCTTCATTTTTTATTGTGCTTTAACTGGATTATGGAATAAAACCAAATTTCAATTTGGTTTCTGTTAGATATTGTTTTTCTCAAAGGGATTGTAGCTTTTTCCTATTAAAAAGTCAAATTTACCTTCAGTGAAAACACTAAAAGAAAATTGAACAGGAATTTCATCATAGAGTGAGTTTGTCATAAGAACAAGTTAGATATCCATGGGAAAGTTCAGCAACTCTCAAAGTGCTTTATATCAGTCGTCCTGATAACCACTGTGTACATGAATGTTTACACACTAAGAAATTGACTTTTGCACTTAAAGCAAATAAACTTTCAAGTAGCTAAATATTAATTCGGCTCTGAATATAAGTCAGCCACTATGTTATTTCCCAAAGAAATAGAAGTTTAGTCCTGGCCCTCAAGAAGCTCAGTTGACTTTTAATAGCTTTACAAACTGAGTTGGCAACAAATATGTTCAAATGTGAAGAAAATCAGGAAACGTCTCACCTGATTCTGTTTGGTAAAAAATTTGTTATGGGTTTATTTAAGACTCGTCATGAAAACATCATCCCTTATTTATGACACTATGTCCTAACATGCAGACTCAGTGAAAATCTTAGCTGCTTTTTAGTGAAGCTCAAGGAAAAAGTCTTGATGACAACATAAGGAAGAGTCCATTTTAACATAGCAGCAATGCATTCATGAAATCTTAGCTGGAACCAGTCCAGACATGGACATAGGATGTGCTTTGTCGCTCATTAGGGAAAAAAGAGCCACTTATCTCATTGGACACTATGGAGACTGAGAGCAGGAAGCTGGGTTCAACTAAGGCTTCCAGGAATGGAATAGTCACTACAGAGATGGAGCAGGACTCTTGACTCAGCAGTGGGAGAGACTGGAAGAGAGGCAGTGGCTACTGTGAAAGAGCACACCAACTACAGAGCAGAGACAAATCCTTTAGGTAGCTGTCTTTTGAAATTCACTTTGTATTCTACCTCTATGTAAATGTAAATGTTAAGTGCCTCCATTATAAATAACTTATAAATAATACTAACGTAACACATCCTTGATATTTACAAATAACTGCCCAGAAATTTTAAAAGGAAAACTAAACATACGTTTAATACATTTACAAGAAATACCTTTTTAGAAAATAAAATGTATGTGTTTCAAAATTTGATGAGCATCTATGATGTGGAATAAGCCAACTTTTTTCAAAGTCCGATTGGCAAATGGGAGAGTCCTCATTTACAGATCCCATCCCATATGCCAGCCATTCTCCTGGGTGATTAAGACACTGAGATGAATATACACCCTGCCCAAACTCTAGGATCCCCCACTCTACAAAGGAGTGTGAATACATAAGTATCCAACATGCTGACACCCAAAAGTGCTACAGTAGCATAGAGGAAGTAAGGGTTCTGCTTGGAAGAAAAGAAAGTAATAAGATTTAAGATTACCCACCAGGATATAACTTGGGTACACATCTCTCACTGTTCTCATTTAGCACAAAATCCACAGCAGCATGAAAATATGCAGAGAACAGTATGCTGGTGTCATTTAGATGCATGAACTTTGATATCACACATACAGTGACATCTAAGGAATCATCACCTCACTAACATTCGATTTCCTTATCTATAAGATGGAGATCGTAGATAAACACATCTCAGACTTTGGAGCAAGATTGAGAGTATGTATGTATGTATAGAACTTTGTGTAGTAGCTAGCATGCAGTAAGTACAATTACTCTTGGAAATTATTTTTATTTTCTAAAGAAATAGTAGCTATAGCTTCACAAACAAACCATTTAAGGATTCTTTAATAGCCCTATGAGACTAGAGCATGAAGTTTGAAAGGAGTGGCTGTGAAGAAAGAGGCCAGATAAAGATTACACAGCGAAGTTCCATTAATGCCCCCAAAGGAATTCCAACTTGATACAAATGTAATGAGGAAAGCCCAGCTAACATGACTATGTGCTTTGGAAAGTTAAATCTAGAGACAATAGGAAGAAGATATGGGGCAGGTAACCAATCGGGAGGCCTTTCACCGAGGGAACAGTTTCTGCTATGAAAGCAGTAGGCTGGTTTTTATAATTTGTGGGTCATTTTGAATATTGTCACCATTATTTATTATATAACTTTAATATGCATTTTAAGAACTTCTACAATAATTCACATGATTTTTTATGTTAAAATAATGATAAAAGTTTTTTCAAAAAAAAATGCCAGCATGAAGATGCCATTTTGGAGAGATGTATTATTCTAAATACAAACTCTATATTGGGCCAGGCATGGTGGCTCATGCCTGTAATCCCTACACTTTGGGAGGTGGAGGCAGGCAGATCACCTGAGGTCAGGAGTTCGAGACTAGCCTGGCCAACGTGGTGAAACCCCATCTCTACTAAAAATACAAAAATTAGCCGGGCATGGTGGTAGGCACCTGTAATCCCAGCTACTTGGGAGGCTGAGGCAGGAGAATTTCTTGAACCTGGAAGGTGGAGGTTGCAGTGAGTCAAGATCAGGCCATTGCACTCCAGCCTGGGCGACAAGAGCAAAACTCCATCTCAAAAAAAAAAAAAAAAAAAAAAAAGTCTATTTTGAAGCTGACTTGCTATAAGCATTCTATGCTATGAAGCGAGATATACAGGCATTTAGATAGTTAAAGCAACAAGAAAATAGAACTATTTTCTTTTGTGCATCTCAGGTCAGTGTACTTTTCAATATCACCTCAACATTTTCTCTTTTCCCCATGGGAAGATGTCTGAATACACTTTGGTGGTATTCATACATTCATACATGTTTCAAAGTGAAACAGTTTCCTTGTGAAAATTTCAAATCATGAATTTGGATGGATAACCTTAAAATATGAAAGATAGGTGAAAGGAATGAAAATATATTAATATACATTTTTATAATAGTAATGTTAGAAACATAACTTTTGGTTTTGATCTCATTCAGAATATAACTGACGAAAGGTAGATGACAAGGTAGATGTTCAATAGTTATGCTCTAAAAGTGAAAATGTCATATCTAATTGAATATCTTAAGAAGCATAGATTATGTTTCACATGAACAACAAAACCACAAAGGCCTAACTTGAAGGCAAACATTGTACTTTTGTGCCCTCCAGTGGCCATTTGGAGAATATACTCATCCTCATAGAATTGTTCGAGAAACATAAAGTGGCTAAGGAGGCAATGGCAAAGGAAACAAGCAAACTGTACACCCAGAGACCCTGAGGCTATTACCGTCTCATAAATTTACTGAAGAAAGAAGAGAGATAGCAGACTTGGGAGATTCTTCAGACTGCTTCCAAGACTACAAAGGAGCGACTGGTTTGGACCACAGATGGTTCTTTTGATCATTCTTGAATATACTCTTCTTAGACACTTGTTAAACAAGGACTGCCAAGCACAGCATGGAAGCTTAAATTTTCATTTCAATCAAAAAAATTATGCATGGAACACAAGTGACACTAAGCTTCTCACTCTGGGAGAGGTATCACTTAAGTTGACAGGCTCCTGGGCTGGGGATCTTTTGGGAAACCAGCAGATAGCTACTGGAATGCCAGGGAAATAATCGCACATGGATTTTGCCCAAGAGCCTCAGAATCAAATCACACTGGCAGAACAAAGAGTTTGGGCAATAAGATCTTAATTGAATAGTCAGAGTTAGATGGAACATCCAAAATAGAAAAATACCTGTTTATTAAAACAGACATTACCTATTTTCTCATCTTTACATTTTAGTGTTAGTTTAGCCCCAGAATTAGATGCAGTTAATAGAGCCAGGTCTGCAGAGCATCTTAGATTTTGATTCCTATTTTAAATGTGGCTGGAATTTCTGATGCCATTTCTTGCATGGTCCTAGAGGGAATAGAGCCTTTGGTTTTTATACGGTCGGTTTTTTTAGATCAGTTTGTTGTCTTTTTATGAGAATTAAATGGATCAAAATGTCTCTAAATTTTAAAAATAAGTTTTCTTTAAACCCAGTGACTGCTTAACTATTTGCATAATACTTCTGAAAACTTTTTAGTTTTTCACAAATGGAAGCTTTCTTTTACTAGGCAGACAATTCTGTTTAACAAGTGAGTTCAGCCCCTGCACCACCATGAATTTAATAGCCTGGAGATCCTGTTTCACTTTCTGAGAGAACAGATCCTATAAATTGCATTCTATGTGCCATTCCACTTCCTGTCTGATGGTGATGCGGAAAAACAGCTGTTGTGTGGGAACTGTTCAGAGCTGTGTTTCTCAAACCACAGGTCATGGAAGGGTGGTTAAGTAGGCCCTGTTTCCCTTTCTTCCAAAATAGCACCCAAGGCTCTTCTGACCTTGCCTCCTTCCACCTCTTAGTTGTAAGCCTACTAAGGAGTAAGTTTATCCTACTTCCTTTTGTTGTGTTTATTTTTAATTGGGGAAGAATAAGTACATATCCTGGGAGAGGCTAGAGTTATCCTGAGAGACGTGAGAGGTAAATATACATATACACACACACGTACACATTTATATATATATACACACACACGCACGCACACACACACACACACACACACTTATATATGTATAAGTAGAGTTCTTTCTTTTTTAGATTAGCATCAAATGAATCTCATAGTCCAGGAACTAAAGCAAACCACATCAGTCTAATTTTAGTACACCCCACCTTCAAACAACATTTTCACCTTGCCTTCAAATGGTACATAGATTTAGATTTAATTATTCAATATAGAATAATAGAAACTACAAGCAAGCATTAACCCAGGTTTACAGTTACTCAAATAGCAAGGATTAAACAATATACAATGGGTTGACAAATATGCTGTCTCCTACTGGATAGGAGAAAATGGAAACAAGTTTCATTGGTGGCTTGGGCAACTGATGCAAATGTACTAGCTGGGAGATAAACCAGACCTCAGCCCTGTTGATAGTATAGACATCACCACAAATGATATTTTAATAATGACACTGTGGCTAGCCTTTTCCTTCCTCCTTTACTCTCTAGTTGTAATTTGCATAATAAATGAAACTCCTATTTTATCTCTCATTCCAATGGCTTCTGTTAGAAAATTAATGGTTTAGAAAAATAGCTTACAGCTGGGAGCGGTGGCTCACACCTGTAATCTCAGCACTTTGGGAAGCCGAGGCGGGTCGTTCACAAGATCAGGAGTTCAAGACCAGCCTGACCAACATGCTGAAACCCTGTCTCTACTAAAAATACAAAGCTTAGCTGGGCGTGGTGGCACGCATCTGTAATCCCAGCTACTCAGGAGGCTGAAGCAGGAAAATCACTTGAACCTGAGAGGCCAAGGTTACAGTGAGCCTAGATCACCCACTGCACTCCAGCCTGGGCGACAAAGCGAGACTCCATCTCAAAAAAAAAAAAAGAAAAATAGGTTAAAGTTTTTTTTGTTTTTTGGGGGAGTGGGTAAAAACAGAATGAACTAAGGAGTCTTAACAGCTGACATCCATCAAAGGGGCTGCTCTTTTGCCTGGCATTGAGGTCACAAGCACAAGGCCATATAGAGAGACAGAATCCAAGAAATTCTCATAAAAAGCAATTAGATGACAACAGAAGGGACAAGCAGAAATTATTAAATGTTTTTAGGCTTCTGGTTAAAAAAGATATTTTAAAACTTTATCAAGTATGACCCAATTTCTTTTTGATTCAACATAAACTTACCCAACTGTATGAATAGTTGCAATACAAAATTTTGGTTCACAACAGCCGAGGCAGTATTCTCCAACCTGAATAGAAGTCTTAACTTCTAAACAGTTTAGACTTTTTAAAATTATATAAATTCTACACTCATTACTTTAGAAAATTGTGTTGCAAAAATAAATGTTTATTCTGGATTCTTAAATTAAAAATTTATAGGGATTAGGATACTTTTTCAAGGTAAATTTCCCTTTTGATACCTTCCAAGTGTTTGATGAGCAAAGGAGCCATTAATGTTTTCAGGGCCTCGCATGAAATGAAATTAGTGTTTATGCGTCTTATCTTCATTAATTAATATTTTAAGCTAAACTGTTTAACCATAATATAATGTTAATAATTTTTCTGAAACAAAATATAAGAGAATATTATGACCAGTTTCTGTGTTGAACCAAAGCTAAATTCAACAGCAGTTAGATAAGCTGAAGATAAAAGGCAAATGATAGCATATTTATTTAAAAATGAAACAATTTAAAAAGGAAAAACAAAGAAAGAAGTACACGGGACTTGTTTGTTTTCATGGTGAGCACTTCTGTAAGGAATACTTTTTTCCTACGTTCACACTGATGTAAGTGGGTCACAAAACATTTACATACTAGGATGAATAGATTTTGAGCTGGGAGGCTTTAATTAGTCATGTGCAACATATTTACAAGCTTATGAGAATTAGAAAAGTCATAGGAAAATAAAGAAATTAACTGAAAAGAATGACAATAATTTAGCTAATTAGAAAATGTAATTATAGTGTATTTTCCTTCAGATTACAAACTGTCTGCATAAGCGTCCAGTAATCCTTTGAGTCTAAGATGCCTTCACTGATAATCTAGAATAGGATCAGGCAGAATCAATGAGGTAGGATATAAATATTAATAACAAACAATCCCAACATCTCATTTTACATATTCATTTATTATTCTCCTCCAATAAGCTTTTTATCCATGGTTGCTTACAAAACTGCTACTAAACTGACTGATTTTTTCTCAGTGCCTAATAACAAACAACAAAGTGCCTCAAGTAACCTGTTGGAAAGGAGATGTAGTTGGGAAGAAATTAAATAACCCCCATACCGGCTAACAATGTGTTGAATAACCAACAATTAGCTGACAATTACTCATCCTCTTGTTATTTATTGTTAATCACCCAAGTGAATTTACATATAAATAGTTAGGGCAAAATAATAATTCCTTCTTACCCTTTTTGCTACCAAACACTGGGCATATTTATAATTATCCTGCCAAGAGCAAACTATGCCATAGGCCTTTAAATATTGCAAATGAAAGAGGTGGGGAGAAAAAATACACATACATTTCTCATTTATTTTTCTAAAGTAATGTAATACATTCTTTTAGAAAGAAAGATTAAAAGTTGGTAGGTCATCTTTAGGTTTCTGTGAACATCATATTTGTCTCTGTAAATAAATAAGCAAAACACACCCCATTTTAATGGGATCCTTTCCCGTATCCCATATTTTTAAAAAGTGACATGCTTTCCCTTAGCTACAGAACAAAGCCAAGAAGCCTCTGTCTAGTCTTCAGGGTCTCCTAGGGTGTGGCCCCAGTGACATTCAGAATACTGTGAGTAGGATCCAAGTATGACAGCTGAGGCTGGATTATAAAGATGTTGTGTCCTCTGCCTTACTCCCTGAGGTTGTTTGCTTTCTGGGGAAGCCAGTCACCCTATCATGAAGATACTTAGGCAATCTAAGGAAAAGCTCACATGGGGAGGAAGTGGGCCCTTCTCCTAACAACTAGCACCAGCTTGCCAACTATGTGAGTGGGACATCTTGGAATTGCACCTTCAATTCTAGTCAGGCTTCGTATCTGCAGAGATGACATCTTTTTTTTTTTAATTTAAGTTCAGGGGTACATGTGCAGATTTGTTATATAGGTAAACTTGTGTCATGGGGGTGTGTCGTACAGATTATTTTGTCACCCAGCTATTAAGCATAATACCCATTAGTTCTTTTACCTGATTCTCTGCCTCCCCCTACCCTCCACCCTCCAATAGGCCCCAGTGTGTGTTGTTTCCCTCTATGTGTCTATGTATTCTCATCATTTAGCTCCCACTTATAAGTGAGAACATGCAGCATTTGGCTTTCTGTTTCTGTGTGAGTTTGCTAAGGATAATGGCCTCCAGCTCCACCCATGTTCCTGCAGAGGACATGATTTCATTCTTTTTATGACCGTATAGTATTCCATGATATATATGTACCACATTTTCTTTATCCAGTATACCATTGATGGGCATTTAGGTTGGTTCCATGTCTTTGCTATTGTGAATAGTGCTGCAATGAACATGTGTATACATGTGTCTTTATAATACAATGATTTACATTCTTTTGGGTGTTGCTGGATTGAATGGTATTTCTGTTTTTAGGTGTTTGAGGAATCACCACACTGCTTTCCACAGTGGTTGAACTAATTTTCACTCCCACCAACAGTGTATAAGCATTCCTTTTTCTCCACAACCCCACCAGCATCTGTTATTTTTTTGACTTTTTAAAAATAGCCATTCTGACTGGTATGAGATAGTATCTCATTGTGGTTATGATTTGCATTTCTCTAATGATCAATGATGCTGAGCTTTTTTTTCATATGTTTTTTGGCCGCATGTAAGGAAATGTCATCTTGACGGGCTAAGACAGAACCGCCCAGCTAAATTACTCCCGATTCCTGCCTCACAGAAGCCATAACATAATAAATGTTTATTGTTGTTGTAAGGCAATATATCTTGAGATAATTTGTTATGCAGCCTTAGATCAATAATATATAACCTCTGTTAAAATTTAATGTGGAAAATGAGCTGAATAAATGTTACAATGAATTTTATTTTAAAAACTAAGTCAACACATCTTTTTAAAAACTTAGGGTTTTTTTTACTACTTAATATGAAAGTTAAGAGTATTTGCACACCCCATATTTCATGGTACTTAATTTTTTGCATATGAAGCCTAAAAATAAAAACTTTATTAATATTATTTTTAAAAGAAAACCAGAATATGAGCTAGGTGTTAAGTTGTATTTATTTTTAAGTAATCCAAATATTCATATTAATATACACTGTCAGTGAAAAAATTAAATCAATAAATGAGGAGCTATAACATCAGATATTTTTTACTTGTTTCACATACACAAACAAGATGATAAGTTGATCTAAAACAAGACTTAAAAATCAACTGCATTTGTGCTAGAGGTTTAATATTTCTAAATATTGTAACAAATGCAAAATAAGACAGTTTCTTAATTCAAGGTGCTTTTAGTCTTATTTGTTAGTAACACTAAAAATTAAGGGAGATATTTGAGCTATTGGATTAAGTGCTTTCAGAAAACCAAAGAAATAAAACTGAAGCAGAGGTGGTTAGGTGTTGATGAAAAAGGTTTGCATAGATGGGTAAATATCATTGATTTATGTTGGGCTTTGGAGTCTGGTAAGGGTGGAGATGAGCGTATTAGGTCACCAGCTGCTCCTCCTTCTCCCAGAGTCAGGGGAATTGGGTGAGTGGGTAAGGAGGCCTTGCCTTCCAGTAAACACTCCTTGATATTCCCTTAGAGTCATCCCCTTGAAGACTCCCATCCCTTTCATGACACCAGCAGGGGTGACCCCTTTTAAGCCATCAGAATAGTTCACCCATGGGAGCAGCACAGTGTTCCTCGTGTGAAACATTAGCTTGCTTCTGCCCCTCTCCTGCTGTTTGGTGCTGCACAAGTATATTCTGAGAAGAAAGGGGGTCCAGAGAGGGATGGTTTTTAGTCTTCCAATAATGCATGTGAACCAAAAAGTCAATCTGTAATTGATCCCTAAACTCCAAGCCTACTATAATGACATGAATTTCTGCCTAGATTCATGGTATTTTGTATTTCACAATCTTTCATTTTCTGATGAATATTTCTCAGTACAATTCTTCACCATTGGAAACACTAACCAGGAGTGAGAATATGGGATTTTCTAGGTAGGTATGCAGATGAATGTATAAAGAGATGGATGGGTGAAAATCAGAAACCTATGCCAAAGCACAGGTTTTAGAGTCAGTCTGCCTGCATATAAAACCCAATAGAACTCCTTACAAAGCATGTGACCTTGGAAAGTTAGTAAATTGTCTGTGACTCAGTTTTCTCCAGGGGGATGTAGTCTTTCTTGTAATAATTAAATGACAATAAGTATAAAAGACTTAGAATAATGCCTACCACATATTATGCAGTCATTAAATAAAACAGCTGTTTGTGTTTGGTGGTGCTGTTGATAGGAAAACATATTGCCTTGTAGTAATACTTGATGTTATCCCAACTTTGCCTTATCTTTATATCATCCCAGGTGTATAAAAACTCTTACCTGTCCTATAGGCTAACCTAGTTTGTCGTTCTTTTGGAACATTTGACTTTTACTGATAGCCACATTGGCTTATCACTGGTTTGACCTACACTAACATTTCACTGTGTACCAGCTCAGATCCCCTTTCTCTTACTTAAGGGCATCACCCTAGAAATTCTTTTCTCTTTTATGTGAATCTTTTCCTCGCTCCAATCTTTAAAAACCAACCAACTAAACAAACAAAAACACTTTATCCCCATATCCCTGCTTTGACTGCTAATCCAGTTCTTTGTTCCCATTTAAGAAAATTCCTTGAAATACATGTAAACATAACATTTCCAGTTCCTCACCTCCCATCCTTTCCCAAAGCTTTTATCCATACTGCTCTACCAAGGTCACTAGTGACCTCCGACTTCTTAAATTCAAGTTTTGATTATCATGTCTTACTTGACCTATCTGTAATTATTGACACAGTTGACCACTCTTCCTCCTTGAGACATTTTCTTCACTTGGCTACTAGAATCCCATATTCTCCTAGTTTTCTTTCTTTCGCATTAGCTGTTCCATCTCTGCTACTTTGGTCAGTCGGTCCTGAGCCTTCCAATATTTCCAGGTCAGCATGCTTCACAACTTGATCCTTGATCTCCTCTCTTCTCTCTCTATCCTTTCGTCCTCGGTGATCTTCAGGTAGCCTCACAGCTTTCAATACGCTCTACATGCTGACAACTTCCAGAGTTACATTTCCAGCCTGGCTTTATCTTTTCAACTTCAGACATCTAGCAACCTATTTGAAAAATCCACTTGGACAAATCATACACATCACCCTAAAATATCAAAACTGAACTACCTCTTCTCTAAGCTTGTTTCTCTTAGAATTTTCCCTATTTTACTAAAAAGAACTCCATCCTTCCCATTTATGAGGCTCAAAATTTCAGAATCATCCTTTTCTTTTTTCTTTCACTCACATCGTATCTTGGTCCAACAGCAAATCACATTAATTCTACCTTAAAAATGTATCCAAAACCAACCTCTTGGCATTAACACTGCAGTCTAGGCCACATCTCTTGCCTGGATTATTGCAATGCCTTCTGACTTATCTTCATATTTCTGCGTTTGCCTTCCTATTGCCTGTTTTCAACCTTGCAGGTATTTTAAAATATAAATTAGAGGACAAAACCAACTGCTCAGAGCCCTCCAGAGGCTCCTTTTTCAGAATATAAGGCAAATCTTTCAATGGTCTACAAGGCCCCAGACAACTTGCACCCCTTCCTCCACCTGGCCTCCCATCTCATTGCTTCCTCCTCTCCTCTGCCTTCAGAGGAGACTGTTCCAGCTACTATAACTGTCTTGCTAATTGTAACACATACCAGACAGACTTCTGCTCCAGAGCAACTGCAGTTTCTGTTTTCTCTACCCAGAATACTCCATCCTCAGATCCCACAGGGCTCATTCCTCCATCTCCTTCTCAATTGGACCTTCTCTAATCTCTTAAACTAAAATTGCAGCCCTCTGGTTTTTGTTCCCACACTCCCTAGTACCCCTTTATTTGTTTAATTTTATGTATTTTTTTTTTTTATTTTTCCGTAGGTTACTGAGGTTCAGGTGGTATTTGGTTACATGAGTAAGTTCTTTAGTGGTGATCTGTGAGATTTTGGTGTACCCATCACCCAAGCAGTATACACTTCACCATATTTGTAGTCTTCTATCCCTCGCCCCCCTCTGACTCTTCCCCCCAAGTCCCCAATGTCCATTGTATCATTCTTATGCCTTTGTGTCCTCATAGCTTGGCTCCCACATATCAGTGAGAACATATGATGTTTGATTTTCCATTCCTGAGTTACTTCACTTAGAATAATAGCCTCCAATCTCATCCAGGTCACTACAAATGCTGTTAATTCATTCCTTTTTATGGCTGCATAGTATTCCATCATATATATATATATATATATGATATATATATGTGATATATATGTGATATATATATGTGTGATATATATATGTATATCACAGTTTCTTTATCCACTTATTGATTGATGGACATTTGGGTTGGTTCCATGATTTTGCAATTGTGAATTGTGCTGCTATAAACATGTGTGCATAAGTATCTTTTTCAAGTAATGACTTCTTTTCCTCTGGTTAGATATCTGGTAGTTGGATTGCTGGAACAAATCGTAGTTCTACTTTTAGTTCTTTAAGGAATCTCCACCCTGTTTTCCATAGTGGCCGTACTAGTCTACATTCCCACCAACAGTGTAGAAGTGTCCCCTGTTCACCACATCCATGCCAACATCTACTGTTTTTTGATTTTTTTGATTATGGCTATTCTCGCGGGAGTAAGGTGGTACTGCACTGTGGTTTTGATTTGCATTTCCCTGATCATTAGTGATGTTGAATGTGTTTTCATATGTTTGTTGCCCATTTGTATATCTTCTTTTAAGAATTGTGTATTCATGTTCTTAGCCCACTTTTTGATAGGATTGTTTGTTTTATTTCTTACTGATTTGTTTGAGTGTGTTGTAGATTCTGGATATTAGTCCTTTGTCAGATGTATAGATTTTGAAGATTTTCTCCCACTCTGTGGGTTATCTGTTTACTCTGCTGACTATTCCTTTTGCCATGCAAAAACAATCTTTAGTTTAATTAGGTCTCAGCTATTTATCTTTGTTTTTTTTTGCATTTGCTTTTGGGTCCTTGGCCATGAAATCCTTGCCTAAGCCAGTGTCTAGAAGGGTTTTTCCAATGTTTCTTCTAGAATTTCAGTAGTTTCAGGTCTTAGGTTTAAGTTCTTAATCCATCTTGAGTTGATTTTTGTATAAGGTGAGAGATAAGGATCCATTTTCAGTCTCCGACATGTGGCTAGCCAATTATCCCAGCACCGTTTGTTGAAAAGGATGTCCTTTCCCCACTTTATCTTTTTGTTTGCTTTATTGAATATCAGTTGAATGTAAGAATTTGGGTTTATTTCTGGGTTCTCTATTCTGTTCCATTGGTCTATGTGCCTTTTTTTGTGCCAGTGCTACACTGTTTTGGTCACTCTGGCCTTATAATGTAGTTTGAAATCAGGCCGAGTACCACTTTCTTGCCTAATTTTTCTCCACAGCACTTACCACATTTAATATACTATATTTAATTTGTTTCTTTGTCTCCTCCACCGGGTTGATTTTTTTTTTTTTTGGTCTGTTTTGTCCACTGTTCCATCCTCAGCCAGTATCTATAACAGTGCCTGGCATATGCTTATTTTTATTGGCAATTTGCTAAAAGTAGTTCGTGATATCATAAAACTGCCTGATTCTGCTGAAAACATAGACAATTTGAATACTGTTTTGATTACAATACTCAGATTACTTAAAATGTTCAAAATAATTTCAAGGGTTTTTATTTTACCTTGTCTTAGTTGGCTCAAGTTATTTACCACAGTCTATGAAATGCCTGTTAGCATAACTGACTTGCATAATTTACCAGTCTCAAGAGAGTTAGATTGGTAAACACTAAAAAGATTACAGAATTTCCCTGGAATCATAGTTTGTCCCTCACAGCAGGATTATTCTGTGATGAAGCTGAGGATAATTGCTGTCACCTTTAGCCACTTGGTTTTTATTATAAAACATGCAGAGCAAAGGTGATGTTTTACCAACATTGAATATGTACTTTGTTGTTTTAGTCAATTAAAATCTTATTTCCGTGCTGAAAAATAATGACTGAAAAATGTGTGTCATAACCAGACATACAATAGGCCAAACCTGCCCCAAGCATCCTCAGGGGTGTGAGTCATTTGCAGAGATGGCTGTGCTCCTGATCGCGAGATGCACAGTGAATGCCATTTTCATTTCCCAGAGACTCCAGAGTAGGAAAAATCTTTATATGCCTTCAGGACGATTAGGTATCTTGTATATATCACAAAGGAGCACGTCAAAATCCATGGAGAAAAAATATTGAAAACTTTTATGAATAGGGTCAACATGTCAGTCATAATCACCAAAGGAACCTAAGATTTATTCCTGAATTCCTTTGAAAATGTGCAGATGCTATTAAATATCCATACATTCCATCCAAAATTACAGTGAAATAGGCAAATAGAAAATCCTAAATTGGAAGAGATCTTATATTCTGTCAATGACACATGTTAATCAGTGGAATAAAAATATAATTGGAGAATTTTAACATCTGGTCCTTGAAGCAGTTCAACAGGAATGAGGTGTTGTTTTGTGTATTTTAATTAATGAATTATCATAATCAAAGCAAGACAGTATATGAAAGCAGCATAAAGATAGAAGCGATTTCCAAATTCCCATCACATTATTTTTAAGGTTTTTAGTTCTATCTCTGGAAAAATAAGGAAATGTTGCTTACCTGACCAACAGTGGCACCATCTAAGATTATTTTTTTCTTGAGGTGATGCATTTCATAATGTGCTATTGTATTACAAAGAATAAAAGTATAGTCAATCCCCTGTATCCTTGGGTTCCACAATCATTGGATTCAACCAACCACAAATCAAAAATATTAGAAAAAGTTGCATTTGTGCTGAACATGTACATATTTTTCTTTCTGGTCATTATTCCCTAAACAACACAGTGTAACAACTATTTACATTGTAAATAAAGTATTTACATTGTATTAGTTATTATAAGTAATCTAGAGATAATTGAAAGTATATGGGAGGATGTGCTCAGGCTATATGCAAATACTACACCATTTTATATCAGGGACTTGAGGATCTGTGGATTTTGGTATCCACAGGAGATCCTGGAACTAGTACCCCATGTATACCAAGGTATGACTGTATGTTCTATTCGGAAATGAGAACCCACTGCATTTAGTAAAATATAAAGACATGAATAATAGAAACATCTTCTATAAGCAGCACAAAAACTATAGCATAGCATTGCAATGATAGATTAACAACAAAACATAGAAGTTTACATTTTCTACTTCTGGGTGAGGTCACACTGCACATGTGCCCAGTTATATTATTATTGTCGTTCTCTGCGTAATGCGTGAGAAGTCATTTTGTAAGCAATGAAAACGTGGATACTTGTTACTTCTTAATTTGTGTTTCTAATTTCAGATCTCTTTCCTTTCCAGAGGAAGTTAGCTATGCCATAGCTTTAATGTCTGTTTTAGCTGCAAAACTCTAATGTTCACTTTCTGTTAGGAAATCTAAAGCAGGTGATACATAATTTCTCATGATTTGGAATTTTTAAAAGGCAAGTAAATTTGAAGCTCGAGTGTGGGTAGGTTAAGGGGAGGTCAGAACACTGGTCACGTTTTCTTGAATAAAAAGAAAACCTTTCATTGTAATGCAGTTGTCAACTGCATCACTGCCATAATCATTATAGTCTCACTTTCATTCACTTTTTTTAAAATCCAAAAATATTCTGATTTGGATTTTCAACAGGAAGTAAAAAGAAAAAGAAAAAGAAATGAAGAGATCACAGCTAATCCAGGGATTTAAGCCACTGAATTGCTGATCTCAGAAGGAATCTGGTCTGGAGGGAGGAGACATGAACTAAAGGAGAGGGGATTCTTGCTCTTAAACTCTTAGAGAAAATCTTTTCACCTGGAAACCGTACTTTTTTCCACTGGGTAAACTGATGAAATTTAGCCTGAGAATAAGAGGCCTATATTATAAGTTTTTCACAGTGGTTCTTAATGCTCTTCTATGCGTTTCCTGTTTCATTTGTACGTGAGCAAACATCTGCTCCCCTTTACCAAATGAAATTATATGAAAGGATATGGCACAGTGCCGGGCACGTAAGTAGCTGCTCAGTTTTAGTGGAGCACGTGGACCTGTAATAATAATAACAATAGTATCATACACACA
The DNA here is from genome assembly GCF_009828535.3 of Hylobates moloch. NCBI lineage: Eukaryota > Metazoa > Chordata > Mammalia > Primates > Hylobatidae > Hylobates > Hylobates moloch. The sequence continues at coordinate 48,273,077 of NW_026652278.1, forward strand.
GTGCAAATGCTTTTTCTGACATGTCTTATCTCACTTTTGTGTGCCCATATCTAGAGTACTGAAGACACAAGTCAGAATCTGTGCAAAACAGACCAGGATCCTCAGGTCTGCATCACTGGGCAGAAGTGGGTGGTTGATAATATTTGCTGGAATAAATAGCAATGAAACACCTGCACTAAGTGAATTCCAATGGCTTATCATGTCAGTTCGTGTCAGAAACATTAGCCTTTTTATGAGTTTTTATTCCACTGACTTAGCATATCCCCAAGTGATGTTAATTGTATATTAACAGCATAGCTAATAAATTCATATGACATGATGAAATGTTGCAAATACGCTTTGGTGGAGCCTAAAAATTAGATCTTTTATGTACTATTTTTTTTCTGTTGTCATTTGTCAGTAAAAGTGATAAAGAAGGGATTTACTCTATTTTCTATTTATTTTATTTTCAAAATTTACCTCTGAGAATGTCCCCCTAATAAACATTACTCAAAGGGATAAAGACATTATAAAAGACCTTTTCATCAAAAGAGCATTCAAAATGATTTGCCAAAGGCAAGAAAGTAGAAAATCTGAGATTTAGCTTTCGCCGTCTGAAAGGTACACTTACAAATTTCTGGTCATCGTGAGATACCCATAGCTTTCACCTGCATGTTACTGAAGAAACCAATGATATCCTCTGTACCTCGGGCACATGGCCAGGTCTTTTCCCATTTCCCAATGAACCACCCTCATGGTGGCTTTAAGGAGGTGAGTCATACTGAGTAAGCCCCAGGAAAATGGGAGAGGGGTCTATCTACAGGATGGAGTCCCTGAGTGGCTTCTTGGCACTCTGATTTTGGCAACAATTGGTCCTCAGAGAGGACATCTCAGACTCTGTGAATGCCTCTCAGGAATCTTTTTCAGGCATTTCCAGCCTTTGTATTATGATGCTTGTTGCCTGATTCTGTATCTATTGCCTGACTGTGGCTAAGAGCATATTGATGTATATCATCTGTCTCCTACAAGCTCAGGGAATAGTTGAAGGTAAGCATCTTGTGCTGAAGCAGCATGAGGACTTCATGCTTTACTTTAGTCCACCTGATGGCTTGTAAATTCCATATTTACTGAGAGCACAGCAGAATTGTGAAAAGTATATTAAATTTAAATTTCAAAGAGGGAGGCTTCACCTACCCTTCTTTTAATAAAGAGTCTAGAATAGATTGTAGAAATCCTGTGCTTCCTTCATTGTATATTCCATCAATTTTAGTTTGGTCCTTTTATTCGCTGGTACCTGATTATATATAATATGGTTCAGAAATTAAACCGTGAAAAAAAGCATAAATTGCAATATACAGCAAAGTACAAAGAGTTAACAAAGTTTACCAGGACCAACATAAAAACACCAATTAGAACATTTTGAATAAAGAAACTGAGTATTAGGGAAAGGGTCAAACCCCAACATTATGGCATGTTTGGATATTCATATGTGCCTATATTAACTTTATATAGTAACACCTTATTTATCTCTAGTTTGCTTGCTAAGCAACTCTCATACCTAGATCCCAGCCAAGGGGTGAGGGAAGTGAAAACTTAGATCGGCCAAAAATTCATTGACAGAAAATCAGGCAATTAGTATTAACAAAACAGTACATGGCGCTAGCAAAAACTCCATGAAAAATAATGATCATCTTTTATTATTGTTACTAATGATTGCTTATAGCTTTGTTTCACATGCATTCTCTCATTTATTAATATTTATGATAACCCACTGAAGTTGGTTTGTTGATCATACCCATTAAACAGTTGAAGAAAACTGAGGCAGATGAATTAAGTAGCTTGTTTAGGTGGCCAGTGAGTAATGGAATTGGGATTTGTCCGAAGCAGACTGGCTCCAGAGGTCATGCTTCAGTTGTTGTATATTACTGCCTCCTTTATGCATCTTCATGCCAGGTACTCATCGTGCTCATGGGTATATTATAGGGACAATTCTCATAAAATTGGCTATCTGGCTTTATAACTTATAGAAAACAAGTATATTTTGGTCAGAGATGGGGAGGTAAGACAGGTTCCTTGACTCTATCAAAAGATAATACTTAAAGTCTGATCAACTAATAATGCAAACCATAGAAGTTTTATTGGAGTCATCTTAAATAGAGGTAACACCACAGTGATTGTTTATTCAAATGTTGACCAGGCATCATCCTCTGAATGTTCTACTATGTAGATTATGCCTTAATTGGTTGGAAGAAAACAACTATCCTAGAAATACTGATTATCTAATTTTTTAATGGGTCAAGAGAAATCTTTGTGGTCATTAGAAGGGATAAACTTCAATAATTTGAATTATGTGCTTCTTCATGGAGCACCCCATTTTTGATGGTGTTAGGTAATTAGGTGTTACTATTAAAGGCATATTTATATTTTGGCTGGGCATGGTGGCTCACACTTGTAATCTCAGCACTTTGAGAGGCTGAGGCAGGAAGATCACTTGAGCCCAGAAATTTGAAATCAGCCTGGGCAACGTGGTGAAACCTGGTCTCTACAAAAAATTCAAAAAATTTTGGCCAGACATGGTGGAGGATGCCTATGGTCCCAGCTACTCGGGAGGCTGAGGCAGGAGAACTGCTTGAGCCCAGGAGATCAAGGCTGAAGTGAGTTATTATCTCACCACTGCACTCCAACCTGGGCAATAGAGCTGGATCTTGTCTAGGAAGAAAGAAAGAGAGAGAGAGAGAGAGAGAGAATATTTATCAATATGTTTAAAAGATTCCAGATCTAGAAAGTATCCCATTCAGCTTACTTTCCCTAATACTTAGGGCTTAGATTAATGACTGAAGAGTCTTTTGCTTATTAAGCAAACTTTTGATTCACTGTTATGCTACGTAACAAATTTCATTCCTTATATTACCTAAGAAAGGTCTTATCTCTGAACAAATACTGTAGACTGTTGGATTTAAGAATAGATAGATAGTAATAGAACTCCACTTCCTGTATACAAATATATTTCCTAAACACACATGAGAATTTGTTAGCAGCCTGAAACCTAAGATTGCAGTGATTCTTATTGCTGTTCATATTTGTTTAAATCTTTGTTTCCTAATCAGCAAGTAACACTCTAGAAATGAACAATAACATTTATGAAACTATTTCAAGTCCTTTCTCTTACTGGAAACAGATTTGAACCTTTTCTAGCTTCATGCATAGGATGGAACAATATTTAGGGGGAAAAAGTTAACAGTGCAAGCCAAATAACTCAGTTGTATCAGGGTCATTTTGTTTTCTTTGTTGGTGCTTTGATTCTTCAGACTTTAGCAAGAAAGACCTGTAAGAATGTTGTTTCTACACTTTGGGAGGCTGAAGCTGGTGGATCACCTGAGGTCGGGAGTTCGAGACCAGCCTGGCCAACATGGTGAAACCCCATCTCTACTAAAAATACAAAAATTATCCGGGCATGATTGTGGGCTCCTGTAGTCCCAGCTGCCCAGGAGGCTGAGCCAGGAGAATTGCTCGAACCCAGGAGGCGGAGGATGCAGTGAGCCGAGATCATGCCATTACACTCTAGCCTGGGTGACAGAGCTAGATTCCATCTCACAAAAAAAAAGAATGTTGTTTCTAAAACAATTCTCAATATAGCAGTGGAATTTTTGGCTCCAGAACATCAATGTATCTTTTTTATATAAAACAAAACTCCGCAGATAATTATCTATTTTGTATTACGTATCTTAAGTGGTATCTTTGTGCAAATATTATATGCTATTGAATAATTTCTTTACTACCAGAATATCCTTTATAGTTCAGTAAAAATAGAACTATTGCTGCTAAAAATAGATTGTCTCAATTTGCGATTGTTTGCCCCATATTTCATATATTTACCATGAGGTTGGTTCATATTTTGTTTTTCTTGTGAGTGGCCAAATATCACAAGTACTACAGAAATGAAGATACCATGTGACTACTTCTGCTTCCGTTCAGGAGGGACAACCCCTCCCTGTGGCTTCACACACTAAGTCCCTCAACTTCCTCCTAGCATACGTCACTGGACACTACTCCAAGTACCAACACTCAGGACAAGTTTCTGAGGCTTCCACCTCCAGTTCAGCAATTTCCTGTTATGATGAGGTCAAAGAAAGGTTTTCTGTCCCTGTGAATCTGCAAGTTCTACTATGTCTGTTTATAACTGCAAAGTTAAAGGATGGCAAATCAGACTGAGAATCCAATCAGATACTGTCTGTTCTTTGAAAACATTAAGCGGACATTGAACATCCCCATTGTTAAGACTGGGAAAGAGAGGCAACAAGTCGAGGTAGTGCTCCTATCACTTTATATAGTTTCTTCTATTATCAAAAAGCCTTGCAAAACCCAATTAATCCACTTAGGCCATGTGAATTTGGTAGTTATTAACTCTTGAGAGAAAACTTAATAACTTAGGTGAGGAAAAGAGAGTCAAAAAAAAAAAAAAAGAGAGAGAGAGTAGTGAGAATAGCATGTGGCCAAATATTCAACTCTGTATCTGAAAAGTATGTGGGAAGAAGGAAGTCAAATATGGAAAAAAATCTCCAGTTGTTAAATGGCATAAAGAATTGTCATAATAGGCCTGAATGCCCCCTCCCAGTTTCTTTCATTTTACTCTATTATTTACCAACGATTAAAAAATGGGGAAAATTATTTAGTGCTGTTCAACTATATATATTCAAGCGTAGAGTGAGGAGCTTTATGACGTGAATGTCAGTTTAAGTGTTACAGCAGCATTCATTTGAACTGGCATATGGCTAAAGTGAAATTTGATTGCAGTTTTTTTCCCAGACTTCTGTAACGAGTGATGGATATGCTCAGAGAAACAATTATTATGATAATTTTGTATACATACAGAAAAGAAAAGACATTGAGTTGTTCCTCCTTCACCATTGTCTCTTCACTCCTGTGATTTGTGGGAAAATGTATGGAAAGGCACCAGTTTCTAATATTATAGTCATCTGCTCAAATTCTGCTCAATGAATTTTACTGTGACCCTTCTGAATGTGCAGAAACCTTAGCAGTGTGGAAATTTGTAATCCCTTTATAAAGTTATCTGATGATTTTGAGAGGGAAACCTTTCCAAGGTAAAAGTTATGAAGAAGATCACACTTCAATTAAGCTTATTTTTTATCTGTCATCTCCTATAAGTATGCACTGCATTAAAAACTATAGAATGACTATATTGGCAGGATCAAGGTTCACATATTATTAGTGATCAGTCATATCAATAGTATGGCACTTGAGACGATGTGATGGCACTTATCTCTGCAGACTTCTTCATCCCCAGAATGTCCTAACTCCAGTCTAATCATGAGAAAAACATCAGACTATCCCAAATTGAGGAACATTATACAAAACACCTGGCAAGTATTTCTCAAAAACAAGAAAGGGAGATAAGACAAATAAATACAAGATGATATTCTGGATGGGATCCCAGACCAGAAAACGGGCCATAAGTAAAAGCTAAGGAAATCTGAGTAAAAGTATGGAGTTCAGTTTCAAAAGAAAACAAAACCCTATAGATTGCTTAATCATTCAAGTTTAAAACAATGTTTTATTGGTATACCATTCAGTTTTTTGGCAGCATCATAGAACAATGCCAGATTTTGCATCCAATGGCAGTGACTTGATAACAAATGTGAGATGTTTCCTGGGACTTAATTCATTTGATTAACGCACTGATCACGATTACCAAAGAACTTAACATGGTAAAAATTTTGCTCCATTTTATTCTTTTCTGCTTAGTAATTCCTATACTAAGAATGATATACAGGCTTTCTCCATTTCAAGAATGGATGGTGTTCTCAAAGACCATTTGAGAACAGTTGTTTGGACCCTGGATACATTTTCCTGTGATACTTGTATACTAGGTAGTAAATGTCTGTCACATACATATCAAATAAATACTAATGGTTCTTTAAAATATACATGTGATTATTACCATTGGTAATTAACTGCTGTATAGACTTACTTATGAATTTCATTTTAAAATACTGATGCCTAGTCCCAAATCTCGAAGTTTTATCAAGTCTGTTTTTCACACAACCCGTATTCTAATATGAATCTTGGGAAGGGAAGGAACCTCTGGTCTGTTATAGTTCTATTTCAAACATCCAAGACGTATTTTCCCCAACTACTGTTTGGGCATTAAATCAGGGTCTCCTGCCTGCCTGTTTTGCATACCAGGAGCTGAAAGCGGGACTCCATGAAATGAAAACCTCTGGTATTATTTTCCCGAAGCAGGAGCTTTAGGAGTCTAGGATTGGAGGACAGAATTGGGAAGAGGACTATTGAGTAGCAAAAAGAGAAACTACAGGTACCAGAACTCTCTGCAAAGTTTATATCTCTCAAGACACTTGGAATAATAGAACTGTCAAGCTGTAAGTCAGCTGTGTAGACATGTCCGGTGCAAGCCCTTCGTTTTGCAGAAAAGGGGATACCTTGCACAAGTTGGGCTGGGGCCAGCTTCCTGATTATTTCTTTTGTTATACTCCTGGAGGCCATGGAGGGTAACTTGTAATCTTATTTTCTTCTTTCCATGCATTGCATTATACTGTCTTTTTATTGTTTGACCCACTACAACCATGACTATATCCCTAAGCCTTCTGTACATGAAGTTATGCAAAATTCATCAGAGATTTTCTATTCAGAAGATCGCTGCTAGTAACCATAGAGAAAAGGTGCAGCCTGGATTCTTATAAACATGAAAGAACACAGCAAAAATTTGGAAGCCAGAAATAAAAGCTGACTTCTAGTGTTTAAGTCCTGCCTAAACTTTCTGTTCCGAGTTCAATATTTTGACTGATCCCTTTTATTAAGATTATAATTAAGACTAGTTTTAAGGTTTAAGATTAAATGTTTCCATCTTTCTTTCAATACTTTTAACCTCCATATAACAAATGACCTGCAAAACAAAGCAAAGACTCTTCTTAGTCTTTAGGTAGTAAAGGGATTTTTATATTTGAAGGCAAAACATGATCTGTCTTTAGCTATCCCGTCTTTAGAAATGAAGACTATGGCAAAGATGTCCTCATGGAAATTGCAGTGAGAGCTCCGTAGTAATGCATGATTTTTCCAGGGTGGCATGAAGCAATAACATGACGATGAGGGACGTTTACCTGCAGGCCTGAGTTGCTGCAGCAGTGAAAGCAGGAGGAGGAGTCATTTTCATCTATCTTCTTTCTCATTAAACCTCACCTCTCTGGCCCTGGGTAGCCATGCCATAATAGTCACCAACTCTGGACCACCCTGGTCTACAATAAAAAGCAAACAACTCAGGACTGAGGTTCAGAGAGATGCAGAAGAAAATGAAGAAATAAACTTGCACTGAGTTGAGAGAGAATTTCCTCAGACGCCAGCTTCTAATGGCTGTGCATTTATATAAAGGAAATATCTATTCTTGCATGAATAAAGTTGAGAACTTCATGCATTTTTGTTTGAATACGTATATGAGATTATTTATATTCTGTAAAGCAAAAAAGAATCATCACTAAATAATTTAATAAATGAACTTTTTATCATGGCCAATGATTCTGTTAAAGTAACATATACCAAAAGGGAGAAAACCTTGAATTCTTTTCTTGCCAGTTCTTTATTCATGGACCTTTTTTAGAAAAAGAAAAATTTGGCCAGGCACGGTGGCTCACACCTGTAATCCCAGCACTTTAGGAGGCCAAGGTGGGCGGATCACTTGAGTTCAGGAGTCAGAGACCATCCTGGCCAACATGGTGAAACCCTGTCTCTACAACAACACAAAAATTAGCTGGGTATGGTGGCATGTGCCTGTAGTCCCGGCTACTCAGGAGGCTGAGGCAGGAGACTCACTTGAACCCAGGAGGTAGAGGTTACAGTGAGTCGAGATCACACCACTGCACTCCAGCCTGGGTGACAGACGGAGACTCAGTCTCAAAAAAAAGAAGAAGAAGAAGGAGAAAGAGAAGGAGAAGGAGGAGGAGAAGGAGGAGGAGGAGGAGAAGGAGGAGGAGGAGGAGAGGAGGAGGAGGAGGAAAAGGAGGAGGAGAAGGAGAAGGAGAAGAAGAAGAGGAAGGGAAGAAGAAGAAGAAGAAAATGAAGAAGAAGAAGCAGAAGCGGAAGAAGAAGCAGAAGCGGAAGAAGCAGCAGAAGCGGAAGCGGAAGCCGAAGAGGAAGAAAGAAAGAAGAAGGAGAAGGAGAAGAAGAAGAAGAAAAGAAAAAAGAAAAGAAAAATTTATTTCAAACTGTGTAAAAAAAATTCAAGGCCGGGCGCAGTGGCTCACGCTTGTAATCCCAGCACTTTGGGAGGCCAAGGCGGGCGGATCACGAGGTCAGGAGATCGAGACCACAGTGAAACCCCGTCTCTACTAAAAATACAAAAAAGTTAGCTGGGCGTGGTGGCGGGCGCCTGTAGTCCCAGCTACTCGGAGAGGCTGAGGCAGGAGAATGGCGTGAACCCGGAAGGCGGAGCTTGCAGTGAGCCGAGATCTTGCCACTGCACTCCAGCCTGGGCGACAGAGCAAGACTCCATCTCAAAAAAAAATAAAAAATAAAAAAATAAAAAATGAAAAAATTCAAGATTAATTATTTAAAACGAATATTTGCCAATACATTTAAAGCTGACAATGGGTAGCATATTCTCATTCATCTTTTACAAACGCTGCTCTGATATTTGAATTTTTAAAACATCTCTTTTGAGTACCTGTGGACTTTCATTTTTGGCCTTTAATTTTATTGGAACACACACAGGCAGGAACCACACTGTAGGCAAGAACATGTAAGTGCTTAGCTATAGGGAGGCCAAAATTGTTCTAGACTGAAATGTGTAGTAAAAGAACATATTACTCAAATATATTTTATAACTTTTATATTTGCCTTTGTTTTTCAAATATAAGGACATTATAAAAACTGCAATCAGATAGATAGAATCAGATAGTAAAAATTATTACAGACCAGAAGTCAGAATGGCAGTCTTCTATGCCTAGGTCTTTATGACCTTAGCTAAAGTCATTTAACATCTCCAGATTAGTTCCTTTATTTAAAAAAAAGTAATGTGGAGGTTAAACTAGATGAGGTCCACTGGTAAGAATCCACATTTTGAAGTGTGTTGGTGTTTTAAGATTTTGAGATAAAAACTTCTTTAAAATGATGACTCTCTACTATCATGTTTAAAAGGAAAATTATTTATTTGGAATAAGCATAAATATGCTATGATGTGAAACATGCCCAAGGTCCTAATTTTTCTGGTGTTTAATTATTGAAACCAATCACTTATCAGCAGCTGGTTTACCCAGGTGCAAAATAGAAGTAAAAGTATTTGTTATCTTATCTTCACAAAGAATCTGCCAGGATAAATTAAATAAGAGAGATTTTAAAGTTGTGGAAGAAAGGTGCTTTCTAAATACAGAATATTTGCGTTACTATCATTCTTATTATGCAGCAGATATACGAAATGCAATTTTCCTGTATATTCCTGTTGGCTATAGCTCCTCAAGAAAATGTATTTGAAAAATAAGTGGAACTATTTCTGACTAGAGTGCTCAAAGAAAAAGTCTATTTCTGAAAACCACAATTTTGGAAATAGCAGGAGCAAACCAACGTTATCTCAAATTCCCTGAAGAAGAGATTATATTTTCCAGAGTAAATTGATATAATGAAATACTTTAGATTCATTAAATTACTTTTAAACTTTCTATTTCTTTAAGTTATTCCTTCCACTGCTAAAAGGATGGTGATTACACCTAGATGCTGTACAACAAGAATACATTAGAAATTGGCCCTTTTTGCTTAGAATTTTAGAAGTTTTCTTGTTTAAAGAGATTTTTTAAAACTTTATAGTAATAGGTACTTTAGAAAATTTTTTAATTTGAAAACATGATTTAGCAGAAAATAACTCCCCATACAAACAAACGCTAAGATGGTTCTTTTTGTTTTCCAATGAAGTCAAAAGATTCTGCCTTCAAAGCTTAGTTGTCAATAAGACTCTTTGTCTTATAGCAATTAAATTAATAAGAGATGATTGATGACTTGATTATAGAGTCTACCATTTTTATTTTAGTAAATATTATAAAATAGTATTTAAATAATAATACTTTAAAAAAATACTTTAAAAAATATATATATAGTATTTTAATGTGTGTTTACTAAAACATTTTATTTTCATAGTTTTCCCCAAGAATTGATCAATCTAAACTCAACATGAAGTGAAAGTATACTGAAGAGTAGATGAGTCCAGGCAAAGCCAGGCTAACTGATTTGCATGTGGATTAGTAGATGTTAACACCTATTTATTTATTTATTTATTTATTTATTTATTGGAGGCACTTAGAGTAGACTTCTGTAGCTCATTTGGATTATGGATGAGCTGGGCTAAAACTAATAGGGCTATATTTGCCTTTTGTTCTGTTGGCTCTGAATTACCCATCTGGAACTATAGTTATGCTCCTTTTGCATGTGGACTTTACTTTTAAATGGTACATAATATTGTCTGCTTTGTAAAATAATGCTGAGTTACTTCTGTTATTGGAATGGCAAGGTGAAAGTAAAATTTTGAGTTTCACAAATTTTATCCTGGGTTGAAACATTATATTTGGTTTCCAATACATAGGGAGAGGTGTTTAGTTCTTAATAATAATGGTCAGTCATAAGGTGTAGCATCTGATTCTGTTAATTTAAAATGACAGAATTGATTCAAGGATATTACATCAAGAATGGAAAACAATTGTGAATAATAAGGGACACTTGATTCTTATTCCTTGGTTTTGTAGAGACTGGTAATATTGGAAGAAATGGAAATATAATAACTAATGACTATTATCTATTTTCCAAAGAAATGTGAATATGATACTGTGCAGATACGTGATTTTAGAAAGAGAGATGGGGAAGGGGAGGAAGAGACTGAGATTATTCTATTATTGTTTTCTTGTTTCTAATCTATGCATATGTATCTTGGTCTCATTTTTGTACTTGCAACTTTACATTTTTATTGTTTTTAGAGCCTCCTTTGGTGTATAAACAGAAAGGAAAAGGTGACAATCAAATTAACTTCGTTACTCCTTAGTTCTTAAAAGTTCAATATTTCATTAAAGAGTCCCCTATAGGCTGGGGGCGGTGGCTCACGCCTGTAATCCCAGCACTTTGGGAGGCTGAGGCAGGTGGATCACCTGAGGTCGGGAGTTCAAGACCAGCCTGACCAACATGGTGAAACCCCATCTCTACTAAAAATACTAAATTAGCCATGCGTGGTGGCGCATGCCTATAATCCCAGCTACTCGGGAGGCTGAGGCAGGAGAATTGCTTGAATCCCAGAGGCAGAAGTTGCAGTGAGCCGAGATCATGCCATTGCACTCCAGCCTGGGCAACAAGAGTGAAACACTATCTCAAAAAAAAAAAAAGAGTCGCCTGTAAGTATTAGCTATTGTCTGTGGTTTCTAATCACTATAGCCCCAGATGAATCTTATAATCAGACATACTTGAGAAATGATGTATTACTTCTGCCTTCTTCACACAACATACTTATTATGTTGTTGTACATTTGTATTGTGTGTTGTTAACCTACTTTATGGCGTTATAAGCTCCCTATAGGTATAAGCACAACAGGTATGTCAGTGTTTGCACTTTTCTGGGAAGAGGATTCACAGCTTTTGCCCTATACTAAAATAATAATAATAATAACAATAATAATTTTTTTAAAAAATCATTGTCTCAAACTAAATTAAGAATGATTAGAAAATGTGTTATATACTATTTTATATTTTAGGCAACCAAACACCAGGAACTGCATTTCTTGCTAAAAGTATTTCTGCTAGCCTTTGACAACTGTCCTCCCCTAAACACTGTTGCACAAATGGATTTTAAAATTGCATGAAACTGGGCCTAATGCCTCAGACCCAGTATCCCACAGTAATAAGTTGGATAGGAACTTGGGTTGCAAATTTATCTCCTCAAGCAAAAGAAGGATGTTTAATAAAATAACAGGTATTTACTTAACCAATTATTTAGCCATCTTCCCCACTTAAACTTTTATCAATTCTAAAGAAAGCAGAACATAACTAATTGATTCAAATTATCTTCAAATAATTCTCAAGTAAAGAAAAAGAATGAAAATGTCCCTCTCAGTTATGGCAAGAAACAGTTAAATATCTGAAAAAATCTAAAACATCCATAGCTTAGCCCCTTTATAAAGGTTCATTATGCAGTGATTTTCATGTTGAAACAACCATTAATTCAAAAAGTGAGAGTGTGTGCAGAGTCTCTGTGAAGATGTGACTCTTGTCTCTAAAAATAATCTCCCGAGACTAGCTCGGTAGGGGAGACCCGAGCCCAGCGGCGCTAGAGGAATTAAATACACACACACAGAAATACAGAGTTGTGAAGTGGGAAATCAGGGGTCTCACAGCTTTCAGAGCTGAGAGACCCGAACAGAGATTTACCCAGATATTTATTAACAGCAAATCAGTCATTAGCATTGTTTATATAGATATTAAATTAACTAAAAGTATCTCTAATGGGAAACGAAGGGATGGGCCAAATTAAAGAAATAAGTTGGGCTAGTTAAATGCAGCAGGAACATGCCTTTAAGGCATAAATCGCCATGCTATTGTTTGTGGCTTAAGAATGCCTTTAAGCGGTTTTCTGCCCTGGGTGGGCCAGGTGTTCCTGGCCCTCACTCCTGTAAACCCACAACCTTCCAGGGCAGGTGTTAGGGCCATTATGAACATGTTACAGTGCTGCAGAGATTTTGTTTATGGCCAGTCTTGGGGCCAGTTTATGGCCAGATTTTGGGGGGCTTGCTCCCAACATAATCCAACAAGAAAAATAAATGCATATAAAATATTAAGCAAACTAAGATTTCTTGAGTGGAAAAGAGAAACAGTTATGGTTACTTTTCTATATTATTTGACTTTCCTAAAAATCAGGACCTGAAACAAGTACTAATAGAATGGAGGATCAAGAGGACAACTATTCAAAGACCACTTCAAAATGTATCTTACCAATAAGATAAAATCACACAACTAGGTAGTGTTTTAAAAATTCACCTAGTAATATTAGCAAAGTAATTAGCAAAGACTAGCAAAGTGTGATTACAATGTTACCAATATCTTTTCATCAAAACGTGAAATGTTTTAACTATAATTGGTACTTCTAGTGTATAGAGAAGTATATATCTAAGTGGATTTTGATGGTTAAAGAGAAAATTTCCACCATTTAAGATGAAACTTAATATGCTTATCCTATTAATTAAATACTATCAGTAATTAGTCAGGTAATAGCTATAAACAAAGTTGAGAGGTCTTTGCTATAGATATGCAAACATAAAGTAACTGCCTTATAACTTTTGTGCCCTGTATCTGCCTTTTGTTAGCAATGTTACTTTTCTTTCTCTTCTTCTCCTTCCTTTCCTTTCTCTTCTTTTCTTTCCTTTCTTTTCTTTTCCTTCCTTTCCTTTTCCTTTCCTTTCCTTTCTTTTCTTTTCTCCCTTTCCTTCCCCCTTCCGCCTTCCCCACACTTCCCACTTCTCCTCCCCCCTCCCCCCCCCTTCCCTCCCTTTCCCTCTCCTTCCCTCCCCACCCCTTCCCTCCCCTTCCCTCCCTTTCCCTCTCCTTCTCTCTCCTTCCCTTCCCTTCCTTCCTCTCTCTCTCTTTCTCTGTCTTTTCTAAGCTGTGTTGGCTATTTCAGAACTATTGTTTATTCCTATTGCTCTAGGACCAGAAGAGCAGGGCCCAAGACCAATGTAAAAAAGCCCCAAACCCTCTTGCCAAAATGTCTCATCCTCAGACTCACTGGGTAGCTACTTATCTCCTGGGCCATTTTAATCCACCCCAAAAATCTCGTATGACTTATGGAACTTCCTGAGGCTTTCAGAAGGTATAGAACTATAGGTTTTAACTCTTACTGTGCATCAAAATCACCTGGGAGCTTTTTAAAAATTGGGATGTCTAGGTAGCACCTCCAGAAATTTCTCAGTCACTTGGTCTATGGCAAGGCTTAAATTAATTGTTTTTAAAAGATGCTCAGGTAGCTCTAATGTGTGACAAAAGGCTAGAATCCCTCCACTCGTCTATGTGTACTTCCAGCCGAATTTCACAAGGCCCCAAAATAAGAACTTTGGGAGTGCTTTCAAGGATTACAAATAATAACACCATACTTTGAATACATGAATGGTATCAAAATAGTCTGAAAGAGTTCACCCTGTTTGTTAGCTGGGCGAAGCGGTGCACATGTGTAATTTCAGCTACTTGGAGGCTGAGGCACGAGAATAGCTTGAAACCTGGGAAGTGGAGGTTGCAGTGAGCCAAGATTGCACCACTGCACTCTAGCCTCAGCCTGGGTGACACAGCAAGACTCTGTCTAAAAAAAAACAAAACACAAAAAAACAGGGTTCACCCTGTTTGCACCTGTGAGATTTCTAAATCCAACAAACACATGGATTATTATTCAATAACGATCTCATTAAGGATTTAATTATCGAGGCGGCCAGGAAATGCTTGACCACATACAGTCACAGGGTCTGATCTCAACAGATGTCTTTTTTCAGCACCTGTTGGAGTCAACTTTGCTGCTAGCCCTTTCAATGGGATGGAGTTTTAATTTTCCAAAAGTAGCAAGCCAGCTGGAATGCTAGAAATGCACATTTGCTGCTTCTGTTCCATTCTAGTAAACCATCTCCCGGATCACTATGTTGATCTCTTGAGTGTGTAGTTAATGACAGACATCTACAAATACCATTAGGATGGACTAGCAGCCTTGTTTATAAAAGTTTATTGGAGGGAGTTGATTTCACATAATTAGCCAATAATGGAAAACAATGTTGTTTTTACCCTCTGAGAAGCCTGTCAACAATTGACTTGTTAAAAAACTAGAAATGTGATTGTAAATTGAAGCATGCAGAAAGCTTACCTAGAAAGCTGTTTCACAAATCCCCCAAGTGGAGAGTCTAAATTTGTGTTTGATTGTAATGGAATAGCTAACATGTTACACAGCTTAATGTTAAACATACCCATGGCTGATTCTATGCAAAAGTATACATAAACAGGCTGTGTTAGTATCATTACCTCAAGTGCATTCATCATTTCTATCTATAGTGTAATACTGAATCAGGTGTTGCTGAGCTGAAGGTCACGGGTTATGCATAGCTATTCAAATACTTTATTTTTGAGACAGCTGAATTACTCCCTGACCTGACGTTAGTGAGTGGGCAGATCATCTTCATCTTTATGCCTTCCTGTCCTTTCTAAGAATAGCAGGGCCTTTGACAAGGATATATTTTAAGCAGCTCATATTCACTTGTCTCATCAGGAGAAGCTTATTTTGGCCACTTGCATGCGTCAGGTTTGCTTGTGTGCATAGTTAGACTTTTGGAATAGCAGTCCATGCTTCTCCACACCACTCATATAAGAAACTTGCAAACATAAAGACACTGAGATTGCTAGCTGAGAGTACTGGCTACAAGTCAGTGGGTACACAAAAATGAAGGGAAGACACTTTTTAGGAATGTGACTATGCTTCCAAAATCATCCATTTCGGACATTTGTGCATCAGTTCTCAGCTTCTTGGATCTGTTTTCATAAAACCTGGCTGTGATTTCGCTCCAGAGACCTCCGTGATCTTGCCGCTTTTAATAAATATTTATAGGAGGTGCTGCCAGCCTGTGGATAAGGGAAACTGATGAGAAACTGCCATCCAAAATCTGAACGGCAAAAACAAAACCAAGCAAAACCAAAAAATCTAAAACAAAACCAAAAAAGAACAACTCAAACCATCCGTGTTCACAAGAAGACACGTAGAAAAAGACCACCATGTAACTTTGATCTGATAACTGGATTTATCAGTCACTTGACTGGCATGCAGTGGGTACTTTGCATTTTTCTACCGTACTTTGAAACACAAGTGCAAATTTATGTTATTCTGCACAACTGGGACCAAAAAATTATGAGTGTGAGAAAACACAAACTCTAAAAGCAAGATGGAATGTAAGCAGGTAAACCCTGTTCCACAGTCATGTCATTCTGGTACAGATGTACGTGGTACTCGTGTTTGCACCTCTAAGAAATTTCCATTTTTTCACATCAAAAAATCCAGATATGAAGCTGAAGCGGCTTTCTTCGCCAACCTGAAGCTGTCTGATTTCAACATCATTGATACCCTTGGAGTTGGAGGTTTCGGACGAGTAGAACTGGTAGGTGATTGTTCTTTAAATGCTTTTGATCACCTCTGCTTCCTTTTTAATTTTTTCCCCTAGATTAAGATTTCTTTCTTTTCTCTTGTTTTGTCTTTCGTCATTAATTACCATTATTCCTAAATCAGTTCCAAATACTTTGCAGCACACATGTCATAATTAGCAACAAAGTGGGCTAAATTATGCAGTCAACGACCAAAAATAAAATAAATAACACCTTGCTTTTTAGAAAACCTCTTCATATTAAGTGTAAGGTAAACACATTTACTTAAAGAAGAGTCATTAAGCACTTCTTACCCAACTAATTTTCTATAATCTTTATTTCCTTAGTTCTGAGTGGTGCTTACTAACAATTATGCACCCTAACAACAATTATAATAATTTAAATGTAAATATAAATACATATAAAGGGAAATCGAAGAGATATATATGAAGTAAAAGGCATTGTAGTAGCAATTCTGTGATTCTGTAGTTGCAAGTACCTATTTCTAGTCCTAACAGTTTGAATATTTTATATAGTTTATTTCACACACACAGTCTGTATACATATGTATACACATATACATACATCTATATATTCATGAAGATGATGAAGACACTTTGTACCAGTTCATACATGAAATACATTGCATGAATGTGGTGTAAACAACATGAAAACATACTTTATTTTGCATTTGTTTGAAATATAAATTTAAAAACTGACATATTGTCACAAGAATTAGAAAAAAATGTACTCTTATGACTAACGGCATTTCACGACGGTGTGGCTATAAACCCTAATTGAGAATGCAGATTGATTTCCACCTCTCTGCTGAACATAGAGGAGTTCCTGATATCAGACACCAGTACAGTATGTGAGGAACTCCCTGAGACTGTGTACAGTGCAGTAAACAGTTACCGTTGCCATCAGGGGTCAGGAGAAATCCCCTTCCTTAAAAGTACATTGACCCAGCACTATTTTTATATTTGTCTATTTGTATTGCAGTTGGAATTTCTGACTTGAACAGGTAGAAAGATGTTATTTACTTAAATATTAGACGAGAAGGTTTTAGAGCCATATGTCTCACTGAATTAGTATTATGCTTCCCTTAACACTGGTTGGAGTACTGTAGTAATATCACCTGTGACTTGAAAGTCCATAGTGTGCCTTTGACAATATGAGTATTTTCAGTTCTGGGAGAAAAAAAAAAAAAAACAAAAAAACAAGTAAGGTTCTAGACAAACCTCTTGCTTTTCTGAACCCTACCAATTAATGTAGCCATGGATTTATTTTTTAAGAACTTTGGTTTTGTGGCAAATTATAATTGTATGTATAGCTAATAAAGATTCATTAACAGCATTATACATGAACTGCTTTGATATGGAGGTGTTGGGACATACAGGCAGGAAAGAGGACAGAGCTCCCTGCCATGCAGGATTTATTTTCTGGTGTGTTTATGTAGTTGTGTATTTCTAAAACAGTCTCCAAATGAAGCAGTATAAGGGACACAATTTCCTGGACAGTGATTGTAGGACTGTTATAGGTCCTTAAATATTATTTTTTAAAGATGAGGGACAATAAAACTACTATTTTTGTTGACAAAAAAAAAATCAGCGTTACAACTTTGTGAACTCTTAGAAGTTTGATAACCTAAATGGTGATCTTTGAAGTTACCAGTGAGATATTTCATGAAATATAGGAATTTAGTTAGGATTTTTGAAATATTGAAAATAACTTACAGGCACTGAAATCATTTCAAGCTAGAGAATTAAATACCAAGCTGATAGTGCAAATCTTCTAGAAAATCCTCTGAAAAGCAAACGAGGAGGTACAAACAAAATTTTGATTAGCCTCAAAATTAGGAAGAATTTAATGTGGGCGTATAAAAGTTAGCTTAGTTTAAAAACAAAAATTTGCATGTGCACACGTGTATGCTCATTTCTGTGTATTCATGTGCATGTTTGAGTATATATATTACATATGTACACATATATACACATATATATGTACATATAATCTCCATCCCCAGAGAAATACCAGATAGCCTAATTTTTCCTCTCGTGGATATTATATTTTACTCTTTTAGACAGATGTTTATAGATAATGAACACCATAGCCCTAAGAACTAATTGAGATTGGAAATATAGCCCACTTTGCAAAAACTGTAGATATTACTGATGAATGATAAAATCATAATGGATCATTGGGTACAACTTCTACATCGGGAAGGGGTGCATGTCCTTAACCTTTTAAGGCCACATCAGCTTTTGTTGTCTTGCACATGCACAACACACTGTAGGACAATCAGAGTGCCTGTATTGTCTTCCGTATTCAATGTGGACCAGCCATTTAAGTGATCATTAATACGTTATTTTCCCAGTTCTTACCACTTACTAATTGCCTGATAATATTACTTTTGGGGTATTAAAATATTATCTGTGATTGTTCATCTTTTACATGCATTCAATGATGCCGGAATTGGGAGTTTGGCCTCATCACTTTGCCCATAATTGTACATACCGTTGTCATGGAATATAATGAATCACCATAAGGATAATAGTATACCATCAGAGTTAGGAGTAAGATGTAGGCAGAGACCAGTTCTTTTGTGATTACAGAAGTTTTCACTCTCCTCTGAGAATGACAAATGCAAGATAATCTTGTCAATATTATAAAGTGCTATTGAAGCAATATCTAAGCAATAAATCTTCATATAAGCTCATTTCATATTTCTGTACACCGTGCTCAACATGTTAATACAAAGTATATAATACTTAGAATCTTAGTTTAGCAGTAATGTTGAGCAGGTAAATGACATTTCAAGATAATACCATAAGTTACACTTTAACTTTAAAATAGTATTTTTAAAAATTTCCCAGAAATAAGATTATAAAATTATAAACCCTCTAGTGGAGTATAAAGAATTTAGAAATTTGAATTTTTGAACTTAGTTTCCTGTTAGAGTGAAGTTAAGAATGTAGTTTTCTCATCACTGTTTGACATATAGATTACGTTTGTGTGTGAAGGTAGTTATACCCTTCACAGACTTTTAGCATTTCTTAATTTTTATCATTCATGTCAATTTAGATAAATGTAGATGCAGAAGTATTTTTCTACAGGAGAATTTACAAATAGTTTATTATCAATTTTTGGAGGTGAGTACATAATTTTGCCACATAATAAGAAACTTAAATGTGTTCAGTAAAGAGTCCAGAAGCTTAAAGTGAAGATCTTTTATGCATAGGAATTGTAGTCTTAAGCTATTCAACCTCTTCCTAAATACTCTCAGTGTAACTGACTTTCACTTGTTTAATATCAGACAGTGTCCTGTTCACAACCATTTTCTCTGGGCAGTCATTTGGACTGCTTTCCTTTCTGTTTTCTGGCATATGCCATATTTTCTGCCTGTGTTCTTTATTTTTAAGAATGGTCTTTCTAATGTGTTCAGTTACTGTCTGTTTACAGTATGTCTTCTAGGAGAACACATTCCATTTATAGTATCATTTTCAGCAAAAGAACTCAGCTCTCTTTTTATATATGACTTATTCATTAAAGCTGTAAGCACTGCCCTAAGTCATGTAGGTAATCATCTTCATTTACAAAGTATGACTGTAAAATAAGGAGGTTGCAAGTGAAAATTAGTCCCTTTGCCTTATAGTCATATTCCCAATTTACTCTACTTTTGTCCTTGCGAGAAAGGCACCTGCTTTTCAGAATAGATTTGCACAAGTCAAAGACAAACTGATTTTTTAATATGCCAATAATATGTAGTTGGTGCTTTAAACATTAGATATTTAGTCTGTTTATTTAGCAATCCAAATGTCTCCTATACCAGAGCGGCATACTTGGATAAAGTACAGGAACAAGTATAAGATAAACATAACCTCTGTCTTTTTGGATTATATTCTTTCTGCATCAGTTATTATGTATATATGTAGTGAGCTCTATGATTGAAGATAAAAAATTTAATAAATAGAATAGTTCTTAGCTCTAGAGGCTCACAGTCTACTGGGAGGGGCAATCATGTAAACTAATAATTAAACTCATAAGCAAAGCATGATCAGCAGGGGTTCAGTGTGTGGAGGAACAAGACGTTTTGCAGGAGATAGCATTTCTGAGGCAGAGGGAGAGTTAAGGCATCAACATGAGTAACCTGATGCATTATGGAACATACTTAGTAAAATGAAACTATTAAAGAAACAAATGTTTATTAATAAATTAATATTATTTCTTTAATAAAATAACCTTTCATTTGAACCCTACTTTATAATCTTCAAATTACTTTCATGTTCATTGTATAATTTTGCCCTTATAGCTACTCTGTGAGGAGAACATGAGACATGATCCACATTTTACAGGAAAGAAGACAAGAATAATGCATATATGTGGTTTAAGGCCACTTGGTCATTGAAAGAGCTGTTGTTATTGCCCGGAATTACTGATTTTTTAACTAGAGGGTTTTTCTGCCATTCTGGGTTTTAAAAATATTTGGGTTCTACCCACCACCATCAACAACCACCACCCCCAAATCAAACAAGTGTTACTTCATTGTCATATGTACATCTTTGCTTTAAAAAAATTCTTCTGGAATTCAAGAACCTGAATTAGAACTAAATCTAGAATAGATATAGTAATTGTCTGCTGTGTGCCTCTCCTTTTGTTATATCCTCAGAGGCTCCCCTTTCTCTAAATCTTTTTCTGCTCCTATTTTAGTGGCAAAATGTCTGTGGAGAAAAAAAATCCAGCAGTGTAACATTGTAGCTAGAAGCTAGAGCTCTAGAATTAGGCTCTCTGGATTCAGATATTACCCATTGTGTATACTTAGTCATTTACTTAAAACTTTCTGAGCCTTGGTTTTCTAGTCTCTGAAATGATGATAATAATAGGATATGTACCTCACAAGGTTGTGAAGATTAAACGAGTTAAAGCCCTCAAAATAGTCTCTCACACATCATAGGTCAGTAAATGGTGTTAATGTTGTTATTGTTGCTATTATTATTAAAACATGCTAATGATGGTTCTTTTTATTTATCACTTCCAGCTATATGCATAGAAAAGTAAGGGAATGAAATTATTTTACTCTTTTCTTTTCCATTGCTAGGCCAAGGCGTGAGAGTGCAACCATTATTCCAATATAAGTAAGAGCCAGAAGTCTTCAAATGACCTTCAGTGATAACCTCTATTAAATTTCTCCGGACCACTAAAGCTCTTAACTTTCTGATCTGTCACGAGAGGAGATGGGAAACAATTTTCAATATCCCTTATGCTGAACCTGTGTGCACCTAAAGTAGCCTGCTTTTATTTATCCATTTCACTTCTAAATTGTGATGCCCCACCTCTTAACCTCTCAATTGGAAATCATTTTCAGTGCAAACTGCTGAATCATATCTAGTTCTCTCCAGCCTTCTTAACCCATGGCACTTCAACTGGGCATAATAAAGACCTGGCTCTTGGCAAGTTAAATACAAAAGTTACCTCTCATTCCTTCTCTGCTGCAGTTCAGTTTCTAAACCACATAACTGGATTGCCCAGGAAAAGAAAATGTGGTAGTTGTGAGAACCAATTTATGCTAAGACAAGCACGTGTATTTCACAGGGTGTGTGTCTGTTCATGACATCCATACCACTCTCACAGCATTTTTGCCAGCTGCCTTGGCACTATAAAAACAAGCAAGCAGGCTTGGAGTGCTACGTAAACCAATTGAAAAAAAAAATAGAAACTAAGAGTTGATTAAGCAAGAAGTTAGGTGATAAACCTATTGCTCAGTCAGCAGAGTCTTATTGCGAAAGGTGAGCAACTTAACTCCAAAGGGAAACCCCATGTAAGATGAAAACATTTCAAGAGCTTCCTACTGCCAAGCCACACAGCATTGAAACAGAATAGCTGTGGAGATCTTTGGGCAGCATTGCCATGTGTACGCACGGTGATTTGTGCTACATTGGACACCTGGGGAAACCCTGCTGCCCTAAGGCCTTGTGTCCTCTGTGACTAAAGTGAGTAAGGACTCAATACTGGTTGAAACTGAAAGTTTGCTTCATTTTAACACAGCTTCTTCTTTAGTAGTACTCTATGTGGTTTATTATTAAATATGTAATTCTCATGTTATGTTTATTCTTCAAAAGAATAAAAACGGGGACAAAAATTATTAACTGTAATAAATAGCATTCATTTCTCAGAAAATAAGTTCTTCAGATAGCTAATGAAAATCCAATCTAATAAATATTAATTGAGCGTCAGTAGGTGTAGTAACAATATACTGCAACTGCTAAAATAACCACATGACAGTTTCAATGCAGAAATTACAAGTAGTAAAGCTTATCTCTACTTTGGCATATGCAAATAAAGTAAGATAAGCATTACTTCATCTCATTATTGTAGAATAAATTTTGTACATTGATAATTATAATAAAATCTAGATTACATGAATGAAAACAAATATAAGTTACTTTCTAACCCATCTTGTGAAGTTACAGAAATTTTATATATTAGCAATCAATTAAAATGCCTATTTTTTATTACAATTAGTTGAAGTTAGTATCCTACCACAAGATAAAATGTTAACAGTTTCTCCTCTAAACCTGCATATGATTTTAGAATGATCACTATAAATCTAGAATGCACTGGGCATGTCTTTCCAAAGCTTAAGATAATTGGTGATAAAACAGCTCTTACAAAAGTTAACATTTAGGTCATACTTGCCTTTTTTGTTTTCTATGACATAAATATTATTTCTTTAATCCAAGAAATATTATTTCTTTAATAAAATAACCTTTCATTTGAACCCTACTTTATAATCTTCAAATTACTTTCATGTTCATTGTATAATTTTGCCCTTATAGCTACTCTGTGAGGAGAACATGAGACATGATCCACATTTTACAGGAAAGAAGACAAGAATAATGCATATATGTGGTTTAAGGCCACTTAGTCGTTGAAAGAGCTGTTGTTATTGCCCAGAATTACTGATTTTTTAACTAGAAGCTTAATAATGGGTACATCACATTAGGCAAAAATCATCTGTTTTAAAAAATCCAAAATATTTGTGGGATATAAAAATATCTGACCTGATTCCTGCCCTCATGGAATTTCTGCCTCCTCCTAAGAAAGAAGATGAGATTAACATATTTGAAAAGCAGCAAACAAAATCTTATGCTATTGTGTGAAATTAAAAATTATGCAGAAGTGTTCTTAGTATTTCATCAGGAGAGAGGTCATTTGAAATTGATGGAGTAGAAGAGGGCCTGGGAAGATATACAGAACTGAAGCCAGGCGGTGGAGAATAGGTTGGGATTTAAATGAACAGATGGGGAAAGGCCATTCTGGGAAAAGGCCATTCCAGGCAAGGGTTACAACATAAAAGGCCACATGTTGTCATAGGACACCAAAGCAAGTGACCAGACTAGAGTGAATTACTGTGGGAGGAGCGGAGAGAAATCTTAGATAGCTGATCAGTAGAGTATGATTGTATTATATTCTTTAAAAAGATTAAACTTGCCAAAAAAAAAAAAAAGAGTTGTTTGGACATTAAGTAATGAAAGAATATAAAACACAGACTCTGCTCTGAACTTCTATCTATGACATGAAAGAATGCACTATAAGGTGGTTAGACAAGCTATTTTTAGGTGGCGCTGCTCCCAGAAATAGACATCATAATTTCTCTTCTGACAAAAGTAGGTTATTTTGTACCACAGTGCAGTCTGCATTCCTGAAAATTTCATGTAAACACTTTCAAAGAGGGATTCCTTCCATGAGAAGGAAAAATAGTCCCTTTGTGTGTCTTAGTTATGTAGAAAATAGTCATGTCTTTTTAAATAAAATGAAGTAATTTATCTTGCTTTCTGGAAAAAATATGAAGCAGGTAATTCCGTATGTTTCAATATATCTCATCAATTGCATATATTTAATTTATTGCTAATTAGTACTTGGTCCCTCAGTATTCCCCATTGTCACTGACATATACAACGTATTAGCTTGAACATTGAGCTATGAGGTCAGGAGCTTTTGTGGGCCAGGTAGCGTGTTCTTAGTCCCTAGCTCCAGCCCACTGCCTTTCACGTTCACACTGAGAGTGGGGAGATCATCACTACCCAAAAGAGGTTCAAACCAATAAGTTAAACAAAGGAGAGCCACTATCTGGTCATCACTATGACCTTGGATGCCACATCTGCACAAACAAAGCAATTTAAATTTTTAATGTGACTGTTTTCCCTAAAGTAAACTGACATAGGCAAAATCCAGTAAATTCTTATTGAACTTACTTAGCTACAGTTGATGTCCCTTCATATTTGTGAAAATCTGAAACACAAGATAAATGTGAAATACAAGAATCGTATGGGGGAAGAAGTTATCTTTTTCTTTTTTCCTTAATTTACTTTTATCTGAAAATGTCTTTATTTTGCCTTATTATTGAAAGATTCATTGAATCTTTCAATGGTTGGCAGTCCCCTACATCCTTCCAACCCTATCCTCCCCACCCTCATTCCCATTCCCCAAGCCCTGTTTCCCAGCACTTTTCAGTATTTTAAAAAATATTTTAAATTGTAATAGCTTTAGGGGGTACAAGTGGTTTTTGGCTACATGGATGAATTGTATCATTAGCCTTTTTGTAACATCAGAGAGACAAAGTTTGAGGATAGCATGTAATAAGACACTAAGATCTGATTATCAGCCATTTTATTAAAGTTTTGCAGTATGTAACAGTTTAAAAAAATTATAAAGTCATTCATCCCTATATTTCAAAAGTATAACTGCACTGCAAAACCTTTCATGAGTTAATTGGGCCACATGTCAGAAAGAGAGTTGAATTTCACAGTATGTGATCCTCTCTCTTTCATTTCAACTTATTTTAGATTTTCAGAGTCAATAAATGAAAGGAATTGAAATATAAATATTCAACTTCACCTATGCGGTTATATGTGTGCTTTAAGTATTAGAATAAATTGAATTTATGTGAGCTATTCATGTGCTCAATTTAAAATATGTAAACAAGTTTTCAAAACTGATACACATATTATTTCCTTATACAAGTGAGATTATGCATAGAAATTAAAGTATTGGGTAGAGGATGAAAAATATTTGATTAGTTGATAAAAAATAATTTAAAGTGTATTATAGGTAATAAAATCCTACAAATACCATTTTTAAAAATCACTGCAAAATGAAGTAGTTTATTTAGCATAAAAGCAGTAGGAAATAAATGTTATGTTTAAGGAATGATAAGACACTCAATGTAGGTAGCCTTTTGAATGCAAATGAATGAATACTAATTCCTTAATAAGGGAAATTATAAATGTTCTTTCATTTGCAAGTAACTTCTAGAAAATTGTCCAACCCTTTGTTCACAGTATAATTAAAAATAAAAAAGTATTAGGTTCTTTTTCTGACTTTCCTCCAAACTGAGAGTTAAATGTCTTTAAAAAATGGAAAAAAAAAAACTTATCTCCTCTTCAAAAATACCTTTGTCTTTTGATAAATTTAAATTTAATAAGATAGATATTTCTGGTCACCAGCTTTAGAATTGATTTTAAGTCTGAAGGTAAGTTACAAAGCAAACAAGATTACTGATATTTTGATAAGGGGTTAAGGTAAACGAAGAAAGAAAAACAAGGACGAGAAGAAGAGAGAGCCTGTCTTGATTATCTTTCCGTTGTGCAAATGGCAGATGGATTCAAATGAAAAGGCATATGTATAAAATAAGCTACTTTTCTATCCTCCTTTCTTTTCAAAATGTTATACCTGACTCAGTGTCTGTGTGAGTGTGTGTGTGTGTGTGGGGAGGCGCTATCTGTGAATAGGAACTTTGAGGCATAAAGCCTTTACCATGAAGTTGAGTCACCACTACAACAGTGCTGTGCCTCTATGCCTCATTCAAACATGTGTCACTCAGGCTGTGACAAGTTCCTTTTATTCTTCTCTCTTACGTATCCTATGAAACAAGGCAAATGCTATGGTTCGTTCTTAAATTTCAGACATTGGCCAAGGGGAAAAATAAATCATGTGATGTTATTGTGCAGAGAAAAGTGAAGGAAGTAGAGAAGTTATTGTGATCTCTGGTTAATAATAGAATTAGTATTTTTTGTTATTGTTGTTGTTAAGAAATGTTGGGGAATATAATCCAACATTGATGTGATTCTAACACTGATTTGTAGGATAGAAGGTTTCTGTTCACTTAAAGCATTTCATTTTCTTTTAAGAATGTAGTAAGCTGGCTTCTCCTGAACAAGTGGGCACTTTAGTTGGCCATGTCCAAAAAGTTATTTGAGTCGGAGTAATAAAATTGCTTTTTCTTTCACCATGAAAGTAAAACTTCCTTAAATTTAAACAGGTAAATTTGTCCTAGTCCTGTTTTCATTCAGTTGATTGGGACTACTAACTTAAAAACAGATTTAATTATGAGTTGTAATAGTAAGATATCATATCTTGGAAATCATAGTAATAATGATTATTCTCACATAACACTTTTTAATTTCTAAAGAATTTTCACATACACTATCTGATTTGAACTTACAATATCTGTTTCTATAATATGAAGCTGGTTTTTCTGTTTGTTTGTTTTTTGTTTTTGAGATAGAGTCTTGCTCTGTTACCCAGGCTGGAGTACAGTGGTACAATCTTGGCTCACTGCAACCTCCACCTCCTGAGTTCAAGCAATTCTCCTGCCTCAGCCTCCTGAGTAGCTGGGATTATAGGCGCCCACTGCCATGCCTGGCTAATTTTTATATTTTTGGTAGAAATGAAGTTTCAGCATGTTGGCCAGGCTGGTCTTGAACTCCTGACCTCAAATGATCTGCCCACCTCGGCCTCCCAAAGTGCCGGGATTACAGGCGTGAGCCACAGCACTTGGTCTGGTTTTATTCTCATAAGTAAGGAAAATAAGGATTTAGGATGTCATATGGACTTGTATACAACCACAGTTGGTTTATTATTACAATATTTTAAACTTCCAATCCCCAGTATCCATGGGGGATTGGTTCTAGGACCTGTCCTCACCAACACCTCTTCCTGCTGCGGATATCAAAATTTACAGATGCTTAAGTCCCTAATATAATATGGCATAGTATTTGCATACACACACATTCTCTCCTATATTATTTTAAATCATCTCTAGTTTATTTACAATACCTAATACAATGCAAATGTTATGTAAGTAGCTGTTATACTATATTGTTTAGGGAATAATGACAAGAAAAAATGTCTATATATGTTCATCTCAAACACAACCATCCGTTTTTGTTTTCCTTGTGTTTTCAATCCTTGGTTGTTTGAATGTGGATGCAGAACCTACAGATGCAGAAAGCCGACTGTACCTATTATTTTGACAAGATAAGTTTTAAAGAACTTAGTGTTAATTATGTACATTTTGTTTAAATTTATTCATGATCCTAATTTTTTGAAAAATAAGACTTAAATTTTGGTTTTTCCATAAACAAGTAGTAAAGTCATTAAAAATGACTTTTTAAAAATGTGTCAATTTTTTTTTTTTATTTAATAGTTTCATGTTTCATTTGCCCACCTAGATCATTGCTTTATTTTTATTTTTTTATTATACTTTAGGTTTTAGGGTACATGTGCACAATGTGCAGGTTTGTTACATATGTATCCATGTGCCATGTTGATTTATTTAACAGGAATTAGAGTTTAAAAATCTAGTTTTTGGCTAACTGGGGAACTTTTATTGTAAGTGAAATAGTAAGCATAGAGAAATACATTTTTGACATTAAATTCCTTAAAATGTAAATGAAACATGTAGCTACCTGACAAATCAATACAGAACTAGAAGTTGTAGATTCAAGAAATTATGAGTTCTCTCTCTTTTTAAAAATTCTTTAACAACTTCATTGAGGTATAATTTACATACCATAAAACTTCCCATTTTAAGGGTATAATTCAGTGATTTTTAGAATTGTATGACCATCATATAACCCAGCTTTAGAACATTCCTATCACTGCAATAAGAACCCTTGTGCCCATTTAGAAATACTCTCCATTCCAATCTCCAGTTATTTATTTATTTATTTATTGAGACAGGGTCTTGCTCTGTCACCCAGGCTGGAGTGCAGTGGCGTGATCTTGGCGCACTGCAGCTTGAGCTTGGAGGCTCAAGCAATCTCCCACTTCAGCCTCCCAAGTAGCTGGGACTACAGGCATGCACCACCATGCCCGATTAATTTTTGTATTTTTTGTAGAGACATGGCCATGTTGCCCATGGCTGGTCTCAAACTTGTGAGCTCAAGTGATGGGCTCACCGCAGCCTCCCAAAGTGCTGGCATTACAGGTGTAAGCCACCACACCTGGCCTCTCATCTACTTTCTATCTCTCAAGATTTACCTTTTCTGGTACAGATACTCAAATGCTAAAATTTTGTGTTACACTAAATATTTTTATTTTCTACATGTATGATCTAGTTCAATAATCTAAATACCCAGTTATTTCATGTATAGTAACTTCATGCCTTTTTTCCTGTTGAATTTTATGGCTTCTGTATACCCTGCTTCAGCTTTGTTATTATACTCCACTGCTGCAGAACAGTATGTTTACATTGCTTTCTGAACATAGAATCTAATGCCAGTGTCTTACAGGGCTGTGAAGAGCTTTTTGGCAACAGGGGAATATTGGGAAATGATGGAGGTGGAACATAGTGCTTATACATTTATAGAGAGTCTAGTGGTTTGTTTACTGATGTTCTTATTGTTGATGGTTTATTATAGGCCTTTGGCTGATTTCGGTGAACCTGCCCTTTGGCACGGTTAATCTAATAGGATAAGATACTCACAGTCTCTCAACTTAGGGCTTTCTCTCTCCTTCCCCCTCCCCTCCAGCTTTTTTTTCCTTCTTTTCTTCCTTTGCAGAACATTTCACTACAGCACTTGTCATAAATTCCTTAAGTTATCTCAATTTATATTAAATGTGAGTTACTTAAACATAAAATCATAGACCTTGCCAAATTATTTCTGGATTACTTACAAAGCCTTTTTCTCCCAGGTTAAAGAGAGCCAAAACTAAAAAATGGCTTTATGCTTCACCAAATAATATAGATTTCCTGATTAAAATTTTGTGCTATTTTATTTAGAGAAAATATTTGCCATTCCTATTTTGCAGCTATTACAATTATGGTGACTCTGCCTGGATTCCCTTTTGCCTTCAAGCCTATTTTAATGCTCTTCCTGAGAAAGCTACTGCTACTTTTTTCCAGTGTGTGTTCTTTGAAAGTTAGCAACACAGAGAATATAACAGAAACCAATCCCTTCATATGTTGGGGTTGAGAGGACAGAAAATAAAACCCTCAACCCCAAAAAGAATATGAACATAAATTTAAAGTCAAGGTCATACTTTCAGAGAAGACCATCATGTTTCCTTAAGCGACCTTTGTGTTACTTGGAGTATTTCCCCTTTTCCTTCTTCCCAAGATATTGCCACATGTTTGTTGTGCCGTTTCTATAAGGTTAAATATAATTAGCATGCTTTAAAAATGCATATTATGTCAAATTGCAGATGTATAGAATTCTCTAGCTAGAATGAGTTTTTAAAGATAATATAGTTTTGCCCTTTATTTTCTGAAAAGTAGTCTGAGGCCCAGTGAGATTATATGACTTATTAGTGAAAGATCCAGAATTAGGCCCCAGGTTTATGTTTTCCTTAACTCCCTTCATCACTGTAGTTCTGTAGCATCAGTTTACCTAAGGTAGAGCATGAAGGGAGTACCCTTCTCCTGCTGTGCATGGAAATGTAATTTGAAGCACTTCATATGGGACTTTGGCATAATAATGAGTCATGTGACATTGACAGTTTAAGCCTTGAATTTAAGAAATCATTTCAATTACAGTATAGTTCAGGAAGTAATTTTCTTCCAAAATAATTAAGATATTGACAGTGCAAAACAAGCTATGAGCTCTTAACAACAAGGTTAAATGAATGAATAGATACAAATTCTCAGGACCAACTCACAGCCAGTGGTACTGAGCCAGTTTTAACCTTGCCTTGATCATAATCTTCCTTCCCAATAAGGGCAAAAAATTGGGTCCAGTAGGAAACAAGCCTTTTTAAGGCAAACAGGTACCCTAGGTAGAAAGGAAGCATGTACTCTATTTAAATACAACCAGCAAATGCATCTTCAGAGCTATTTAAAATGCTGATGACATCACCTCTCATTTTCAGCCCAGTATTATGCAGACATCAGCTATAGCCAGATAGTTAAGAACTTGTCAAAATCCTTGTCAAAAATTCCCACCTTAAGATCTACTTGGCCCAAGTATACATTCATTCAAATGTCAATATAATACTTCATATTGAAGTAACAATGTACTGTAAATGAAACATTTGCCAATTCTAATTTCTAATATAGCACGTGGCATTTCTTATATAAAATAAAATGAAGATCTTGAGTATTGAAATTTTCTTGTTCATTTTCCCTTTTTAGGAATTTTGAGAGTAAAACCAGTGTGGTATAAGCATCCATAATCTTTGTTTTTTGAGAACAGTTATATAATTACAGGAAAATGTGAAGATAGTACAGAAAATTCCTATATACGCTGAACCAAATTACCCCTATTATTGACAACTTACGTTAGTATGGTACATTTAATTAATGAACCAATATTAATGCTTTGTTATTATTATTATTATTGTAAACTTTTTTTTAAGTTCTGGAGTACATGTGCAGGATGTGCATGTTTGTTACATAGGTAAACATGTACCATGATGGTTTGCTGCACCTATCAACCCATCGCCTGGTATTAAGCCAGCATGCATTAGCTATTTCTCCTGATGCTCTCTGCCAACACTCCCAGCTCTTCCCCGACAGGCCCCAGTGTGTGTTGTTCCTCTCCCTGTGTCCATGTGTTCTCATTATTGAGCTCCCACTTATAAGTGAGAACATGCGCTGCTTGGTTTTCTGTTCCTGCGTTAGTTTGCTGAGGATAATGGCCTCCAGCTCCATCCATGTCCCTGCAAAGCACACGATCTCGTTCCTTTTTATAGCATCCACAATATTATAGAAGTAGCTTCTCAAATCTTTACTCATCTACTTGTTAGCACTGAGGTGGGTTGCAGTTGGAACAAAGAAAACACTTTGTTTGATACATAACACTTTTATTTAGTTTTCACAGGTAATCTATCAGGATATCCCCATATGATAGATGAGGAAATGAAAGCAGAGAGAGTTTGAGTAATTTGTCCAAGAGAACAAGCAAAAAAAAAAAAAAAAAAAAAGGTTGAGATTGAAAAAAAATTAGTCAAATATCACACTAGTCACACTCTCAACCAGTGCATTAGCCTGTACACCTAGGAGGTTAGGACAGTCTTCAAAGGAAGACAAACCTGAGGAACATGAATAACTATATAGTCTAGTCCTTGGCAAGAGGCAGAAGAAAAATATGCACTCCTGTTCTCCTCTTTTGCTGGCTGATCTCTTTCCATACTCAAAAGTAATTTCATAGCTCTAACCAACTTGCTAAAAAATCGTCATCACCATCATCATTATCTTAAATGGACACAAGTGGACTTGGTATAATTAATTTGGACAACAGGAAAAATAAAAAGCAAACTAAATGTCACCTTACAATTCATCATGGATTAGGTTTGTTAAAATATTTTTATAATAAAACATAGTATCTTTGGCTCAACAAATACAAATTGCTATAACTTACTCAGAGTTTACATTGAAAAACATTTTTGTGGCCAGCCCTGTAAGAAGGTAATAGTGTGGTTCAGCCCCAGACCTCAATAGGTTGTTATGCTCTATACAATTTCTCAATATCTTTGCATTCATGGAATTCTAGTTGAATCAGAATCAATTAGAAAGATTCAGACAATAATAATAAATAGTTATTACAATTTAAAAGAGAATTGCAAGTGTTTTCATGATGAGAGCTTTACTCATTGTAAAAGCAAGATATGATGATTGTTCAAAAGTTAAGCAATTCAAAAAGTAAAAAGAAGTAAAAATCAACTAAAAATCTCCCTAAGGAAAAATAATTGTTAACGTATTGGTGAGCACATTTCTGATTGTCTCGTCATACATTTATTTCACATATAGATGTGTGTGTGTGTATATATATATGTATGTATATATACACACTAACATACAAACACACTGTGAGATCATAAAATGTATGCTGTCTTGTAATCAGTATCTTTTATTCATATATATGTCTTGGTTATTTTTCCATAATGTTAAATATAATTCTAAGTCATCATTTTTACAGTTGCATTGCATGGATATACCATAATTTATTTTTCAAGCTCCTCCTCTTGCTAGAAATTTAGATTGTTTCTAAATTTTTCCATTAGAAACAATGTTGAATTGAACGTTCTTGAATGATCTTTGGGAAGTTGTTGGTTTATCAGAAGATTTCTGATGAATATGTTACTTGGGCTTTATGCAAATAATCAACTCCAACATTCTCCACTGTCTCTATTGAGTTAGCTCACACCAGTGGTCCTTGGGTACCCCGACTTTCGGGTTAGGATCCTGAGTTCTGTGAGTCTTGTAGCATTCTGGTTTAAATTGGAAGTGGAGATTCTAAGGGCCCTGCTCTAAGGAGCTCATGAGATCTTGTACAGAGTGCAAAGAAGGAAGATGATTCTAGACCCAAGGGCTGCTTCCATGCAAAGTAAAGGCAAAGCAGAAAGCCTCAGTAGGTTAGCAGTATAGTTCTATAAACTTTTTGTAATTAATGCCTTTTAAATTGGCAACTAGTAAGCATGACTCCCAAGAATTTCTGTAGCTTTCTGTAGCTTTTACCTATCTCTTATGACATCTGCCACCCACCAGCTCTCATCATCCTCTTTCTACCCCACTTGGCTTCTCCTTGCAGTATTCAAGCAATCAGGTATCTCAAACCCCTAACACATGGAGCTCCCTGGAAGTGCCTAGGAAAATGTCAGTGAGGCTTTGGCTGTTCTCCCAAATCACATGCCTAGCATAAGTTAAGCTTAAAGGTAATAGAAATATTGTTCAGTTTATCTCACAGTCCATGAGTTAGTCAATTCCATTAAACTCTGATTTGCAAAGTATCAATCACTGTGCGTTTAATTGGTTTTGTATTCAGCTGAAGGGAAGCAGCATATACTGGAAATAGCTTGGGCCAAAAAAAGACCTGAACATGAATCCAGTTCTGCCACTTGATAGCTCTGTGACTTTGGGAAAGATAGGAATCGTTTTTGGAAATCAGTTTGTTCCTCTGAAAAAGCAACATTTGATTTGCCCTATTCAGTAGAGATTGCTGGGTACAAGCAGAGAGTCCATCAGTGAATGCCCATTTGGTGGTGCGTTTTCATTTAGGATCATAATAACTGTGGTATCTGGTATTATCCTCAGCCCGAACTAGAGCTCAGAGCAGTTAAGCAACTAGCCCGAGAGAGACTAGTTGCTTAGACTGAGAGAGACTAAGCGGAGTCAGAATTCAAGTCCAGACCTGTGACTATAAAGGCCGAATTCTTTCCTCCTACCCTGTGTACAAGTATGGAAAAAAAAATCTGTGTTATCATCACTAAAGAGAATAATTTTTGTAGTAGGCATTTTTGAACAACTGCACAACAGTCCTCGCTAGTTTAACTGGGTATGACTCTGAAGAGGGAATATGACTTTACTTCTTCTTCTCTGAATTGTAGTAATCTAACATAGCTCATTTTTCATGCCATCTTCCCTAGCTGTCCAGATTTCTTTTAGAAGTGAGTTTTCACATTTTGTGTTTTATTTTGAGTTACTACTGAATTTATTTGTAGCACACTAATCTGTCATCTTTGAGCTTCACAGTCAGAGTACAGGGTCTTTGGCTGTTAAAAGCATTTTCAAATACCCATTTTTCCCTCTACCTGTCATACTGATTCACAAATGCTGGCAGCTAACCGAGGCCCATTTATTTGCAGTATCTTCATGCTCTCTCCTAAGGAACTTTCCACGTTAATATCCTCTAAGATTGAACTCAGTCTGTACATGTGTGCAGGAACAAGACACTTAAGACCTTCGCTATCCCTGCTGATGAAGCAGTAAATAATTAACAACTAAAGAGGGGACAGCCATACATCAGCTGAAAAGCAGAAACAGCATGCCATGTTATTTCCCCAAGGTTACATTACTCCCAAATAATATGGGCTGTTTGGTATCATCTTGAGGATTCTGCTGCTTGAGAGCACTAGATGATAATGTCCTTATATTGCTTTTAAGTAATTAGCTCTATTAGCTCTCTTGTTTTTGTTACAAGTCACCTTCTTGAAATTTCTTGTAAAACCATAAACAGCACCCTGTCTGAGTAAGGCATTTGGAAGATCCATGCCTCCTCCGGAGCCACTGGGAGCCATGTGGGCTGCAAGAGAAGCATGGCACATTGAAAGATATTAAGGCTCCAGGTCTTCCCAGTTATTAGAGAGTAAAGTTTGAGGTCAAAGGAACTAAAGCCATCACACTTGTTTGAGAAGAAAAACAAACGGTTTTTAAAATCTCCTGAAAAAATCTTGTTACAATTTTTTTTTCTCTTTAAACTGTAGGGAGGGAAAATTCTGCAAGGTTAAAAAGAAGAAATGAATAGAGTTAGTACTGAAGAAATAACAGTCTGCAGTCTCAGCAGAGACTAGGGTCCACCACTCAAGTTAAAAATTAGAAATGTTAACAACAGGTGCTGGAGAGGATGTGGAGAAATAGGAACACTTTTACACGGTTGGTGGGACTGTAAACTAGTTCAACCATTGTGGAAGCCAGTGTGGCGATTCCTCAGGAATCTAGAACTAGAAATACCATTTGACCCAGCCATCCCATTACTGGGTATAACCCAAAGGATTATAAATCATGCTGCTATAAAGACACATGCACACGTATGCTTATTGCGGCACTATTCACAATAGCAAAGACTTGGAACCAACCTAAATGTCCAACAATGATAGATTGGATTAAGAAAATGTGGCACATATACACCATGGAATACTATGCAGCCATAAAAAAGGATGAGTTCATGTCCTTTGTAGGGACGTGGATGAAGCTGGAAACCATCATTCTCAGCAAACTGTCGCAAGGGCAAAAAACCAAACACCGCATGTTCTCACTCATAGGTGGGAATTGAACAATGAGAACACATGGACACAGGAAGGGGAACATCACACGCCGGGGACTGTTGTGGGGTGGGGCGGGGGGAGGGATAGCATTAGGAGATATACCTAATGCTAAATGACGAGTTAATGGGTGCAGCACACCAACATGGCACATGTATACATTTGTAACAAACCTGCACGTTGTACACATGTACCCTAAAACTTAAAGTATAATCATAATAAAATTTAAAAAAAGATAAAAAAATTAGAAATGTTTGTGGACTAGAACTAAGGAGGAAGAATATAAAGGCCCATATGACCCTATTTTTGGCCATCTTTACTGAAATAAAATTGGAAAAGAAGTTTTTTTTTCTACCCTTTTGATAGAAGAAAAACTATAAAATGTATTCAAACACACTTTATGAAATGAAATCATAAAACTAGAACTAAGTACATTTCCCTCTTCTAATCCACACGTGAACACAATTATTTTGGAATCAAGTTAGTTAAAATTCAGCCAATTCAGAGCATGAGATTGGATGATAGCTGTGAGCCCTGGATGTTAAACCCAGCTCTAGCAAGGATTTACTGTGCGTTTAACTTGGGAGGTGGCTGAAGTTCATTTAAGTGCTCCATGTACCTGTTAATTTGGGGATAATAATGCACTCTCATAAGTCTATGGGCTTTTTCTTACTCCCTTCTCTCTTTCTTTAAGGTCCAGTTGAAAAGCGAAGAATCCAAAACCTTTGCAATGAAGATTCTCAAGAAACGTCACATTGTGGACACAAGACAGCAGGAGCACATCCGCTCAGAGAAGCAGATCATGCAGGGGGCTCATTCCGATTTCATAGTGAGGTAAAGGCCCCATGCCAGGGACAGACGTACCCAAGTCCAAGTGACAAATCCACCACAAAACCCCTTGCCACTTGTGCTCACTGTTAACACATTTCATATGCACAAAGAAACTTATTTTTAATCTAATCTTAAGAAAGTTTTGTTTGATTTCTAAAAATAAAGTTCTGATTGTGTTTTCTTTTAGAGAGAATCAGTGTCTGAAAACAATGTGTTTTCCCAAAGGAGGTACCAGAGTTTCTAACATTCCATTTTTATCTTTTTTTAAATCCCCAAACTCTACATAGACCTTTGATGCTTAAAAGACAAAATATCCAAAATCAAACTGTTTAAGCTTTAATTATCTGAATATTTTTTGAAGATCTAAAAAAATAAAATGACAGCTGACCATTCCACCTCAGTACTAATAAATGGATAATGGGGAGTTTTTTTATGCAGAAGCAGCTTTTTGTAGTGAGTTTTCCAGTGGCACTTACTGAAAACAGGATGTAATATGAATTTGAGCGAATAGCACATGAAATTTATACATATCTGAATTTGTAAAGTTTACTCCACTTTATTCCCATTTTCACTGCATGTTGATGACCACTGTTGCCCCAAGGGTCCATGCTCAAAACGTTACCCAAATTGGAATGGAAAGAATCCCAAGAAACCCTCTTTGTCGATAATCATTATGATTAATCCATTTCAAGGGAGAGATTAGCACCCTAGTTTCTTCTATTAAAATCCTATTCATGAGCCATTGGCTTCTTTTCCCCATGTGTGGGCTTAGATCTCTCTCATTCTGACAAAACTTTGAGCTTGGCAAATCAAAACTATAATCTGGGCCCCCCAAAATTGCACACTTGTAAAAGACGGTAATGTTTATAATCTTTGTTTTCTTGTTTGCAATTTACAGACTGTACAGAACATTTAAGGACAGCAAATATTTGTATATGTTGATGGAAGCTTGTCTAGGTGGAGAGCTCTGGACCATTCTCAGGGATAGGTAGGAGATTTAAGAAATTTCTATGATGTCTCTAAAAACATAGTTGCCCATGTTGGTCTATAAGAAGAGTTAATATAATAAAGTATAATAATCATATTTATACTTTATACATGCTTATATTTCAATATTTAAAGTAAGCACAGGGTATAACCCACTATATACTTATGATTTACTGTACATATAATAAAACTCACTTTGTAACTAACAATACAGGCTTAGTCGATCATAAAAATGGTACATAGCAAAGTATATACATGGCCTTAGTTTTGCATGAATGTTAGAATTAGACAACTCTGTAGCTGGAATTCAATTCATTGCTTTAGCAGAAAGAGAATTATAGTTATTTTATAATTATAATTTGAATTAACTATCAATTTAATTGCTCTACTCTTTTTCCAGGTAGGCAGTTTGCCTTTTGTGACATTGAGAATTTTTTCCAAAGTAATTTTTCCCTCTACCTTTACATTGCTCTTTGGTTTCAAAATTAACAAAAGTTTCCAGCCATCTCTTTATCCCTTGGCTAGTCTTAGGAAAAAGAAAAGAATCCACTTATAAGCAATATTTCATGTAAATTATCTGACTTAGATTTACCTTCTTACCCTTCCAGGGCAAGGAGAGTTTGTCTAGATGGTGCTTGTTTGTTTTAATCATGCAAATTCATTGTCTTAATTTTCCATCTCATATTTAGATAACTAGCAAATTATCTAATTATCTTCTAAT
This sequence comes from Hylobates moloch, assembly GCF_009828535.3. Classification (NCBI taxonomy): domain Eukaryota; kingdom Metazoa; phylum Chordata; class Mammalia; order Primates; family Hylobatidae; genus Hylobates; species Hylobates moloch. The sequence goes on from NW_026652278.1 coordinate 48,310,787, forward strand.
ATAATTTATCCTATAAAATGTCTCAGGAGATCATTATCTACCCTGTGCTTTTTTTAAAAACACACTTTTATTTTCTTATGAATAATCTTTTGATTATTTTCTATGAATGGTTTATTGATCATACAAAAGTCGTCTTTGTTCTTTTGAACACTCACCTTTAGACATCTGTATTTTTCTTATTTGTTTGAGTCCTTCCCCCTAGACTCTCCTTCATAGGGTAGCATCCTTCCGAAACTTAGCTATAGGTAGCCCTGATGTAGATAACCATGTAATGTTTTTATATTTGTTACTTTGCAGATATCCCAGAATAAAACAAGTGGTTCCTTATAAACTGTTGATTTAAATTCTCATTCCTAATAGTGTTCTTATGGTACCTTCATATCTTTGTACAACAGGCCCTTTCACCTGTTATTCCCATGGCCTTACTTATATATGCCAAATGGATTTCTGGTTACCACATTGTATCCTATTGCATCAGTATTTTATTTCAATTCTTAAATTTAAGGTTAAAAAAGCATAAAAGGGAATGTAATCATGTTGGCATTAGGAGATAAGGTTAACATCTCTACTAAGCTATTATATCGTAGTGTATATATTATGTATTATTGCTAGTTAATATGTACATAGAGATTACATACCAGGCATTGTGATAGAGGCTGGGGATCCAGTAATAAACAAAACAGATGAGGTCTCTCTCCTCAGAATGTATAGTTTGTTGCACAAAGTTAATATTTTAATTTGCGAGTTAACATTTGGCATATCTACTGTGTTTCTACTGTATTATATTTGACTTGATATTTCAATTGACTGATTTATTTGAAGTCTTCTACTTTTTTTTCTAATTAGAATAGAAGAAGATTTACAGGTGGAATTAAACATGAAACCAGTAATAAGCTACAAAGGGAGAGCCCAGCTATCCCTCTTATAGCTTATTTTTTTTTACTTTTTCATAAGTTATTGGGGTACAGGTCATATTTGGTTACGAGTAAGTTCTTTAGTGGTGATTTGTGAGATTTTGGTGTACCCATCACACAAGCAGTATATACTGCACCATATTCGTAGTCTTCTATCCCTCGCCTCCCTCTGACTCTTTCCCCCAAATCCCCAAAGCCCATTGCATCATTCGTATGCCTTTATATCCTCATAGCTTGGCTCCCACATATCAGTGAGAACATGCGATGTTTTGTTTTCCATTCCTGAGTTACTTCACTTAGAATAATAGTCTCCAGTTTCATCCAGTTCCCTGCGAATGCTGTTAATTCATTCCTTTTTATGGCTGCATAATATTCCATCATATATATATATATATATATATATATCTATAATATACACACACACCCTCATATATATATATGCCCTCATATATATATGCCCTCATATATATATACATATATGTGCCCGCATATATATACACATATATGTGCCCGCATATATACACATATATGTGCCCGCATATATATACACATATATGTGCCCGCATATATATATGCCCTCATATATATATCACAGTTTCTTTATCCATTCATTGATTGATGAGCATTTGAGTTGGTTCCATGATTTTGCAATTGTGAATTGTGCCTCTATAAACATGAGTATGCAAGTATCTTTTTTGAATAATGACTCTTTTTCGTCTGGGTCAAATGGTAGTTCTACTTTTAGTTCTTTAAGGAATCTCCACACTGTTTTCCATAGCAGTTGTACTAGTTTACATTCCCTCCAGTAGTGTAGAAGTGTTCCCTGTTCGCTGCATCCACACCAGGATCTACTGTTTTTTTGATTATGGCCATTCTTGCAGGAGGGAGGTGGTATCACCTTTTGGTTTTGATTTGCATTCCCCTGACCATTAGTGATGTTGAGCATTTTTTCATATGTTTATTGGCCATTTGTATATCTTCTTTTGAGAATTGTCTATTCATGTTTTAGCCCACTTTTCATTGGATTATTTGTTTTTTTCTTACTGATTTGTTTGAGTTTGCTGTAGATTCTGGATATTAGTCCTTTGTCAGATGTATAGACTGTGAAGATTTTCTCCCACTCTGTGGGTTGTCTGTTTACTCTGCTGACTGTTCCTTTCGCCGTGCAAAAGCTCATTAGTTAAACTAGGTCCCAGCTATTTATCTTTGTTTTTATTGCATTTGCTTTTGGGTTCTTGGTCATAAAATCTTTGCCTAAGCCAATGTCTAGAAGGGTTTTTCCAATGCTATCTTCTAGAATTTTAGTAGTTTCAGGTCTTAGGTTTAAGTCCTTTATCCATCTTGAGTTGATTTTTGTACAAGATGAGAGATGAGGATCCAGTTTCATTTTCCTACTTGTGGCTAGCCAATTATCCCAGCAGCATTTGTTGAAAAGAGTGTCTGTTCCCCCACTTTATGTTTTTGTTTGCTTTGTCAAAGATCACTTGGCTGTAAGTATTTGGGTTCATTTCTGCATTCTCTATTCTGTTCCATTGGTCTATGTGCCTATTTTTGTACCAGTACTATGCTGTTTTGGTGACTATCGCCTCATAGTATAGTTTGAAATCAGGCAGTATGATGTCTCCAGATTTGTTCGTTTTGCTTAATCTTGCTTTGGCTATGCGGGCTCTTTTATGATTCCATATGAATTTTAGAATTTTTTTTTCTAATTCTGTGAAGAATGATGGTGGTATTTCAATGAGGATTGCATTGAATTTGAAGATTGCTTTGACAGTATAGTCATTTTCACAATATTGATTCTACCCATCCATGAGCATGGAATGTTTGTGTCATTTGTGTCGTCTATGATTTCTTTCAGCAGTGTTTTGTAGTTTTCCTGGTAGAGGTCTTTCGACTTCTTGGTTAGGTATATTCTGAAGTTTTTTGTTTTTTGTTTGTTTGTTTGCAGCTATTGTTAAAGGGGTTGAGTTCTTGATTTGATTCTCCACTTGGTCACTGTTGGTATATAGAAGAGCTACTGATTCTTGTACATTAATCTTGTATCTGGAAACTTTGCTGAATTCTTTTATCAGTTCTAGGAGCTTCCTGGAAGAGTCCTTAGGGTTTTCAATGAAAACGGTTATGTCGTCAGCAAACAGTGACAGTGTGACTTCCCCTTTACCGATTTGGATGCCCTTTATTTCTTTCTCTTGTCTGATTGCTCTGGCTAGGACTTCTAGTACTATGTTGAAGAGGAGTGGTGAGAGTGGGCATCCTTGTTTTGTTCCAGTTCTCAGAGGGAATGCTTTCAACTTTTCTCCATTCAGTATCATGTTGGCTGTGGGTTTATCATAGATGGCTTTTGTTATATTAAGGTTTATTCCTTGTATGCAGATTTTGCTGAGAGTTTTAATCATAAAGGGATGCTGGATTTTGTCGAATGCTTTTTCTGCAGCTATTGAAATGATCATGTAATTTTTGTTTTTAATTCTGTTTATGCAGTGTATTGTATTTATCAGCTTGTGTATGTTAAACCATCCCTGCATCCCTGGTATGAATCCCACTTGATCATGGTGGAATATCTTTTTGATATGTTGTTGGATTTAGTTAGCAAGTATTTTGTTAAGGATTTTTAGCATCTATGTTCATCAAGAATATTGGTCTGTAGTTTTCTTTTTTGTTTATGCCCTTTCCTGGTTTTGGTATAAGGGTAATGCTGGCTTCACCCTTATTATTTTTACGGAGGGTTCCCTCTTTATCTCGTGGGATAGTGTCAAATGGATTGGTACAAATTCTTCTTTGAATGTCTGCTAGAATTGTTCCATGAATCATCTGGTCCTGGACTTTTTTGTTGTTGTTGGTAATTTTTAAATTACCATTTCAATATCACTGCTTGTTATTGGTCTGTTCAGGGTATCTAATTCTTCCTCACTTAAGCTAGGAAGGTTGTATTTTTCCAGGAATTTATCCTTTTCTTCTAGGTTTCCTAGTTTTTGTGCATAAGGTTTTCATAGTAGCTTTGAATGATCTTTTGTATTTCAGTGGTGTCAGTTGTAATATCTCCTGTTTCATTTCTTAGTGAGGTTATTTGGATTTTCTCTGCTCTTTTCTTGGTTAATCTTGCCAATAGTCTATCGATTTTATTAATCTTTTAAAAGAACCAGCTTTTTGTTTCATTTATATTTTGTATTTTTTGTTGTTTGTTTCAATTTCATTTACCTCTGCTCTGATTTCGGTTATTTCCTTTTTTCTTCTGGGTTTGGGTTTGGTTTGTTCTTGTTTCTCTAGCTCCTTGAGGTGTGACCTTAGGGTGTCAATTTGTGCTCTTTCAGCCTTTTTGATGTAGGCATTTAGGGCTATGAACTTTCCCCTTAGCACCACCTTTACTATATCCCAGAAGTTTTGATAGGTTGTTTCATTATTGTCGTTCAGTTCAAAGAATTTTTCAATTTCCATCTTGATTTCGTTTTTGACCCAGTGCTCATTCAGGAGCAGATTATTTAATTTCCAGGTTCTTGGGATGGTTTTGATAGTTCCTTTTGGAGTTGATTTCCAGTTTTATTCCACTGTGGTCTGAGATCGTGCTTGATATAATTTCAATATTCTTACATTTATTGAGGCTCATTTTGTGGCCTATCATATGGTTTATGTTGGAGAAAAAGTTCCATGCGCTATTGAATATAATGTGTATTCTGCAGTTGTTGGATAAAATGTTCCGTATATATCTGTTAAGTCCATTCGTTCCAAGGTATAGTTTAAATCTATTGTTTCTTTGTTGACTTTCTGTCTTGGTGACCTGTCTAGTACTGTCAGTAGAGTACTAAAGTCCCCCACTATTTTTGTGTTGCCATCTATCTCATTTCTTGTCTATTAGTAATTGTTTTATACATCTGGAAGCTCCAGTGTTAGGTGCATATATGTTTAGGATTGTGATATTTTCCTATTGGATAAAGCCTTTTATCATTATTTAATGCCCTTCTCTGTCTCTTTTAACTGCCGTTGCTTTAAAGTTTGTTTTGTCTGATGTAAGAGTAGCTACCCCTTCTTGCTTCTGGTGTCCCTTTGCATGAAATGCCTTTTTCCAGCCCTTTATGTGAGTCCTTATGTGTTAGGTGAGTCTTCTGAAGGCAGCAGATAGTTGATTGGCAAGTTCTTATCCATTCTGTGGTTCTGTATCTTTTAAGTGGCGCATTTAGGCCATTTACATTCAATGTTAGTATTGAAATGTGAGGTACCATAGCCTTCATTGTGCTCTTTGTTGCCTGTGTACTTTGGTTTTTTTTGTTTTTTGTTTTTGCTTTTTAACTTGTATTTTTGTTTTATAGGTCCTGTGTGATTTGTGCTTTAAAGAGATTCTGTTTTGATGTGTTTCCAGGATTTGTTTCAAGATTTAGAGCTCCTTTTAGCAGTTCTTGTAGTGGTAGTTTGGTAATGGCAAATTCTCTCAGCATTTGTTTGTCTGAAAAAGACTGTGTCTTTCCTTCATATATATATGTGATGCTTAGTTTTGCTGGATACAAAATTCTTGGCTGATAATTGTTTTGCTTGAGGAGACTGAAGATAGGGCCCCAATCCCTTCTAGCTGGTAGGGTTTCTGCTGAGAAATCTGCTGTTAATCTGATAGGTTTTCCTTTATAGGTTACCTGGTGCTTCTGTCTCACAGCTCTTAAGATTCTTTCCTTCGTCTTAACTTTGGATAACCTGATGACAAAGTGCCTAGGCAAGGATCTTTTTGAGATGAATTTCCCAGGTGTTCTTTGTGCTTCTTGTATTTGGATGTCTAGCTCTCTAGCAAGGCTGGGGAAGTTTTCCTTGATTATTCCACCAAATACATTTTCCAAGCTTTTAGAATTCTCTTCTTCCTCTGTAAAACCAATTATTCATATGTTTGGTCATTTAACATAATCCCAGACTTCTTGGAGGCTTTGTTCATATTTCTTGTTCTTTTTTCTTTGCCTTTGTTGGATTGGGTTAATTCAAAGACCTTGTCTCCGAGCTTTGAATTTCTTTCTTCTACTTGTTCAGTTCTATTGCTGAGACTTTCCAGTGCATTTTGCATTTTTAAAAGTGTGTCCAAAGTTTCCTGAAATTTTTATTGTTTTTTCTTTAAGCTGTTTCCTTGAATATTTCTCCCTTCACTTCTTGTATCATATTTTGGATTTCCTTGCATGGGGCTTCACCTTTCTCTGGTCCCTCCCTGATTAGCTTAATAACTAACCTCCTGAATTCTTTTTCAGGTAAATCAGGGATTTCTTCTTGGTTAGGATCCATTGCTGGTGAACTAGTGTGATTTTTGGGGGGTGTTGAAGAGTCTTGCTTTGTCATATTACCAGGGTTGGTTTTCCGTTCCTTCTCATTTGGGTAGGCTCTGTCAGACAGAACATCTAGGGTTGAAAGCTGTTGTTCAGATTCTTTTGTCCCATGGAGTGTTCCCTTGATGTAGTACTCTGTCCGTTTTCCTGTGGATGTGGCTTCCTGTGAGCCAAACTGCAGTGATTATTGTCTCTCTTCTGGGTCTAGCCACCCAGCGACTCTACCTGGCTCCAGGCTGGTGCTGGGGGTTGTCTGCACAGAGTCCTGTGATGTGAACCACCTATGGGTCTCTCAGCTTTGTATACCAGTGCTCATTCTGGTGGAGGTGGTAGGGGGTACAATGGACTCTGTGAAGGTTCTTTGCTTTGATGGTTTAATATTCTATTTTTGTGCTGTTTGGCCTCCTGCCAGGAAGTGGTGCTTTCCAGAAAGCATCGCTTGTGGTATTATGGGGAGGAACCATCGGTGGGTGGGATCCTAGAACTCCCAGTTTTTATGCCCTTTGTCTTCCGCCACCAGTGTGGGTAGGGAAGGACTGTCAGGTGGGGGCGGGACTAGGTGTGTCTGAGCTCAGACTCTCCTTGGGTGGGTCTTGCTGTGGCTGCTGTGGGGGATGGAGGTGGGATTCCCAGGTCACTGGAGTTGTGTACCTAAAAGGATTATGGCTGCCTCTGCTGAGTCATGCAGGTCGTCAGAGAAGTGGGGGAAAGCAGGCAGTCACAGGCCTCACCCAGCTCCTATGCAAACTGAAGGGCCAGTCTCACTCCCACTGTGCCACCCCTAACACCCCCCAGACCATCTCCAGGTGGAGAGTGATAGGGGCTTGAAAACCTGGCCCAGGCTATCTGCCTCCCAGCTTCGAAAGAAAAGGGCTTGGTTCTTCCCCAACTTGTGAAGCCTACACACCAGATTTGCATCCTCCCCCAAGTTCTGGACAGGAGACTTCTCACCCAGTCCAAATTGTTACAAAGTTCAGTTAGAGATTTGCTTCTCCCTGTGTAGTTTTACCCCCTGCTCCTCTCCCATTGGATACCTGTGGTGCCAGGCAGGAATGGCCTGCTAGGGTACCCAGCGAGCTCCCAGGGCCTTTCTGCTGCTTCCTCTACCCCTGTATTTCACTCAGCTCTCCAAACTGACTCAGCTCCAAATAAAGTCAGAAACTTCTCCACAAACAGAACTTCAGCGTCTCCAGTGGTGGGGTGTGTTCGGGAGAGGAGGGTCTCCCTTTTCCACTTCCGCAGTTGGGGCACTCACAGTTCTGGGGGGTCTCCTGGGTCCTGCAGGAGGAGTCCGCCTTCCTTCAGAGGGTCTGTGGGTCCTCTTGGGATTGCTGGTTTGTTCTTGCAGTCAATCTGGAGCTAAAATTCACAATGCGAGCCACCACCCACTACTCTGTCCATAGCTGCAATCTAGTCCTGCCTCCCAACCGCCATGATCTCTCCAACATCTTCTCATAGCTTTTTAGAAATCTTTTAATGATGTCTTTAACCAGAACAATAAAAACAATAATAATAATAAAACTCAATTTAAAGTCCACTCATGAGGAATCAAACATGCACAGGCATTAATTTCAACTTATTTTTGAAAGTATTATTTCATAATTTGCCTTATTTAACTGGATTTCACATTTTGTTCGTAATGCCAGCCAAGGCTTCTGAGTGAGACATATCGTGATGTCTCTGGTAGCAAAGGTTTGCTATTAAGAAGCAGCTTACTTTGGGAGGAGTAAAGGGAAGGAAAATATCAATGGATTTCTTTACTTCCACTGGGTTGCTTTTTGGTCCTTACATTGTTTTTCCCTTTTATCACACTTCGATTTGAGGTACACAGTTGCTGAGCCCCCCAATATACTTAATACTCCATGAAGAGTCATGATCTAGAGAAATAATGGCTACCTGCTTGTTCTTAAAGATTCAGAGGTGCTGAATTAACCATTATATGTAAAATCATGTCAGAATAATTATCCCTGGCCAACTTTCTTTCCTATGTAGGCATTGTAGCCTTATTTTTATTCTAAGTGATTTTTCTTTTTCCTTCTCAAAAAATTTGCCGGGGGAAAAAACATACTTTTAGACATTCAGGCTCCAATTAGTATTGCCATTGACCAGCTTTCTGTTTGTTTAAATTGGGACTGAAAATCTTAAAGATTGTTAGAAATGTATTTAAAAAATACCAAAGGAAAGATTATGCCATTACGCTATTAGTCACAGTGTATATGAAAATATCTGTGGTCAAAAAATCCACCCTGTCAATGTATTCAATTTTCCTCTTGTGTCAGAGGACAGAAGCAATAATGGAAAAGCTATTCTGAAAGTATACAAGAAATTTACTTAGGCTGATCTGAAGAAAGGCTTGCCTGACCTTATTCATTACTGACATGGAAATAACTCTGAGCCTCAGAGATTTAGCACAGGAAGACTCTGATGACAACCCAGACATCCTCCTCCTCTCACCTCATAGCCGAGATGACCATTCCCTGCTTCTCATTCTGTTTCTTCTCATCAGCATAGAAAAGAAGCACAGAGCCTATGCGCTGTGGCTCAAGCCTGTAATCCCAGCACTTTGGGAGGCTGAGGCAGGTGGATCATCTGAGGTCAGGAGTTTGAGAGCAGCCTGGCCAATATGGTGAAACCCCATCTCTATTAAAAATACAAAATAAAAAAATTAACTGAGCGTGGTGGTGGGTGCCTGGAATCACAGCTACTCGGGAGGCTGGGGCAGGAGAAACGCTTGAACCTGGGAGGCAGAAGTTGTAGTGAGCTGAGATTACATCACTGCACTCCAGCCTAGGGACAAGAGAGAAACTCCATCTCAAAAAAAAAAAAAAAAGAAAAAGAAAAGAAGCACAGAGCAGTTCTTTATTTGCTGTATTTGCTGTCAAGAAGTAAGAATTAAAATGATGCCATCTGTGTACAAATAGGGATAAGGTTTGAGGACTGTTACATATTTTCCTAGCTTTGAGACATGAACTACAGCATTGAAATGTTAATTGCCCCTGTAATTTCCCTGGTTTATTCTTTGTTAGCTATTATGCTTTTTTTTTCTAATTTATGATTTTTTGTCTCCCACTGGTTCTGTCCTATTATTTGTAATAGGTTGGTACAAATTATTTTATTCACCTTCCCTCCCTAACACTTAAAGAATTGGCAAATCCTGCAATTTTTGTAAAAATGTATAAGTGGTGAATATGGTAAATAAATATATATTAGTATTTATATTAACATAAAATATAATGTATAACATATTAACACTTACAAGTATTATATATTAATATCAGTATTTAATGTATATTTGAATTGAATAAAATTTAGCATCTCAATTATTTACTTAATTAGAATTTTTAACATATATATGTTAATTTTTCTTACTGAATATCTTAAATAACGACTTCTGAAACCATAATTTTCAAATCTCATATATCTCACTTTCTGGTCATGTCCTACCATATGTGTGTTGTAAACTCACGAATGGTGCATTACTTTTTATATTCAGTCTCCTTGATTCTGGCTAGTTTGTGGAAGGTGGTGATTATTTAAATTCTATCTTAGATGCCCTAATAGTTGTCACAGATTGAAAATATTTCAAAGGAAAAAAGTCTATCTTTGTAATAATTTAGCCTCCCTCAGTTTACAATTGGCAATAAATCTGCACAGATTGCAACATACTTCAGGTTCATACACTCACTGATTGTTGTTACTCGTCAATGAAAAAGGTGAAATATTTTGATAAGAGATGCTTTGCTCCTGTTACATTCTGATATCCAATAACTCAGTTTATGACAAGTTGACTAAACATTGCAATTAAATTTTAATTTGAGTCTATCAATATTCATAAATAACCTTCTATTTTTCTCAAATTGTCATCTACTGCCATCTAGCTTAAAACAACCACTCATCCCCAAAGAGGGCATAAGGGCCTTATCTCTTACTGGTTTTAATTGAAATGACACAGCTGTCAAGGCATAATTCATTATTTCAAAGAGCTATATAAGGCAAGTGATTTATTTCTTTAAGTAACTCTCTAAGCTATTGATGAAACGGGGTTTCATTTGTTTTAAATCAAATTTACACTGTCATTTCCAATTCTAACAGTAATTTTTCATTGTGAGTCACCTCAGTGTTATGCTTTGTGACTGCTTTCAAGATGTCTATTTTAAAATCCACAAGTTATCTACATCACACTTTTAGTGATGGGACAGTGTGGTGCTGGTAAACATTTTGTGTGCATGCATTGTATAGATTTATCAAAGTTTGAGACAAGGTTTTCATTTAATTTTCAAAATCAGTTACAAATATATGTGAAAGGTACTCAATATAGATGTGTTGAAGGAATGGAAACTAGATTTCTAAAACCCTCCACATTCCAAAATGACTCAAAACCAGAGAAAACTGGAAACAAATAGAGTTGTCAAGAACTGAGGACACTAAGATGTACCATTTGTGGTCTATTTGCTTCATGGTATAAAAGGGAGAGCTTTGATTGGCAGGCAATAAAAGGGTAATTTTGGCCCATGTGAGAAGCATGGGGAAAGTGAAAAGAACAGAGATTAGCAGAGGATTCTTCAGAGTGGATTTGTGGCAGTTAGCCTTGGCAGTTAGAAGCACTTAAATAACAGAGAGGATTGGTGTTCCAAACCCCCAACCTCCACCCTGAAAATACTTCATCCCTATTCTATACCATGTTAGTTAATTTTCCTATATTAAGACATAGTAGCTAAAAAATAGTTTTCTGGTGCTCAATCATAGTGGCTGCTATTACATTTAGTGAGCACAAGTTGGGTACCAGGCACTTATTTTCAGTACACGCATTATTAATTCTTTGGATCTTTGCAACAACCCAGTGAAATAGTTACTGTTATTAGCCCCATTTTGCACATGAGAACGCAGAAACACAGAGACGTATAGTTAATTGCTCAAGAACAAACAGTAAATGGAGTCTGGAGTTGAGCCCAGGATTCTTGCTTCGGGGTCCGTATTCTAACATATAGCCTCCTCTCATGAATTTGAGTTTGTATTAGCATTTTCCCATCTTTCTGCTAATGACCAGCTTATTCAGAATGTAAATATAATATTCTGCAAAGATTTCATGATAAATTGATCTCTCACCTAAGCATTTACTCTCATTACAACATTAACAATGCATTTGTCCATTTGATTCCATTACCAATTGACTATTAAGGAAGCAGAGATATGTTGCCCAGAGTCACAACTGTAGAAATAATCTCCTCTTCTCCTAACAGTAATCAAGCATTTGTAAGCTTTCAAAAGGGCCCATTCAAATCACAGTTAGGCAGTCCTGATGTAAACGAGTAAACAGGCAACCTACAGAATGGGAGAAAATTTTTGCAATCTATCCATCTGACAAAGGGCTAATATCCAGAATCTACAAGGAACTTAAGCAAATTTACAAGAAAAAAACAGACAACCCCATCAAAAAGTGGGCAAAGGATATGAACAGACACTTCTCAAAAGAAGACATTTATGCAGCCAACAGACACATGAAAAAATGCTCATCATCACTGGTCATTAGAGAAATGCAAATCAAAACCATAATTAGATACCATCTCATGCCAGTTAGAATGATAATCATTAAAAGTCAAGAAACAACAGATGCTGGAGAGGATGTGGAGAGATAGGAATGCTTTTACACTGTTGGTGGGAGTGTAAATTAATTCAACCATTGTGGAAGACAGTATGACAATTCCTTAAGGATCTAGAACCAGAATTATCATTTGACCCAGCAATCCCATTACTGGGTGTATACCCAAAGATTATAAATCATTCTACTTAAAGACACATGCACTTATATGTTTATTGCAGCACTATTCACAATAGCAAAGACTTGGAACCAACCCAAATGCCCATCAGTGACAGACAGGATAAAGAAAATGTAGCACATATACACCATGGAATACTATGCAGCCATAAAAAAGAATGAGTTCGGCTGGGCATGGTGGCTCATGCCTGTAATCCTAGCACTTTGGGAGGCCAAGGCGGGTGGATCACAAGGTCAGGAGGTCGAGACCATCCTGGCCAACATGGTGAAACCCCATCTCTACTAAACATAAAAAAATTACCTGGGCATGGTGGCGCATGCCTGTAGTCCCAGCTACTCAGGAGGCTGAGGCAGGAGAATCACTTGAACCCAGGAGGCTGAGGTTGCAGTGAGCCGAGATTGCACCACTGCACTCCAGCCTGGGTGACAGAGCGAGACTCCATCTCAAAAAAAAAAAAAAGAACAAGATATATAGTGTGAAATAAAATAAGACCATTCCCTTTACTCTTTCATTTTGTTTTGTTTTGCTTTGCAATGCTCTCCATTGAGAAGGGATTGAATTCATAGGTAGCAGTGTAGCTAAAGCTATATATTAATTATATATACACAGATGCTTACTCTTTAAGGTAAATAATCTCTTCAAGTGAAAGAAACATGCTTCTCTTGACAGGTAAACATACTTAATTAAGTGCAAAGAAGAAAGGACCTTCAAGGCAATACTGTAATCCATTTGGAAATACATATGATTATAAAATTTTAGCTCTGCCAAGGATATCTTCAAGGCAGAGGAAAATTGTAGCATGAAGTATATCATTTATTTCCTCATATGGATGCAGTTCTCAAACTTTCTCTTGTGCTCATAAATTCACAATTGTTCCATTTGGATATTATTCAAGGGAGATTCAGGAGTCATGGTAATTATAGTTAAGAGTCTAGAATCTAGAGGAATAGATATCATTATGCCTATAATTAATTATGTTTCAGAAGAATGATATTTTTCTCAGGAAAAGCTGATTATTTCAGTAAAAACTCAAGTAATATTAGTAGCTGAAATGAAGACATTCTCTTTCTGGAAGACACTACCTATTTCTGAAAGATAGCCTGAAAAGTGGCTGCTTTCGCCTTGATTCACTTATGAATTTTGTAAAAATGTAACCATATTCCACTGCCCAGTTTGTTAAACTTTACTCCACAATTTTGAAAAAAAAATAAGTGTCACCAAAATGCAAACAGGCATCAGAGACTCATGAAAGCAAGCTCTGAAGCTATCATTTGTTGCACACTGTCTGTTAATAAAATCACTTATGTACTTGTCACTCATGTTATGTGTCAACCATCTCAGGAGCTGATGTTCACGCTCATATTTTTGAATTATGAAATGAAATTGTTAAATTGTGCTTACTACTTGGGAAAGAAAAAAAAGAACATGGTTTATCTCTTTAAGAAGTGCCATAAAAAAAAACAAAGTTTAGACGTTCTGCCATAGAACAAAGGGTTTAACCTTAGATGCCAAGGTTTTTTCTAAATTATTTCATTCAATCAATCAACATATATATGCCCATATATCATATATATGAGACAGAGAGAGAGAGCCTTCTTGCTAAACATAATAATCAAGATTACTAATAAACATTCCCTTCCAGTTACTTTTTTCTTTCTAATTGTCTTTTAGTCCATCTTTTCCCCTTAATAAGAATGCAGTAGTATAGGAAATAGATATTGTTTGTTTTGGATGCAGAAGTTTCAAAAACAGAAGAGTACTTAGCTTGCATTATGATTGCATCAGTAGCATTACAACTTATTTCCAGAGTGGTTCTTTGAAAACAGTTGCTTTTATTCAGACTCTCATGAACCATATCTGCATTATTTAGAAAGATTTAAAAACAAGCCCTCTAAGAATAAATATAAATAAACCCATAAAATTCTCCTTTAAAAAACAAATGCTTGGTAGGCAAGCTCTAAAATAGGATTATTTTTCTCTCCTTCCTACTGCTGTAAGTCTGTGCCTTTTTAGATTGTAGTGGGCTGTTGAGAGGAAGACATTAAGTACATGAAATGTGTTGTGTTGAACTATTCTTTCAGCCCTTTCAGGAAGTGAGATTTAACTATTCCATTCATAAAGACAGAGAATTCCTTAACTTGATCCTTGAATGCTTCAGAAAACCCAGTGTAATGACAATCACGTAATATTTAGCTAGCAGGACAGTGATGTCTGGGTTAAATTTTGGCAAAGGAATATAGTGAAATGAGAAAAAAAAAGCCATATTAGAGAAATTAATTTTTTGTCCAATTTTCATTCCATTTCTGCATCTCAGAGGTTCGTTTGAAGATTCTACAACCAGATTTTACACAGCATGTGTGGTAGAAGCTTTTGCCTATCTACATTCCAAAGGAATCATTTACAGGGACCTCAAGCCAGAAAATCTCATCCTAGATCACCGAGGTTATGCTAAACTGGTCAGTGCATTTCACATGTGCCTTCTGCCCTGCAGATTAAAAACATTTGTTTATAAAACTGTGTTCATTTGCTAATATGAAATCTCAGTTTTCCTTTTCAATGTCGTAAGTTTCTTAAAAGCAGGTTTTAGCATTACACTTTTCAACTGGATGTTCTTTCAAATGATGCCTCAGTTATGAAAAATTAAGTTGGCTAAGTTTGAACTAACAATACTGTGGCAAAACACACTTTTATAAGCATGAGAAAACACATTTGCTGGCATGTGTTTACAGGCCTAGAAGTCCTTCTCTCTAGTCAGCTTTTTGCCATTCACAAACAATGGGTTTTTATATTATGGAAAACCATAAATCATTTTAATACTTTAGATTTAAGAATAATGCTAATGGAAAAAAATGTGCTTTACAGGCAATGCTAGCCAGGTTACGTAATAATAATAACAGTCAAAAGCTGTAAAGATTTACCATAGAAGAGAAGTTCTCTTATTTACAAATGCACAACTTTTGTTGGATCTGTGATAGCTTGATTCCATTTTTAAAGTTTTCAGAATTGTTATTCAGCATGTGGTTTTTAGAGAAATCAAATCAGTGGCAGTTTTTTATTTGTAGTTTCAACCAAATCGTTTTAGAAAAAAATAAATTTTCTGCAGTCGACACTCTTCCTTCAAAAGAGTTCCAGAAAAATGACGAATACATTATAATTTTATTTCTGTTTATGCTTACTAAGGGCAGAGTCATTGGTCCCAAAACTATCTTACTCACTTCCTGCAAACATAAAATAGCTTTTCAAATAATTAATACTAAATGAATTGTTGACTTCATTAAATCCAGCAGAAATCATGTATATTCTGGGAAAGATGTTAAGTAGGCCAAACTGGTCATTAAAAATTTTTATGTACAGAAGAGATTCTGTGTTTATACTCCAACCTCCATTAGCATAAAAGAAGAAAAAATGAAAACTATATTCAGAAAGAAAGATTTACCTTTATTTTTAATGATGTGAATTTTATGCTATACTCAGGTGTCACTTTTGCCATTAAAACTGAGATGCATCAGGGAAACTGTCTTTGCAATATAGACTATTCTTTTTGGAAGATAGAACTATAAAAACATACATGTTTTTAAATCATTATCATCAGTGTACTTCAAAATAACTTATTACTTTAAAACTTAATCTTAAGGAGCTTAAGTATCTCGTTTTTCTCTCTTTGTAAGGTTGATTTTGGCTTTGCAAAGAAAATAGGATTTGGAAAGAAAACATGGACTTTTTGTGGGACTCCAGAGTATGTAGCCCCAGAGATCATCCTGAACAAAGGCCATGACATTTCAGCTGACTACTGGTCACTGGGAATCCTAATGTATGAACTCCTGACTGGCAGGTATGGATATTGATAGGGAACTGCTGATAAAAATAGAACAGCAAACAGCTACACACTCCCGCTTTTGTCACTCTGAATAGACCATCTTAAAGCACATTTCACCATATCTTGGTACCACAGTTCGATTAGTTATACAAATGACTAGGAATTCATAACGTAAGGTATAAAATAGGCCAGGCTAGGGCAACCACCTGAACACCAACTTTTGGTCTTATTATTGCTACTTCTTTTTTACATATGTGAATGTGGAAGGATATAATGTCTTTCTGTGAGATATTTTAGCCCAGTCATTTAGCCAGCAATGAAACAAGGGAGATGATAATCATATAAAAATATCTAGAGTCAATTTTCTATAGAAGTAAGGGGACCTGTTAGCAACTGTTATATCTAAATGAAAGGTGACTGCTTTGTACATCTTTCCTGTAATGTTATAATCATCAACTCAGATAGGCACTAGGGACATTACAAGGTATAAAACAGACTTTAAGATCCTCAAGGACCCATACTAAAAGAACAACAAATACACTACCATGACATGTGCTAAAACAGTGAGTGACAGGGACGTTATGACCTACAGATTTCAAGACAGGGCTGGGTTCATAAAGAGGCTTTTGAAGAATGAATATCAGGCAGCTGTGTCTTGAAGGAAGAATAGGACTTAGATGTAGAGAGCAAGAAAATAGTATTCCAGGCAAACAGGCATGGCTTGAAGAGAAAGGCAATAATGGTCACAGACATGGAGAAAGTTCATGTAAAAAAAAACAGGAAGAGTCATCTTTTGACGATCATGATTGCTGCACTTGAGTGTTTGGACTCCATCTACAGAGGGAATCATTGAGATTTTCTGACAAAGGTTGAGTGATGTGTGTTGTGGTATTTAGGAAAAACAAGTTGGCAGTAATAAGCACATTGGAAGAGGAATAGGAAGCTACTTTGAAGATTGTTGCAGTAATTTAGTTCTAGGACACTGAGAGCCTAGAGTAGGGCAAGGGCAATGGAAAAAAAACTAATTGTGAGGCAGGATGTGAAGAATTACTTAAGAGGACTTAGTCACTACAGTGAACATGAGAGGAAGACTGAGGACTTTGAGCACAGGGTACTCTGTGAGGATTCAGTGCATGCATGAAACACTTAGAAGAGTGGCTCGCACATAGTAAGCATTCCGTGAATGTTAGCAGCTGCTACTACTGCAACGACGACAATCATTGCCAGAAATAGTTGTGTTTTGATTTTATTTTTATTTATGGGCATTTTACATTATTACTCTTAAAGTTTCTCTGTTGACTTCAAACAAATTATGTGTGACCTAATCCAATTTTGTTCAGTGTGGATTGTTCAATTTTGTTCTTGTGGATGGAGGTAAATTATTTTAAAAGTATGACCAATTAAGTAGACCTGTAAAGATATGAAAAATTTGGACAAAGTAGAAGGTTAAATTTAACATATGTATGTGGATGGATAGATAGGTAAATAGGCAGAGAGAGAGATATAAAGGTAATCTTTCTAGTGTGCTTAGAATTGCTGTAAGAACCAATTATATAATAAATAGAAGAAAACTAAATATTAACTATTTTTGAGGAAGTAAAATATTCACCTATAATAACTAGACTAAAATATTAACCATGACACTTATATTTCTCCTTATGTGTTTAAACATTTCTCTACAATCATTGTTTATTCATTAAGTAATAAGGTAAAAACGATTAAAACGTTAATCTTAAAAACTGGCATATACTAAACTGTAAGAAATAATTAATAACAGAAAAACCCTTAATCCTTTAAAGTAGAAATTTCACAGGCTACAGTATCTGACTGGAATATAATAAAACTTAGAATTAATAACAAAGATTTAAAATAAAAAGTCTAAATACTTGAAAATTTAAAAATCATTTTTCTAAATAACCTCAGGGACATAGAAATTATAGAATAGCAGAGCAGTAATAAAAATAAAGCACTATAAGTCACAATTTGTGTTGTATTGTCAAAACCAAACTTAAATTTTTTTACCATAAATACATATATTGAAACATTATGATTAAAAATACCTAAACTTAATATTCATTTCAAGAAATAACAAGACAGGAAGAATTTTGGTCAAGGACAACAGCATTAAAAAAATCTTTACTTTTCCTTTTCTACCCAAAGAGATGATGGTGGTGGTGAAAGATGGTGGCCAGGGGTGGGGGTGGGAGAAGGCAAGAATAAAACAAGTAGGATGATCTTTAGTTACAATTAAAGTTTCACAAAACACACCTGCCAAACACTATGAAGTGTGGCATGTGACTAGGAATGATGCTTGGACCACAAGCATGACTCCAAAGTATTTTAGTCCTGAATGTCATATCTAATGATCTTCGATAGTAATAATAACATTTAGAGGACTGGCTGGACCTTGAAAAAGCAAAGACTGTTCATGTAGAAACCTAATTAAGCACGACAGAATGCAAGAGGAACTGAGGTGAAGGAAGACTCATATAAATGTACCAATTCTGCCTTTTAAGGCTTATAATGTTGGTCAATGAAGCAACAGGGAGTGAAAAAGGGGAGACAGGCAGTGATTAATGATTTCAGAGAATGTGGTGGGGCTTTTGTATGAGCTACATGACCTCCCTGAATGCCTTAAATTGAGGGCAAAGGAAATAAATGATCTGGTTATAAAGCAACAAACAGTAGTGAAGGCTGGTGAATTTCTCATTGCTTCCTTCCCTCCAACTTTCCCTGTTCTGTTCTTCATGGTGGGCAGCCCAATGTAAGGATAAGTAATTGTCAGAAAGGGTCCCAGGGAAGCAAGTCCCTGCCCCTCTTACAACCTCAGCCCCCTTCCATGCATACACACCAACTCCTTTTTTACTGATTTTGCTCAAGGATCCATCTCCCCCACCAACTTAGGAAAAGATGAATTTATCTCCAGTTTTAGGTTTTGATTCAGCTCGTCTATTCTAGTCACATGGCATTCCTCTAGCGATTGGCATTTATTGGACTGGGTACAAAAATTAGGGAATAACTTTAAAATACATTATTGGAGGAGAATTCTTTTTTCCTATGGTAGCTACTCAGTAAATAATTACTGAATGAATATAAGTCCCTATTTCCACTGGTAGACTTTCTATAACTTTGAGGGGAAACAGCCATGATGAAACCAATACTGACTATGGCAGAATGAAAAGCTGGAACCACTGATCCTACCAGTCTAGAATTTGCCCTACCTCTGGAATATGCTTTTGCGAGTTCAGTGTTTTTCTTATTTTAATCAGTTTGAGCTGATGTTTTCCATTTATGTCAGCTGAAAGATGCAAAAGTAAAAGAAAGCTAAAGAACGCACAAGAAAAATGAATCAAGGAAATATCGGAGGAAGTGTTCAGATAAACTCTTATCTAGAATTTCTTTGAGGCTATCAAAAACGTGGTCTCCCTAAAAAGTAATCTCTAAGATATTTGCAAGTGTTCATAAATGAGAAGACGAGTAACTAGCAGAGCTCAGGACCGTTACAGAACTGAAAGTCATGCTGTAAGTAACAGAAAATAAAATAGTAACAATTAAAAATGCAGCAAGGGAGATAGTAGACAGGCTTGGAAAAAATAATGAAAAAAGACAAATATATAGATATGATTTCAGAAAGAGAATCTATTAGTCAAAGGAAATAGAAAAAACATCAATTATGTGTATGAATAGAATATTACAAACAGGAGAAAAAACATCTTTAATTATGTAATAGAAAATCCATGGCATAAAGAATTGACTCAGTGTATCCTTTTGATCTGCAGTGACCATGGGGAAACTGATTCAGAATAATAACACCACGATATGTCCATGTGGTGAATTAATGAATTAAATTCATTAATAAGGAATAGTCTTATTGGTATCAAAGCCAGAAAAACATGGCATGTGTGGTATTGGGAGTGAAGACAGTTAAAGTGCCAGTTGGCCTCAACCTTCTCTACAGCACCTTTAATGCCAAAAGATAGTACATCAAGAACTACATAGTTCTGAGGGTCAGAGAAGGTATAACCCAAGTAATTTATACTGAGTTAAGTTATTCTTCAAATACAAACACAACATATAAAGTGTGGACCCCAGGCCTTTCTGAAAAACACTACTATTCAATCAAGCCAACAAAAAGATGAATCAAAATAAAGCATTCAGGAATAGAAAAACTAGTAAAAAGATTGATGATGAGCTTTGGGTCTAATTAATTAGAACTTAGATCAAATAATTTAAATTTGGGTAATCGAACAGAATGTAAATACTGTAGTCTTTGGCAATCTTAAAATAACACTAAAACCAACAAATATTAAGGTGGGAGGGAAAGCAGGTATAACTATAGGTATACTTATTTCTCATCATTAATAATTAGTAATCTTACATATATTTTACAGTTAAAATATGTCATTACAGAAGAGAAATCTCTAAATTCAGTTTGAACTTTTTTTTAATTTTAGAGAAATATTTTAGGAATTAATATTGGTTAAGGAGCACACATATTTGAAATTTAGCATTTCTTTCCATTTTACTCCTCAGTTTAGCTAAAGTAAAATTAAATCAAATATTTTTTAATTTAAAAATATGCATAATATAATCCTGTGTGTCTACAATCTACATAGAGAAATCTATGAAATTATGTTCATCAAATGTAGAGCATTCTGAATATTTTGAGGTTTTGGACGACTTTCTTCTAAATAATTTTGTTTTATATATTGAATGAATATTAGACTAACATGCATCACATAAAAACCACAAATACTACATTGAATAATTGATTTTAGTTGTCTAAGATAAGCAAGTAAATATAAAAGCAAAATTAATATAAAAGCAAAACTATAAATTAGAAGTCATTGCCAAGATGTGGCTCCTCCTCATTTTTTAAAGTAAAAAATGAAAACTGACATGTTAAGAGATTAAAAAGAATATTCAATCATAGAATCACATAAAGAGAAAATTTTAAATTCTAAGAGAATACTAAATAGATTTGCATGTTTATACATTTTTAAAGTGATTTAAAATTGATAGGCAATTACTAGCTAATGACATATTAAAGTAAATAGAAAGCATTTTTCACAGAAAATCAAGGCAGAATCCATCACAGCCTTTAACACAGGTAAATCTACTACTCCTTGCTTTAAATTACTCATTAGCCTGCTTGATAAAAAGAAATAGTTTGAACTGCTCTTAATAAACATGAAGGGCAGAAAAAATAATGATTCAGATTTCTTCCCCAAAGACACACAAAACCTGTATTAAAGAGAATAATTAATTTCCAAAGAAATCATTCATCAAGGTGTATCATCATCTCCCCTCTGAACTATGAGAAATTTGAAGGAAAGACCTGACTTTAGTCATCTTTGTACTCACTGAAGCTGCCACAAGCCACACTTCAAGGATGGATAAGTTAAAAAAAAAAAAAAAAAAGTCAACAGATCTGGCTCTTGAGGGCTAGGGCATTACATCCTTGCTAGCAAAGAGGATGACTAGTGTTAAGTTATCTAATGAGGTCCTCTGAGCAGAGAGAAAAGGATAGGAGGAGTACTATTCTATAGAAACATTAGAGCAATAAATATTTATTGACCCCTTAGTATGTACATGCTGCGAACTCTACTCAACTCTGGGAATACCAGCAGAAAACAAACTCTTCTGGAAGGGAAGACAGACATAAAATAAATAATCACACAAATGAAAAGATAATTACAAAGTACAATAAGTGGCATAAGGGTGCTATAAAAGTGTAACAGGGACTCTAATTTAGATTAAACTTTAAGTTAGAACATGAAATTAGATTGCTAGGTTACGTGGGTTGATATAGGTTATGTAATTGGTTGTAATAGGTTGACCAGAGTAGGCCTTTTGGAGGAAACAACATAACACTTATACTGAAACTTGATAAAGTGAGGTATTGGCCAGATAAATGTGGGAAGAACCTTCCAGGCCAAATAAATAACACCATGAGGTAGGAAAGTGCTCGGCATTTCAGTGGAACAGAGAGAAGGCTATTGTTTCTGGATCCCAGTGAGTGAGGGTGGTAATGGCATGAGGTGGGGTAGTATCGTTGGTGTTCCTGTGACCCCTCCTAATGATTTTGGACTTCATCTCAAGTATAATGAATGAGTCAGTAAGTGTGGAAAAGGTCAGAGAGTAGAAGAAGCATCTTGAATGACCAAAGACAGCATGAGGGCTTAGACTCCAGCACTTAAAAGAAATCAGAACAGCAGATAAACTTGACCCATTTCTGGGTTTGCTAAGCGATTTACCTGGAAGGGCTTCCACACTGTTTTGCTATTAATCTATTTTCATTTCATTGTCACTATTAATCTAAGCCCCCAAATATTAATTGATGTCATCTGTGGAGTTTGTAGCAATTCAAATGTTCTCATGTAGGAAATAAAAGTAATATCTCTTGTCATGTCTCTCATTCTTGCAGCCCACCTTTCTCAGGCCCAGATCCTATGAAAACCTATAACATCATATTGAGGGGGATTGACATGATAGAATTTCCAAAGAAGATTGCCAAAAATGCTGCTAATTTAATTAAAAAACTATGCAGGTAAGTATTTCAAGCACATCATTTTTGAAAACATCATAATGTGAAAAAATTAGATTTAATAAAACCATTATTTTATTTTTAGGGACAATCCATCAGAAAGATTAGGGAATTTGAAAAATGGAGTAAAAGACATTCAAAAGCACAAGTAAGTGTTCTTTCTTTATAACTTCAGAGTTCTGAACACCTGACATCATTTCCCCAGGGTGTTGCTTTTTAAGTTATTGGTGTAAAACTAGTGTAATTAGCCTATAGGAACATCCAAAGACAGCATATAAACTAGTAAGGCTTTTAAATGCCTTTCGAGTTGTGATTATGAAACCTTATTTATATTTATCTGACAACCCTGTAACATAAGAAACTGAACTCAGTTTCTTACAACTCATACCAACTAGCATTTTTTTCCTCTCTGGCACAAAGAGGAAATGTGTATTTTAAATTTGGGGATTCTATTCTCTACCACAGAATTACAAACAAAAGTCCCCTACTGTATCTTACCTGATTTCCTAAAGACAAAATATATTTTTCCAAGCATTTCCTAATTAGATGTTATAATAGGAGAAAAACATAAGTACAGAATACAGTGTTTTTTAAACAATAACAACATCTTAAATATCAGACCTTCCCTATGTTGACTGGATGTTCTAAAGCTAAACTAATTGTGTTTTCTCTATTTGTTTGTGTAACACTGACAGGAAATTCACATCCTTATCAAAGAGACATTGTTTACTAAAATGCCTCTGAATGTCTGAAAAGCCTGCTAAGAATTTGTTGTAAGCATTTGCTAATGGTGAAACCCTTCAAAGACAAAAGAAAACAAACAAGCAAAAACTTTAGTCTTTTTTGGTCCTTATTTTCACAGAAAAACTGTACACAAAATACCTTTATTCTTCATTAAAAAAGGGAAAAAAAGAAGAAAATGGGACATGTAGAGACTACGACAATGATGTGAAAAGGTTAATTAGTTGACACTGTGCACTGAATCAGTGGCAAAAATGGAAAGTTAATTTTCTATCCTGACTTTTCATGCCCTGGTTCTACCTCCTTAAAATAAAATATCCTGTAAGGCACAGGGCCAGACACATTATGACATTTATTAAATTATAATTATAGTGTAGGAACAAGGTCATAGAGACATTATGACTGAATTACAAGGAATAAGTGTTGCATGTTAATTGGTGTTTAAAATTTGACAGTTATACTTTTAAAAATATGTATTTCATAAAATAAACTAATTGGAAAAACATATGCAATTAAATAGAAAACATTTTTTCACATGAAAATGTTTGCCTAACTGCTTCCCATTAGCCATGGACATTGTATACATTGCAATGAGAAGCTTTTGGCTGACACAAAATGTCTTTATCAACGTTTTTTCCTTTTCTAGATGGTTTGAGGGCTTTAATTGGGAAGGCTTAAGAAAAGGTACCTTGACACCTCCTATAATACCAAGTGTAAGTAGACTTTCCAGCTTATAATTGTGTGAGACACTTGATGGTGTTTATGTCAGTCAACAATGATCTGTTATTTTTAAAGTTTAATCCTATGATTAGGTTAAACAAACTCTAGGAAAAATGTCACATTAAAATAATGACATATTCTAAAATCCAAACTTGAAAGCAGATAAATTTGGGGATAGTCACTGTAAATGTGTTTTACTCTTCTCTTTTTTAACTATTCATTTGAATTCAGGTTTCCCTCATTTAAGAACATAAGTTAATTTTTAGCATGGGAAATGTTCAAAATATAGAAATGCAGACAAAAATATATAGGTGAGAGGATCACTTGAGGCCAGGAGTTCCAGAGTTCAAGACCAGCCAGCCTGGACAACATAGTGAGACTCTGTCTCTACAAAAAAAGAAAAGAAAATATTAGCCAGGTGTGCTGATATGCACCTATAGTCCTAACTACTCAAAAGTCTAGAATAGGAGGATCAGTTGAGCCCAGGAATTTGAGGTTTCAGTGAGCTGTGATTGCACCACTGTACCTCAGCTTGGGTGCCAGAGCGGAAAGGTCTTGTCTCTAACAATAAAATATCTCGGCTCACTGCAACCCCTGCCTCCGGAGTTCAAGCAATTCTCCTGCCTCAGCCTCCTGAGTAGCTGGGATTATAGGCAGGTGCCACCACGCCCAGCTAATTTTGGTATTTTTAGTAGAGACAGAGTTTCACCACGTTGGCCAGGCTGGTCTTAAATTCCTGACCTCAAATGATCCTCCCACCTCGGCCTCCCAAGTGTTGGGATTACAGACATGAGCCACCGCACTGGGCCTACATGATCACTCTTATACTTTCATGGCATCTTTGTTTCCATAGCTCTAGCCAAAGTTTATTATATAGAAAGATTTTTGTGATTATTTGTTTTAATCATACAATTTATTACTGACAATGGTATAAACTCTCCGGGGATAAGAACCATGTCTATTTGTACTCACCACTGTGACCCTCAATACCTACTACATAGTAGATACTCAACAAAATAGTCACTAATAGGGAATAAATACAGAATGCACTTAAAAATTCCAGCTTGGAATTCCACTACAAAAAAATCCACTAAAAAAATCCTGTCCATTTTTTACAGGTTGCATCACCCACAGACACAAGCAATTTTGACAGTTTCCCTGAGGACAACGATGAACCACCACCTGATGACAACTCAGGATGGGATATAGACTTCTAATGTATTTCTCTTACCTGCTTCTGCCTTGCTGAAGACAGCTTTTTCTGAGACACAGCTGCCAGCAAACCTGAGGGAAAGAGAGAAGATTAGTGCTCGGGGTCACCATGATGCCTTTGATCGATGCTGCTCCAGTAACTACAGTGGCATTAGGACTTATTGCTTAGATGACAATAGTGCTCTTTACATGTTTTCTGTTTGAACCTAAAATAGCAGTTGACATGGTGGTCCTGAAGCAAAGCCTTTCACCAGTAAAGAGATGTTTTCTATTGTTGCAATGACCTTGCTTTGCTCTGATTATAATTTGAAAGACTGTAGGAAACACTTCAATCTAGTATAAGAGTCTGTACCTTGCTAGAATATTCAAGAAGATGAAAGAATAATATATTGGGTACAATAGATTACTATGGTACAGAAACTGGGCTATTCCTTTTCTTAAGGGGAAGGCTGTGGGATCTATTACTACAGGCCGGTGTATATACCATACAAAAGAGGACCACACATCTGTTGGTCACAGAGTTCATGTCACACCAGTGCTAGAAGTTTCATGATTTTATTTCCCAGCAGTGCTGATGACAAGACTGAATGTTACCTTTTCTTTCTGACAGATTTTAAAAATTGATATGATACAAGCACAACTGCTATAGATTCTGCTGAGACCTCTCATAGTAGGTATATATGAGTTTTCACGGAGGACTGAAAAATAATGCATGATATTTGTTTGCTTTTTTTTGATAAATTGGCATGACAGAGTGGGAAAAAAAGCAATTCACAAAATCATTTCATATTTTTTAAAATATTGTGCTTAAAGATGGTCCTGGAAGTAAATGACTAGCAGCCAATTGGTTTTACCTAACATACCCTCAAACTGAGGCTTAAAGTATTCCCTTTTATAAAAATAAACCCTTGGGGTAGGGTGGAGTGGGGAGGGATTAAAACCCATCCAAAAATTAAATAAAAACTATATAGGTGCTATGTATATCTTTCATCTGTAAATGTCAGTGTCTGAACAGACAACACAAATTCAAATCATTATATGTGTAGCCAGAAACTCAAGCATTTTCACTAAAGTTATTAAACCAAACTCCTGTCCAATTTCACTTATACAACATAGTCAGTCTAGAGTTGAGAGACAAAGGTGATTATAAACCTATTTGAACTAGCTTCTTGTCTTAGGCCTGAACCAAAAAACAAACAAAAAACAATAATGAAAAACAAAAATAACTAGAAAAGACAAAGAAAGCCCAAAGTCAAAGTTGTTAAGATTTACAGGTTTACTAGACCTGGAACATTACTTATTTGAGGTCAAAGAACAAAACAAGAACCTGGCCAGGTGTCGATTACCTTTTTGTGAATAAGCTGAGTCCATACGCTTGTCTAACTAAGAAAGCAGTACAGAGGAAAACAGGAACCTGATTTTTTAAAAATGAATTTTAAATAGAATAGAATTACTACAATTCTGCAATTTCATACTACCTAAAAAGACTAGATTTGAAAATGTCAAGCTGATTTACTTTATTCACATGGAGAAAAGAATCCACAAATTAAACTGAATCCTTCACTGGAAGGCCAGTTGACTATTATTAGCTGTCATAAGTAACTCAGCCATTTGGAAGCATTTCCTGGACAAAATTGCATCATACCTATGAAGAAAAATATAGAAGCTTTCAAGCTGTCATTCTGTTTTGGCCCTGGGTGTGAATTTGGTATATTGAATTGAGGCTTGCTTTTTTTTTTTTTTTTCAGTAGAGTTTTCTTTTTAATCAATCAAACGTCTACATTTCTGGAAGAAAAATTCCAATTAGATCATTACACCTTAACTAAGAAGGCAAATATTATAAATTTTGCTTGAATTGTTCTTACTCAAAACTACCTTAGAATATGGTATCTTATAAAAATATAATATTCTTAAAATTTTGGAGGATAAAATGAAAAGGGAATAAACTTCAATTAAAACTTTAATCCTAAAATATTGTTATTCTTGTATTTTTGGAGTTTTCCCTCCCTTACAGTTTCTCCAAATTGGTCTATTCCCCAAGATATCCACTGTTTTCTACAGATTTTAGAATATAAAATTAAACATATCAACCTAAAATCTAGCTATGAATGTTATTTCAAGAGTTTTATATTTTTAATTGGGTTTTTAAAAATATATAATTCCAACATTATAGTGAATGTTCAGTAATTTTTGTTGAAAGACAATGTGGTTTAGGCTTGCTAAAGACTTGCTAGAATACTAAATTTACCTTGTTATTTGGAAGGAGAATCTGCTCCTATAACGTTTTAAAAATCCCCAGTCCCAGAGCTTAGCACTTAACTATGGATTTTGGAACTGTGGTTCAAGTCTAAGACAACCAATATGAATAAGTTCAATGGAGAAGGAAGAAGTAGCATTCAGCACAATGTAACTGTAGATTGTTTCTCCCACTTGTTACGCATCTTTGTTCATTTCACCCATAGCATTGCATTTGATGTCTGAAGCAATCACCACAAAATAAAGGTAAACTACATCTTCCAAGATGTACCAACAGAAAACATTCATCTAATTTTGTCAACGTTGAATTTTTAGGATTTAAATCTTGTCTTAATGAAGACTCTAGGGCTAAAATTCATGGTCAGTTCCATAAAATGCATCTCACTTTATTTCTGAATTTTTCACAGCCCCTCTATTTTCTTACACTAAAGAACATCTGGATAAGTTAGAATAGTGCCAACTTGTTTGATTTGTTATATGATTTTCTTGTTAATGTGTTGAGTATGGGAAATAAGGGCTTCCTGTGTGTCTTGACTCACAGGAAAACTGAAACTGCCAAGGGAAGCAACATTAAAACAACTGAGATACATTGAATATATTTGAAAAAATAATTTCTGGAAAAACACTATACCTGCTTTTTATGTTTATATCTTCTTTCTTATTAAGACATGAATCAGATCTATGTGGCATTCAAAACAAATATATTTTGATTATATTCTTTACAAGTCATAATTTTTACCTAAAATTGTAGAATACACATGTGAATTACACATGTGTAGTAATAAACTCAACTATTGAATTTTTCCTGTTTCATTTCTAAATGACTGAACTGATGGTAAACAAATTTAATGAAGTCAGCTACCATATTGAAAATAAGGATATTAGAACTGATTTCATACAATAGAGGTGATCTGTGCATTGTCCATAACAACGTTTTCTTTCACAATAGGACCACAGACAAATATTTATGTAAATAGATATTTTTGTGTGATATTTTGTGGTACATAGAACTTTTTTTAGTGTTTCACAGCATTATTATTTCATTTTATTTGTATTGAATAATGTTTTTAGGTCCAAGTAGACTTGAATTAATGTCATAATTGTCAGTATTATTGAAAATTATGTCGACTGTACTGTTATTCATCTGTCCCATAGTTTAGAACATGACCTGGCTATCTGGCATTGTTGCAAGTGCCTTAAATTCATGGCATCCTATTAAAAAAACAAATTTGGTGTTATGCTGCATGACAAAGACAAACACACCTCAAAATGTTGTCCTTTCTTAGCTTGCTGCGTTTTACAGTTCTTTCTGCTAACAATTTATAAGCCTTTATTATATAATATTGATGAATTACAGAAATGATGAAGTTGTTCTCTTATTTCTGTTAAATGTACCAGAGCTGTGTATCTGTTAATGAGATACAGAGTCATTTCTGTGAAATGTATACATGTATGTGCAGGTCAAATTAATATATGACATTCTATCAGTCTGTATACAGGTATTCCTGTTTTGCTAAGCTGTGCAGATTCTGTAAAAATAAATTAGTGCAGTCAAGTTCTAACATATCTCATTTTATAGACTCCATTGACAATGGTCCAACCCAAAAGAAAAATTGGAAATGACTGCTAACCACACCTCGTTATGAAACCAATGATGAAAAAGTCACTTGGTGCACCTCTCAACAAAACAGGATGCTTTCTCCGAGTTCTTGTATATGCAAATCATTTACGAGGCAAGTTTTCAACAGACCTAGAAAGCAAAACATTGGAAGTGTGTTGTTAGCCCTCCTCTCTGCCCCTGCATCAACAGACAGAGCTCTGGGACCTTGGCAATGACTCAGAGGTTGGGGCTTTCTGAGTAAAGGGACATTTCTTTAAGCATCATCTATCAAATTTATTTCAATGTATGATGTTTTTACAACTGGTCAGTTCTTTTGTATTCTTACAGCTATGGTTATTTGATTGTCCTCTTACAATTTGTTCTACATGAAAGAGTTCTTTGTTAGTCAGAATGCAACAAACTGTCATCAAATGGTCATTGACCACTTGCACTCTTTTGATGTAGATTAAAAACTTTTTCATAAACTTAACCTGCTTTGATTTGCTCTGTATTTTTCCTGCAGCTGTAATTGCTGAGTGCCTGTTGTATACTTTATAGAGTTGAAATAAAAAAATAATTACTTTTGAACTTAGTTGATGTTTAATTCCAGACAAGATTCCAAGAATAGAATTGGTATATCATACTAGATGAAATACCAGGTAGTGCTGTTGTAGACTGTCACCATAGCAAAGTATGAAATACCTATAATCCAAGCATTCTTCATGAAATAATATACTATAATCTAATATAAAACTAATCCAACATATTGGTTTTAAAGAATTCATAGGAATAATGTTGGGCCATCCAGTGTGAAAAGCAAAGTGAATATAGATATTCACACAAACTCAGAAATTAGCAGATTTCTGAGGACGACCACCACACAGTCCCTTTTTGGGCTATCCCTAGTCAAACTCTGTACTAGGCAAAACAAAGGGACGATTCTTGTATATTACTACATCCTAGGAGGAAATGATTTCATATGAAGAGCAACTTCATGAGTCTTTGTCCAAGGATTTTTCACCTGATTCCTTGGCTTCATCATATGCACAAAGAAGAAACATTTGGGGAAAAATATGATTACAACAAATTCAACTCTCCAAAGCCTAAACACATTCTTTCTACATCCCTTTGTCCTTCTCTGCAGTAAATGATGCACACGTGAAAACTGGCTGCAGCATGAAGATTCTATCAATTATATTGTTTTTGTCTTTTTGACCTCACATTGCCAGTGACAGTGAGTTGAAAACCCTTGTTTGATGAAAACTAGAAATTCAGTCCAGTTAACTTTTTCGGATAAAGTCAATAAAACCAGTTGAAAAAATACTATGTCATGATTGCTCATCCAGTAATTTCATTTCTTCTGCAAATAGAACTGTAATATAAGCTTTTACCATCCATCCTTTAAGTTATATGATTTTTCATACCCTTAATCTAAGAATGTTCTTCTTGATCATGAAAGGGTTTTTTTTTTGTACTAATTGCACAGTTTTGGGAGGCGCATGCAGATCAACACAATCATTAGAAGGATGGGGAGGAGGAGATGTCAGTGATGGGGATGATGTTGCATCTATATCACTCACATCTTGTGCATACTAATTTCAATGGGAATAAATCAGTGTGCAATTTTTCCAGAATGACAATAGGAATCCTAAATTTGAGATAAATGGATTGATTGTGTGATCACCCAAATGATACCCAAGTGCAAATATTACAATGTTACACCTGCAGACCTACCTTTAGATTCTTATTTATAGCCCTGTGTGTCATGCTCATAATACAGGCCACCACATTAATGTTTCTTTTGTGTGGGTGGGTGGTGTTTGAGACAGGGCCTCACTCTGTCACTCAGGCTGGAATGCAATGGCACAATCTCAGCTAACTGCAGCCTTGACTTTCTGGGCTCAAGGGACCCTCCTGCCTTGACCTACCAAGTATCTAGGACTACACGTGCACATCACCATGCCCAGTTAATTTCACGCTAACTTTTTTTTTTAATTGAGAGTCATATTGAGAGTTTTCCTCTGTGTCCCCAGACTTCTCCTTTCTAACTCAAAAAGTCCCATAAATTGATAAAACGGTAATATTTATCACTGGCAGCTGTTTTTTATCCAAGGTGAGTCTATGGAACAAAAGACAAATCTATCTATCTACATGCCCATTAGCAAAGCCAAACAGGTTAAGCCTCAAACTTGTGCAAAAAAAATTATAGAAAGAAAAAAAAGGAAAACAAGGCATCTCTAACAACCCAAAAGTCTGGCCACAGATTTTATAAAAATTCACGGACAAGCTCTAGGCATAGGATCTGAGCTAGTGTTTTTCAAACATTACTGTCATAAGATGTATCTGGGAAATAATATAAAAACAGAGGTTTCTAGGATAATCCAAAGTTATTTTGAGGTATAACCCAGGAATCTGAATTTTTAACCAGCCCCTTAGTGTATTTTGATGGGACTATACATCTCTATGAGATAGAAGCAGGAGAAAAGGATCCAGGGAGAAACATTTCAGGAATGGTGGGGTAAATGAGGCAAACAGAAAAAAAAACTCTGTAAAGAATCATGGACATCCAAAGCCTATAAATGCTCTCAGAAATGTTAAATGGCATTTATATTCCACCCATAGAAGTGTCCTTTCAATTAACATATGAAAATGGCCTATTAACAGTAAGCTACTTTTTGTTAAGGAATAGACCCATGTCTTGATTTGCAAAGCCAAAAATAGATATGTATACCCACCTCTGGCATCTGGTACATCAGGGCAGGATACTAGGATTTAATTTGCAGGAGGACTCAGTCCTCTGGGGAGAAATGATACTGGTGACCTGAGCTTCTGGTTCAGCTGGATTTTGGCCACAGTTCATCAATGTCTGATTTCCCTCCCCGGGGTACTTTTCTGTGCCATGTAAGTCAGGTTTGGCTTTTCGACTTGCTTTGGCCATTGAAAGGTGAGCCTTGTCACTGCAAACGGAAGTTTTAAGAGCCAGTTCTTGCTTTATTACATTCTCCTTTCCCTGTGATGTTGTGATCATCATTTCCTCAACAGTGGCTGCCCTCTCAGCTTCAGAAGCAGAGTAAGGACAGTGATGAGGAGGAGTGGCGCCCCTCACCAACTCGCAAAGGCTTTACAGTGGAATATATTGTTTTGAACCACTAAGATTTTGGCTTTGTCTATTTCAACAGGATTTCGCCTATTCCGACTGATACAACTGTCACATGCAAAAGAAAGATGAGGCCTGCCCTAGCCTCTGCAAGGTGATTTATCACTGTAGAAAATAACAGGCAGAAAATAACAGAATAAATCTTTAGACCCTGAGTCACAGGCAGTAAAAACTGCAGAGAAGACTTGAATTCACCCAAATGCCCAATCTTCTGACAGAAACTACCTCAAACCTGACATAGCAAAGGTACATTTTAAGAGAGTAATGGAAGGAAACATTTTAAGAGTCCAGACCATCTAAGATTGGTGCAATGATTTACTTGGGCAATTTGCATGAAGACTTTCAAATTCAGAAGCACTGGTACTAAAGCACGAGAAGCAAAGAGGCCAGTAGAAATTATGTTAGACATGGAATCGAAGGATTTGTAATTCCTAGGAAGAACATGATTCTTCAAGGTTCCTGGAAAGAGGTGAGAGTGGAGAGATTTTACAATAAAAGAAAGTTGGAATAGGAACAAGATACCATCTTAACTATAATTCTAAATGTCTTCTATGTAACCCTTTGCTAATTACATGTGCCAAAAATTACTATGTAAATTGAAGTGAATTACTTAGGGCCTTGGTTTCCTGACCCATAAGAAGATTATTAGAGTTATTTTTGGTAATAAAACTCTATGCTTTTAAGTTCCTTTACTTACATCCTCCCTCCAGGGGCTGGCAAACTATGATACACCAGCCAAATTTGTCTCAGCCTGTTTTTGTAAATAAAGTTTTATTGGAACAAACATACTTTCTAAAGCTGCTTTCGTGTTGCAACAACACTTGAGTAGTAAGCTAGAGGCTGCATGGCAGGTAAAGCCTAAAATATTTACTATCTGGGCCTTTCCAGAAAAGGTTGCCAATCTCTGATCAGAAAGGAAAGGCTTGCAATGAGCTGATGATTTTCAAGTTCAGTTCTCCACAGAGCTTCAGGACATTGAAGTAATGTCTCAGAGTCTACCAGGATGGAATAGGGAGAGGAGTACCTGGATTAGGAAAAGCGGACATGCGGGGAGTAGGCTCCACAGACTCCAGATTTCTAATTCTGATTCAGCCAGAAAGGTTACAATATTATTCGTTTTACATATCGGTTTAACATAGTCTAATGTTAAACCACCCATATGTATTTATGTATATGTATGCGTGTGTATATCGTATATGTGTATATATACACATATATGTATACACACGTATATACATACACATATATGTATACACACGTATATACATAGACATATATGTATACACGTGTATATATACACATATATGTATACACGTGTATATATACACATATATGTATACACATGTATATGTAGAAATATAATATAATTTAATATGTGTTTAATATTCCATTGGCATATTTGCCACTCTATGCAGTACTATCAAACTGGCTCAATTAACATGGTTTATAAATATTATTTATATCTTATGGAGTATCCCCCCACACTCCCTCCCTCCATCCCCCTAGCTTTTTGTCTTTAAAATTGTTTTAGCACGTTAGAGTCCCTTTATTCTACATAAATATTAAAACTGTATGGTCACGTTTCATGAAAACACCTTTAGGATTTTGATAAAAACACCTTTAGGACTTCAATAAAATAAACCATTTTTATTTGTCAGATTTGCAAATTAAAGTTTAAAAATAGCAAAATATTGGTTAGAATGTAGAGCAATGTAAAATTTTCATATACTGCTGGTACAAATGGGAATTTTTACAAATTGGAAGAATAATTTTCCAATATTTAACAAAGTTGAAAATGTCTGTATCCTATAACTGAACACTTCTTTTCATTGGTATATTTCCTAGAAAAAAAGTTCATACACATTCACTAGGAGATATATATATATATATATATATATATATATATATAGCTCAGCATATCTTCAGAAGAATTTTGAAACAGTAAAAAATTTAGAAGTCAGGCCGGGCGCGGTGGCTCACGCTTGTAATCCCAGCACTTTGGGAGGCCGAGGCGGGCGGATCACGAGGTCAGGAGATCGAGACCACGGTGAAACCCCGTCTCTACTAAAAAATACAAAAAATTAGCCGGGCGTGGTGGCGGGCGCCTGTAGTCCCAGCTACTCGGAGAGGCTGAGGCAGGAGAATGGCGTGAACCCGGGAGGCGGAGCTTGCAGTGAGCCGAGATTGCGCCGCTGCACTCTAGCCTGGGCGACAGAGCGAGACTTAGCCTCAAAAAAAAAAAAAAAAAAAAAAAAAAAAAATTTAGAAGTCAAACTGCCCATTACCTGGATAATAGACCATTAAGTCTGGTGTATTCAAACAATAGAATATTATATGAAAGTGAATATAAATGCATTAGTTAAATTTAACATGGATAAATTTCAGAAACAATGCTAAAAAAAAAAAAAAAAAAAAAATTGCGTAATACAGTGTGACAACATTTATATAATTTTTTAAGTCAGAAACTTTTATTTTGGGGGAAATGACAAGATTCGGTTATTTGAATCAACTCTCTTACTGAAAATTTAAACTGCTACTACATATGTATATGTATATGTATGTGTGTGTGCATGTGTGTGTGTGTGTGTGTGTGTGTGTGTGTATGTTACGTCCCCCTCTCTCTCTTAAAAATCTCAAAAAGTTGGCAACATACTAAGAAAAAGCCAAGTCAAAATCTAAGGGAATGTGGGAACCATGGAAGTGGGCCACTAAAACCTTATTTGCTTTGAGAACATTTCTCGAGTCTGTCGAAGTTGAGCTTTGGTTTAATAGCCACCTGGGACAAGGGATATATATAAAAGTCAATATTCAAGGACTACAATTTTTAAAACTTAAATGACATAAACTTACAATTAAAGTATATTAAAATAATAGTATATAAATGTTACAAAATTCTATAAAATATATACCCAAAATATATACTCAAAACTTATTACTACCTAAATATATTACTTCATTGTACTATTGCATATGTTCTTGAAATTATTTATATCAATTGTATCTGTATGGGGCTCAGTGCAGTGTCTCATACCTGTAATCTCAGTGTTTTGGGAGGCTGAGGCTGGAGGATCACTTGAGGCCAGGAGTTCGAGGCCAGCCCAAGCAACATAGTGAGATGCTGTCTCTATTAAAAAAATCATTTTTAATTATCTGGGCCTGGTGGCATGCATCTGTAGTTCTAACTATGCTTATAATCCCAGTGCTTTGTGAGGCTGGGGCAGGTGGATCACCTGAGTTCAGGAGTTTGAGTTTGAAGTAAGCTATGATTGCACCACTACGCTGCAGCCTGGGTGACAGAGCAAGACTCTGTCTTGGAAAAAAAAAAATTGTATCTATATGGTGAAAGTACTGTATAATTGTGAGCACATCTTCCCATCTCCATGGTCACTGGAGTCACAGTTTTCACTTGAAATTGTCTTTGATGATTAATTTTATATGTTAACTTGATTGGGTTCAGGGATACCCACATCTCTGGTGAAACAGTATCCCTGGCTGTGTCTCTAAGGGTGTTTCCAGAAAAGATTTGCGGTTGAATTATTAGATTGAGTAAAGAAGGTCTGTCCTCTCCAATGTGAGCAGTCATCATCCAGTCCATTGGGGGCCTGAACAAAAAGGAGAAGGAAGGGAAAAATGTCTCTCTTCTTGATCAGGGACTCCATCTTCTCCTACCCTTGCACATCAGAGCTCTTGGACCTGCAGAGTTAGTAGATTTTTTTTTTTTTTTTTTTTTTTGAGATGGAGGTTCATTCTTGTTGCCCAGGCTGGAGTGCAATGGTTTGGTCTTGGCTCACTGCAACCTCCACCTCCCGGGTTCAAACAATTCTCCTGCCTCAGCCTCCTGAGTAGCTAGGCGTACAGGCATGAGCCACCATGCCCAGCTAATTTTTTTGTATTTTTAGTAGAGACAGGGTTTCACCATGTTGGCCAGGCAGGTCTCGAACTCCTGACCTCAGATGATCCACCTCCCGCAGCCTCCCAAAATACTGGGATTACAGTCGTGAGCCACCACACTCGGCCTAGAATTTTTTTTTAAGAGATTGGATCTCACTCTCTCACTCAGGCTGGAGTGCAGTGGTGCAAACATGGCTCACTGCAGCCTTCACCTCCTGGGCTTAAGCAATCCTCCCGCCTCAGCCTCCCAAGTAGCTGAGACTACAGGTGTGTAGTCTCATCCGGCTAATTTTTTATTTTTAGTAGAGATGGGGTCTCACTATGTTGCCTAGGCTGGTTTTGAACTCCTAGGCCCATGCAATCCTCCTGATTCAGCCTCCCAAAGTGTGATTATCGGCATGAGCCACCACGCCTGGCCTCAGTAGATTTTTTTTTTTTAAGGAAAAGAAAAGCACCTTTAATTGACTAATATTTGCCTTTCAATGACAGTAAAAACAGGAAAAAAATCTGTTTCTCTCCTATTCCTTACATACTTGTAAGAAAGTTCCACTTATTTATTTACTTACTTATTTTTCTAATCTCAGCTGTGAATTAAACCCTAGCAAAGTAATTTTTCAAACAAGTTTAGGACTTTGCCTGCAAATCAGGAACTCTAAATACAAAGAAAACATGCATTTTAAACCTTTAGACTTCACAGCTCTAGCCACAGTTCCCTTCTAAAATTCTTAGACAGTGTAAATGATACTAGTAAATGGTATTAGCAGGAAGGCGTAGGAGAATATGCCCCTAATAGAAAGCTAATTCACCACTCTACTCTCTGCCTCAATGTTTGCATAGCTCCTAAGCAAGCTTGTGGCTCTGCTGAATTCACAAAGCTGTTGGTATTTGCAAAATGTTTTCCATTTCTTTTTCAAACTTAGAGCTTACTTTAAAGAATATGATTCTTGTGGTAAACAGAATCAGCTGGATTGCAGTAATACTATGAGAAGATGGAGATACTGATGGAGAAAAAAGCACAATCAGGAAATGTAGGCAAATATAATGAATATACTAATGACATTTTGAGAGGTTTTGATTGAGGTCGATGTGCTTCTTAAAGTCATCATTATAAATAGATTTTAGAATATAATGCTAAAATAATAGTATACAATTTTTCACTTAGCATCTAACTGATAGCTACAAATTGAGTACACAACTCATATTGAACTGAATGTTTAGAGATGGCATTTCTTACACATCTTCCATGATCTTTTCTTCTTTAAAAGAAATCTTTAAAAAAAATAGTAATCTTTTTTTTCTGCCAGAACTCTTCAAAAAACATCAGATAGAAGAACAAAATTGGGTCTAATTTAAAATATCGGCTATCAATAAAATGCATAACTGCCATTAACATATATGTTAACAGCTACATATACTGTGTTAGCACCTGCACTTCCAATGTTGTTTTATTAATTTTCCTGCTGTTCTTTTTCTCCTTGCACATCATGTGGACTCAAATGAAGTGAAACTATTAAATAGTACATTATAACTATTGTTTTGCATAAACTATTGAATGTTTTTATCTTCCTTTTGAAAATGTAAATCTGAGACTACTAATATTTTTATTACCCAAATAAATTTAAAAAGCACTTTCTGTTATATTTTCATTCTCCCTGAATAGTTATATTGTCTGAACTTTCTTAATATTTGTTTGGCTTAGCATTTCCCTACAGCATTATATATTAACATAGTAACCTGGAGACCCAGACATTTTTATCCAGCAATGCAATGTAGAGCCTTTGAACTTCAACCAAACTAAAACATTTAATGAGAAGTCTTGCACCCCAGCTCCCTTTTATTTTTTAAGTATATGGTGGTGACATTACCAGACCTTATCATTTTAATTCTACCATGTGTAGATTTAATTTTTCAACAAAACATTATGTGGAATATTAAGAAGGACAAAATATATTTGGCTTTAGAGAGTTTGCAGCATAGGGAGTTATGAAAATATACAAGTTATTGGACCCAGAAATTAAATGTAACTACGGGATTAATACATACTTTTCTCTTCCCTACTAAGAACTTCTACGGAAATTCCACTAGGAGGCAGCAGAAGAGCGGGTTTCTCCCACCTCCCCCACGGACGCCGGAGACACAGCGGAGCCTGATGTCCCTCAGAGCTTTAATCTTTCCCTCAGACGCCTTTCCCCTCACCCGCCTCTAATTAAGTCAGAAAGGCCCTGTATTTATTTGCCCATGAACTGACACAGCAAACCAACAGCAGCCATCGTAGTGTGAATGGATTTGCGACCAGGCAAGGGGCTTCAGCCGGGATTACCCGCCCCGCAGCCGGATGAATGTGCTGAGCACAAAGTCTGCTCAAAGCCGAGCAAACGGACTATTTGTGAAAATGCCATCCTGGCTCAAGTCTGATTAAGACCGGGGGTCCCCAGGCCGTTTGATCTTCGCTCATCAAAGAGAGTCTTTAAACAAGCTTCATTTTACACTACTGTATGCTAGCGACGGGTTGTGACACCCAAGTGCAGCCACCGTGAGCAGCCGGCACCGGGAGCGCGTGAACAATGGGGGATTCGCCGTGCTGCGCGGTGCAGGGCGCGGGGCCTGCGCGCTGAGAAACGCGCCGGGAAACGCGCCCGCGCTGGAGGCAGGGCCTTTGAGGAAGGACTCGGGCTTGGAAGCCCCTAGGTCGGCCCGACAGGTAGTTCCCCGACGTGCCTCTTGCCACGGACTCCTAGACTCCTCTGAAAATTATTTTATTTTTGTAACTTAAGGGCGATGAAGAATCCTTACACGAGTTAATTATACATCCCTCCTGCACTTCCCCGCTAAAAGTGAGTAGTTCTATTTAATAGCCTACATCTTCCACTCTTTAGCATTTCTAAGACTGGGTGTCGAGACTAAAGTGTTTTTAAGGTCCTACTTTCTACTTTTCACCTTAAGGTCCTTTACAATTCACTAGTTGGAGAATTAGTGATAGCTGAAAACATCAGCTTTAAATATTACAACCAAGTTTGTGATGGGAAAACAACCTCCACACACACACACACACACACACACACACACACACACACACTTTTTAGAAAGTCGCCTGGTCCAAGTAATTCACCTTATTTCCAGGCACTTAATACTTACATGCCAGTCTCTTCAAAATCGACATACTCACTATCAATGTCAATGATTATTACTTGATCTTTAGGCTGCATAAAAGAACAGACTCCTTGCAGGATGTTCTTATTTAACCTGAGTACAAAAGGCCTTCCCTTGGCAGTGCTGAAAGAAAAAGAAAAGAAAGAGAGAGAGAAAGAGAGAGAGACTTTCGTAATGAAAAGGAACCTCTCCATCTCCCCTGCATCCCATTTTATAAAGAAAAGCCAGCACCACACCAAGAGTTAAATGGCTTTCCCATGTTTAGGAGCCAGATTATGGCTGACACCCTGTACAGAGTACCATCCCTAGCCTCCTGACTCCTTGGTACGATGGCTTTCTTGGCCATACCCTGGGAGAAGATCTGTCTTATAAAGGAGATAATAATAGGAACCCAGTGACATGGAAGAAAATTGTTTTTCTGTAGATGCGGAGACTGTTTCATGGGATCCTACATCCTGCTTTCTGCAGACACTGGCCTATCCTTAGGGTTGGAGATGTTAAATACTTTAGGGGACTCAAAAAGGACATTGCACTCCCTATACCCACCACCACAGACCTTTCTTAGTGTCAGGACCTCAGAAAAGATGGTAGGCAGATGTCTATCTGGTTTAGGCACTATCTTCGCTGGGTTTTAGTCAAATGTTTCTGGGTTCCGGGCTCTACTCTCAGATTAGCTTTTTTTAAAAAGAAGATGTGACTTGCTCCAGTAAAACACATCTTCTGAGCTTGGTTAGAAAGCTACCACGGAGCCTGATTTATCTGGGCTGGCCATCTCCACTGCCCAAATAAACGTATTCACGGTCAAATCTTGCCTTCTCTTTGTACTGGGGAGTGCAGAAAATCCAGCTCTCAGGGAAGTCATAACACGGACCAGGTCTAAAAGTTCTTTTAACATCATGAAGAACATTAAGACCAAACTGTTTTAAAAGTCAATGAGAAAGTCATATCATTTTTTACAAAACGTCAGGAATGAGGAATCCCTGCTATACTCAAGATTGACACTAACAAAAATGTTGGCAACACCCACCATAAGGAATGATATTTATGCGGTATTTTCTTAGCAAAGTAAAATTATATGGCAACAAATCTGCTTCTTTCGATTTGATCAAGAGAAAGAAGGAAAGAAGTAAGGTAGGGAAGGAGGGAGAGAAAAAAGAAAAGAGGAAAGAAGGGAATTAAAAATACACCAGTAGACTGGGCGTGGTGTCTCACGCCTGTAATCCCAGCACTTTGGGAGGGCCAAGGTGGGAGGATCACTTGAGCCTAAGAGTTTGAGACCAGCTCTGCCTGGCAACATAGTGAGACCCTGTTTCTACAAAAAAAATTAAAAATTAGCCAGGTGTGGTGGCATGCAGCGGTAGTCCCAGCTACTGGGGGGTGATATGGAAGAACCGCTTGAGCCTGGGAGGTCAAGGCTGTAGTTAACCATTATTGCACCACTGTGCTCCAGCCTGAGCGACAGAATGAGATCCTGTCTCAAAAAATATATAAAAATATATAAAGCAAAAAAAAATCAGCAGTCACAAATAACAGAGATGGAAAAATGGTTGGTGAATAGCATGGAGTGTTTTGGAGTATATTTGTCTGTCTCCCTCATGGATGAAAAGGTTGAGAAATATTCTATGCCTGGCATCCAGCACTTAAAATATAAAGAAGACGTGTATTATTATGCTGTTCCTGAGTTATGAGGTTCAATTCCATGCTGATAAGCATATTTCACCTATTTAAAAATATAATACAATATATTAAATTTGTTACATTAATTATGATCATATTGATACCAGATTGAATAGGAGGCAGGGTTCCCTACAAGACTAAATAAACTCAGTTTAATAAACTAAATTCACCTACTCTGGCTCCCACCTCCTCTGTCACCCAGCTGTAAGAGAGACTCAGACAGTCACCAGAACCCTCTCTCCTTCCTGAGACATGTTAGTCACAGTTCCTGCACCTTTTTCTTGCTTCTCCATGACCTAGTATCTGCCAAAATATAATCGATGTTGGAAAAATTTTTACCCCCAGCCCCATGTAAGTATATTGTATTTCCCCAACTACTCACAGACTGAAAGCTTTCTGAGGGCAAGAAGCCTGCCTTTCATATTGTGAGATATGCTCCCAATAATGGGTACTCACTGAATATTAACTGGCTGCTGATGGGACAGTGAGTTTTACTGTACCTCTTTATCTACCTTGCACTCTTGTTGCCAATGAACAAACCACATCCTGGAAAGGATTTTCAAATGGAGAAAAAGTACTGAAAAAATAAATTTCCTCATTTGGAACAAAGGTTTGATTTGCTATGTACTTAGCCCTCTCTGAGGACCACCCATGTAATTTCTCCCCTGAATAATTTGTGAGGTTACCTCTCCTCTGCCCACTAAATGATTTGAAGGTAGATTCTATGGGAACTCATCTTTTATCACACAATATCATGTATAATGCTTAGTACAAAGTAAGAACTCAGTTACTGACCAACTCATTGTTAGTTTTAAACTCATGACAACTTCAGGAGCAATGTGAACGGTGAGGAAGGAGGTAGAAGCTAGCCCACTCTTGAAACTCTATGCTTGGTTTAGCTCTCCTAACTCAATACCACAGATTCTGTCCAGACTCAGTGAATATTGAAACATAAATAGACATATGATATGTGTTCAGAGATCAAGGTTGAATTTATGCAACAAGCTTCTTTGTTATAACAGAATTTTCCTTTTGTCGATTAAATTGTTCCACTTTCTTTTCTTTTGCCCCAGGCAATGGATTTTTTTTGTGAAGCCAAGCTTTTAATGAACCAAGTTCATTAAATGTATTAATCATATACTGTCTCTTCAGAAAAAAAGGCAAGAGATTGGCCTTTAGTGTGGCACAAATATATATTTCTAGATTCGAAATATTTAAATAGGTTAATAGGACTAAACAGAAACATTTTCAGCCTTCTGATTGGCAGGCGGATTTTTCTCCACATTTCAATGTCATTCAAACTTAACACAGCTTGCAGATTTCCTAGTACACTGAAGGTGCTTAACGCAGCGATTCTTGACAGGATAATTTCCTGGACAGATGGAATTTGGGATGGAAGGGACACTAGTATAACTAGGGTACCTTTCAAGAATTGTTTAGATGATCTTCTTAATATTACCTTTGAAACTGAAGGAGCTAGAACACAGACCATGGTAAATTGTGTTTTAATTACTCCTTCC
Source organism: Hylobates moloch (assembly GCF_009828535.3). Taxonomy (NCBI): domain Eukaryota; kingdom Metazoa; phylum Chordata; class Mammalia; order Primates; family Hylobatidae; genus Hylobates; species Hylobates moloch. The sequence goes on from NW_026652278.1 coordinate 48,353,057, forward strand.
CCCACTAAACTTCAGGATTTTATTGCTTCAAGATTGTCACTGGCTTTACTTGGTGGTGGCCCCAGTTCTGACTATAGTAGGTCAGCGTGTGGAGTCATTATAGACAGCGTAAATCTATACAGCTTAGAGGAGGACAAAATAAATATATCTTACTTTTTTCAAATTCAGTAGTGATTATTCAATCATCTCCCCCTTTTCCAAACTCACAAAACAGTTGCCTATTTTCTGACACTTATAATATCAACCTGTTTTTAAAAGAATTATATATATTTATATTTATTACTATAATTTTATTGTTACTACATCTTTTATTATTACTGTAATTAGAATAAGGAGAACTTTATTCTTTAAAATGAGAACTGTGTCTCATAGATATTTGTATTCACTGTGGCCCTCCCCCCACCACCCATCTCACCAAAAAATTTAAAAAATAGAAATAAGGTAACAACCCAGAGGGCAGCCCAATGCCAGGGCTCTGGGCTTCCAATAAGTTTTTGTTGAATTAAATAGATCATTTCCCATTTATAAGCATGACACCATTCTTATACATCAATCAGCCTTACAGTATTATATCTACACACCAATTTCAATGACGTCAAATTCACTTTCAGCTCTTCTTCTCCTCAAGGTAGTTTCTTATCTCCCTAGAAGGGGTATTGCGTGGTCCCGTGCAAGGTATGACTTGGGAGCAAACCCTGCGTTGGGAAGCGTTGCGATATGATATACTAATGAGGAAGTCAGGGGCTAAGCCCTAAGGGTTTCTTATTTCCCCACATTAGCCCGCCACTGAGAAGGGAGAACCGGGGAAAGGCGACTGACCCGGCACGTTGGACCCTGTCCACTTTGGTCCCGGCCACTTTGATCTCACGCGTCTGCCTAATCAAGTTCATCTACTGCCGCGATTGCCCTGATTCAAAGAACAACATTAAATCGTTTGATTATCGGATGGTCATTTCCCTCTTCCCTCCACCCCGATCTAATTTCTAAACGCCAGTCTCTCGCCTCTCTCTCTAAACTTCCCATCAAAAGAGAATTAGCTCTTCTTCCTTCCTACCCTCGTTTGATGTGCAAATTTCCTTCTCTTTGCACATTTTTCTCGCAGTGGCGGGGGGAGGTGGGGGAAGAGGGCAACTGAAGGACCTTAAAGCCAGGGATCTAACTCAGATCTGCAAACTGCGACTCTAAAGGGTTAATGAGCAACTTGCACCCGCCACCTGGCCCTCTCAGAGGCGTCTTGCTAGAGCCATTGAATTACAGACTGGTTTGTATTTAATACTGAATATGACTTGTGTGCACAGTCAGCGAGTATCGGCATAAGGGAGAGAAGCAAAAAGTGCTTTTGGAGAGCGTATCACCCCTCGGCTCTGAAAAGTATTTCAGATCCGGATAATTCAACCGTTACTGCCAGGCAAGGGCACCCAAGTTTCCAGAGTTCCTCCTGCCGCCTGCATTTATTAAAGTCGTCTGCTATAATGCTCTCTGGTAGCCGTCACCCCGAAGGTGAGCCGGGCCAGCCAAGCGACCAAGCAAGGGAGGGGCGAGGTGAAGACTGTCAAAGGCCCCCCTTCATGTACACAAACACACCCCCTCCCAGCCCCTCCCAGCGCTTTGAAATCCCATCCCGGCTTTGTTGTCTCCCTCCCAAGGGGCCGGAATGCTCCGGGCCCGCTGTATAAAGGCAGCCGCGGTGGCGGTGGCGGCGCAGAGCTCTGTGCTCCCTGCAGTCAGGACTCTGGGACCGCAGGGGGCTCCCGGACCCTGACTGTGCAGCCGAACCGGCACGCTTTCGTGGGGACCCAGGCTTGCAGAGTGACGGTCATTTTCTCTTTCTTTCTCCCTCTTGAGTCCTTCTGAGATGATGGCTCTGAGCGCAGCGGGAGCTACCCGGGTCTTTGTCGCGCTGGTAGCGGCGGCTCTCGGCGGCCACCCTCTACTGGGTGTGAGCGCCACCTTGAACTCGGTTCTCAATTCCAACGCCATCAAGAACCTGCCCCCACCGCTGGGCGGCGCTGCGGGGCACCCAGGCTCTGCAGTCAGCGCGGCGCCGGGAATTCTGTACCCGGCCGGGAATAAGTACCAGACCATTGACAACTACCAGGTGAGAGGGGTCGGGCAATCAGAGGATGCCCTGACCTTGAAAGGGTCCTATTTGGAGAGGAGGGAGTAGAACGTGCTGAATGTGTGCGGTTCAGGGAGCATTTGGCAACCCTGCATTTGAGAGCAGTGGGCAGTAACAGGTTTTGGAGAGGTGGACAGATAGGGACTGTGATCAGCGCCCGAGTCCAAGAGGGCGAGTACCTGGACGTCTGGATGCCTCACCCTCTCCCCGAACCCTTCCCACAGCCGTACCCGTGCGCAGAGGACGAGGAGTGCGGCACTGATGAGTACTGCGCTAGTCCCATCCGCGGAGGGGACGCGGGCGTGCAAATCTGTCTCGCCTGCAGGAAGCGCCGAAAACGCTGCATGCGTCACGCTATGTGCTGCCCCGGGAATTACTGCAAAAATGGTGAGTCCTGAAAGCTCCCTTTCACACTAAAACTGTCCAGCCTTTGAGCGTCTATGAATGGGGGGGAGGGGAATCTCCGCCCTGAGAACACTGCGGCGCCGCCTGCAAATGGGTGTTCAGCATGCAGGATTCCGCTGAAGTGTCTTCATTGCAAGGGTTTAATCGGGAAGAAGAGAGAAGTTCGGAGGTCTCTGAGGTCCTTATCTTCCTCCGTGTCCCTCAATGATTCAATACAACGGCTCACCTCGTAGTGGATCCTTCCATAAAAATTTGTCTGCGGACAACCTTGAGGTCAATTTGAGAAGGGGGATGATGGGGAGGACGATGGGATCATACAGAGACCAAAGAAACCAGCTTTGGCGTTCAGCTGTCCTTTTTATTTTTCTTAGTGTGATTCTCACAGCTTTGCCAGACTGGCCTCTCCTGATTTTTGCTGAAACTGTTGTCAGCCAGAGGACTGCTTTATCTGCATTGGCCATTTTTAAGAGAGATCTTGATACCTTCACAACCTGACTTCTCCATCCTTCCCCCTCCCTCTATCTTCTGCTGCCTTAATATAAGTACTCCTCCCCCCCAACCACAGATCCATTAACTTTTAATTTTTCAAAAGGTGGATTTAGACAGCTAAAGAGGTCTCCAGAAATAAGCTAACAGGGCGATGACCCTCCTTAGGACCCAGCAGTACTCCAGGATCAACTAAGTAAATATCTGTAATATAGAAATTACACAGTAAAGTAACTGGTGGGTGAGAGTGCAATGTTCCTGGCAGCTGGAATTGCATTTGCTTAACTTAGTCTGGTAGGACCCATATAGCACCAGGGACAGAGAAGTTATTTTTAAGAACATTCTTAAAAGCGATTGAGTTTCTTTTTCTTACCCCAAAGGTAATATTAAAATGGGCAGAAATCTCACTTGCCCCTACCACAGTTGGTGGGAAAGTATTTTAAATGGCTACACTGGGGATATTACCTATGACTTACTGTATACAGTATACACATTGGTGCTTCTGTCCATCTGGGGAGTTTTGCATTAACAGTAAAGAGGAAGTTTGGCTTGTGTTTAAAATGATGTCACTGCAATGAAGTATCTCAAGTTGATGCTGGCATAACAGACTGCCACTGTCACAGCTGTTAGCAGTAATGCATTACAACCATGAAGTTAATCACTATTTCCTGCTTCCTTAGGAATATGCGTGTCTTCTGATCAAAATCATTTCCGAGGAGAAATTGAGGAAACCATCACTGAAAGCTTTGGTAATGATCATAGCACCTTGGATGGGTATTCCAGAAGAACAACCTTGTCTTCAAAAATGTATCACACCAAAGGTAAGGATGTTAAGACTCATTCTTAGCACATCAGAAATGTCTTTTGAATTATTTTAGTGAAACGATGCAGGTTTAACAGTAACTATGTACTTTTTTCCTACTGTCTTCTCCGTAGGACAAGAAGGTTCTGTCTGTCTCCGGTCATCAGACTGTGCCACAGGATTGTGTTGTGCTAGACACTTCTGGTCCAAGATCTGTAAACCTGTCCTGAAAGAAGGTCAAGTGTGTACCAAGCATAGGAGAAAAGGCTCTCATGGGCTAGAAATATTCCAGCGTTGTTACTGCGGAGAAGGTCTGTCTTGCCGGATACAGAAAGATCACCAGCAAGCCAGTAATTCTTCTAGGCTTCACACTTGTCAGAGACACTAAACCAGCTATCCAAATGCAGCGGACTCCTTTTATATAATAGATGCTATGAAAACCTTTTATGATCTTCATCAACTCAATCCTAAGGATATATACAAGTTCTGTGGTTTCAGTTAAGCATTCCAATAACACCTTCCAAAAACCTGGAGTGTAAGAGCTTTGTTTCTTTATGGAACTCTCCTGTGATTGCAGTAAATTACTGTATTGTAAATTCTCAGTGTGGCACTTACCTGTAAATGCAACGAAACTTTTAATTATTTTTCTAAAAGTGCTGCACTGCCTATTTTTCCTCTTCTTATGTAAATTTTTGTACACATTGATTGTTATCTTGACTGACAAATATTCTATATTGAATTGAAGTAAATCATTTCAGCTTATAGTTCTTAAAAGCATAACCCTTTACCCTGTTTAATCCTAGAGTCTGGAATCCAAGGATCTTTTGGAATGACAAATGATAGGTATCTAAAATGTAACATGAAAATACTAGCTTATTTTCTGAAATGTACTATCGTAATGCTTAAATTATATTTCTCTTTAGGCTGTGATAGTTTCTGAAATAAAATTTAACATTTAATATCATGAAATGTTATAAGTAGACATACATTTTGGGATTGTGATCTTAGAGGTTTGTGTGTGTGTACGTATGTGTGTGTTCTACAAGAACGGAAGCGTGATATGTTTAAAGATGATCAGAGAAAAGACAGTGTCTAAATATAAGACAATATTGATCAGCTCTAAAATAACTTTAAAGAAAGACGCATTCTGCATTGATAAACTCAAACGATCAAGGCAGAATGAGAGTGAATCTTACATTACTACTTTCAAAAATAGTTTCCAATAAATTAATAATACCTACCTAAATGGTCAATATTTTTTGGACAAGGAAGAAAATCATTCACAAAAATAATACTCCAGAGTACTTGGTGATTGGCAGGAGCTGGATGTGTGCCCATAAATACGGTTAACAAATACATGCAGATTTTGTACCAAACAAAATAATTTGCAGTATCTTAAGTACTACTGCATGCAAAGCAGACTTAGTTCTAATTATTTTGGTTTTAAAATAATTGTTAATTAAAAATCACAAATCCTTCCTCATTCCACTCTTTTTTTCTCTTGCTAGGTGAGTTTCATATTTCAAGTTTTGTTTAACCTGAAATCTGTTGATTGGAATGAGGATAGAGATACAGTATTTTAAAGAAAACCCACAGGAATAAAATCTAAATTTTCTTTGCATTTGTACTTGCCAGATTTCATATTGTTTACACTGAGGAAAAAGGAAAGCAAACTTCCCAATTTGTACTTTTTCTGTAGTATTCTAAAGTCTGCACCCAAACCACAAAATGCTGCATTTCAGGCCTGCAAAAGATAGTAGTGACTGATCAATCGTGCAAATATTTCCTTAAACAATGCAGATGTACTAGTCTGTTTGTTGTTTTTTGTGTTCCTGGAAGTGGTTCAATTTCAAGGGTCTCAACCAATGGGACACAAGCTTTGGTTGATTCTTCACTGAAAGAGGAACTGGCAGGATGTCTGCTGTTACATTCCTTTTGTCTGGAAGTCTCAGCTTCCTTCACCCAGGAGAAACTTTCTTCTTCTACATGCGCTTGTTTTCTGAAGTGCCAGAAAGGCCAATTCTAAGGCCTGCCACGTTCAATAAAGCACAATAAAGGAAAGGAAACAGGAAACTTTTTCTTCAAAAAGAAGAAAGAAGAGCCTTCTGCTTAAGTGGGGAAAGAAGCAAACTTTTAAAGGACTTTGGTTATTGGATCCCTTCCTTTCTACAGGAATGGACCTCAGTACGTTGACCCTAGTGATAGCCTTTCTTGCTTCTCATCTGCAGATGAGAGATGTGTGGAAGAATACAAAACCAACCCAAGAGGGATGCCTCTTCTTCCTATCCAGCTGAGAAATTAGGAAGGGATTTCCATTAAAAAGAATTCTTCATATTTATAAAGGTGGAAAATACCAAGAAAATTGTAGATTTTTATTAGCTAGTAATAGAGGCTAGACGATGGAAATCAGATAAAATACAAATTCTAAAGAGGAATACCTAAGGAATCTAGAACAATTTGAGTAATGATTGTTTAAAGTGTCTGTTGTTGTTGCTGTGTGACTTTTAAACAGTGTATTTTAATGGAAAATACATGCACCTGGGAAAATTTCACAAGGTATTTTATCGAATGTTAGTGTACGCTACACACTGTCCTGCACCTTGCTTTTTTTACTCTATGTGTCCTGCAGATCATTTTATATAATACATAGAGAGGTGACTCATTCTTTTTAAAGGTTACATTAAGTTTGTAGTATGTTGGAATGGCAATACTATAATTGTTTTGACTAGTGACGTTTAAGTTGTTTCCAGAGTTTTTGATCTAACAAATAATGTGTCATGAGTATAGAATTTTTATGTTCATGTGCTAGTATAGTTATAGGATGACTAATATTTGAAGCAAAGTCCAAAACGCATGCTTTCTGTAGCTACTCATAAAGTCTGGTATGAACAAAATGTCAAGATGCTTGCTTATCACTGACCAAGTGATGATTAAGCTCTTGCTAAACTGTATCAAAGGAGAAAAAGGGAAATACAGGCTTATCCTAATAATTTCACAGTGAACAGTAATCTCTGGCATTCAGTTAAAGCTAGACTTCTAATTACTTTGATTTTGAAATTATTATTAAATAAAATCACAAGCCTTTTCTCACCACTCCCTTTTCTTGTTTTGCTAGAAGCGTTGAATATTTCAAATTTTGTCTAATCTATTGATAGGAATGAGCCTGGCCCTTCATTTTTAAATTGGTGACATTATCAGACTTTATCATACTACCAACTTTCTTTTATGGTCTTAAAGAAAAATGGACAACACTACCATTAGGCTTATAAAGTGTCTTTCATTGAGTTCCATGGTTGCAATTTTCATACCTTCTAAAATACTATTCTGAGGACAATAACAAAATATAAAAGAAATACCTTATCTTTACATTAAAGAAGAAGAAAATAATCTCATAATTTAAGCATTCGATATTTGTACAAAAGTGTATGTACGTATGTGGTCCTTTATATGTTAAGTATAAGGGTTGACAGCTTAGAAATAGTCAATCACATCAAAAATCTAGGACTACAATCTAGGTAATGCTAAGAAATTTTAATTCCATATACATTTATTTAGCCTGCCATGTTCAGTGGGCACGCTGCTAGCATTTGAAAAGATGGGTATAATGTTGGCCTTTAACTTCAAAGAACTTACTGTTTAGCAAGGGAGACGATGAACATTAGTGCTGGAAGTTGATTTAGTATAGTGGTTAGAAACAGTCTCTAGAATTGGATAGATTTGGGATTGAGCCATGGCTTCCTCAGTAATGTAGATGTGAGACTAATGCATGCATCAGAATACTATTATGTCTAGCTGAGTGTAGGCACTCAATTTTAGGTCTTTACTATTGGACAATGAAATGTATATATTATGTTGTATTATCTTACATACATTAATACCTGACAACAGATTAAAATTAATTAAATCAGCCTGTAATTGCTCAGAAAAAGCTTCAGAGAAGAGGTGGTATTTGAACCATCGCCTTCTCTCACCCTTTTTATTTCAAGGAAGAAAAAGTACTTAAACTAGAAAAAGCAAAAAGGAGACATGGGTTGATACCGCTCATAAAAATCAGGAGGGAAAGCGTTCTGCAGACTCACTCATGATTTCTGTTCCATTGTAATTTGCAATGTCTCTCACTTGCCATGGTGACAAGCAAAATTCTGTCCCCAGTATATGTGATCATCCAGTGCAGTTCTGCTCAGTAAATTGCTTAGCCTTTCAGAGACTCCTACTCCAAAATCTTGGGTGAGGGTTCTGATTAGCTTATCTTTAATCAGGGGTTCATCTCTGGTTCAATTGTCTAGCAAGGCTACCCAGTTCCTAATATATAAACACAGCTGTCTATATCCATTCTGCCTGTAATAGAAACTATAGTAGTTCTAGAAGAGGAATGTGTAGGGACAAATCCCACATCTCATGTTTATCAAAAATTAGTTTTGAAGGATGAGAAGGCATTTACAAGGTAGAAAAGAAGAGAAAGAGTTTCCTTCCTATTGGAGACAGAGGAAGAAGTGTGAGCAAAATTATGGAGTTATAAAAATAAAAATACATAATATATTGAGAAAATAAGTAATATTCCACTGTGGCTAGATTTGGGGGTAGCTAGGAAGAGGATTTTTCTGATTTTTGGTTATATAATTTGTTATCCAGAAAAAATAGACTACTACAATTTTTTATTTTCAGCAACAGTTATTGTATTAGGTGGCAACAAAATTGAAGAGGATATATTTGAGACACAATTTGTCTCAAAAAATTACAGATGTCACAAACTATAGTGATTTTTTTGCCAAAAAATTACAAAATAAGAATATTATTTTGTTTCCAGCAATAGTTGTCCCATTAGATTTCAATTAAAGTAAATAATACAAATAACACATTACAAATAATGTAAACAATACTTTTCACAAACACGGTGGATTTTTTGCCAAAAATTTATAAATCCTAATAATATGACATAGACCCTAAATATTAGTATATGAAAAATTACCGGCCGGGCCCGGTGGCTCAAGCCTGTAATCCCAGCACTTTGGGAGGCCGAGGCGGGCAGATCATGAGGTCAGCAGATCGAGACCACGGTGAAACCCCGTCTCTACTAAAAATACAAAAAATTAGCCAGGCGTAGTGGTGGGCGCCTGAGGCAGGAGAATGGTGTGAACCCGAGAGGCGGAGCTTGCAGTGAGACGAGATTGCGTCACTGCACTCCAGTCTGGGCGACAGAGCCAGACTCCATCTCAAAAAAAAAAAAAAGAAAAGAAAAGAAAGTTTTTCATTATTATTATATTTATTATGGTGATCTACAATCAATAACTTTAAGGTTACAATTTTAATTGTTTTGGGATACTATGAGTTGTGCCCTTGTAAGACAGCAAACTTACTGACAAATGTATGTGTTCTGACTGTTCCACTGACCAGCCATTTTCCTATCTCTCTCCCTCTCCCCATGCCTTCCGAGTCCCTGAGACACAATAATATTAAAATTAAACCAATTAATAACCCTACAATGGCCTCTAAGTGTTTAAGTGAAAGAAAGAGGTGCACATCTCTCACTGTAATGAGGAAGGCATGTGGAAGGTTAGATTAGATTAGAGTCAGGGTTGAATTTTTGCATAGTTTTAGGTTTTAGGATAATTCAGCAATTATCCTAAACAAAGTGAGGGCTATTTAGCAAGAGGTCGTTCTGCCACAACCGTTATTGACTCCAATGTGGATGAGCTTTTGGTGCACAGTACTGTGAACACTATTTCAATCCACTTGTTAATTCAGGATGCTATAATTACATTTCAGTGGTGATGTGTCGTCTTTGTGGATTTTATATGCCAGTTGAAGATCAGGAGAAGTCAAGATATTCCCACATATGTTCCTGGTTATATTTCAAAATGGGTGATCATGTTATAGCTTCCTCAGACAAGTTGTTCCCAAACTCAGCTCATCATCCTCTGAAACAACTGGGAAACTCTTTAAAATTATAGATTCTGGGAGCCTTCCAAGCCTACTGAATCAGAACCTCTTAGAATTGAGCCTTTGCATCTGTATTTTTTTAAAGCTCTTCCACTGATTGCTATTATACATCTAATTTTGAAATCCACTGTGACATGGCCTTTAATCAAAATGCTTTACTCCAAACAGTATGGCCATATAGGGACTATGTGCAGAGAAAGAAATGATTGGTTGAGCACTTATCCTGAGCTAGTACTTGGGCTTGGGTAAATATATCATTTCATGTGATCATTGTAACAGTCATAGCAGATACAATAAACGTTCACTATATCAACAAGGCAACGAGACAAAGAGGTGCTGAGAGATAAACTGATATCCTTAATGTCACATGGCTAAGAAGTAATAGAATTATGACAGATCTGGATGCTTATTGTGCCAAAGCTCACTTTATATCAATGGCAACAAAAATGGTAACTTACTTTCATATCGCATGTTAGTGTTTACTTTCTGTGTTTGCAGATACCTCTTTGACAAAACACATTTTATAGATTTTTCAAACTTGGAATAAGAGAAACTCAAACTGAAATAAACTAAGGTTCTCAACTGTAGTCATTCTGATTTTCCTCTAGTACTCATTTCAACTGATGAAATCTTACCTTATATTTTAAAGGGAAGTCTTCCCTGACCCAACATTTTATCACAGACCAAGTCAGGTAATTTATGTGCGCTCATAAATTATTTTTCGTAGCTCTTATTCTAATTCTAACAAACTATTTTTATATTTATTTATTAAGTGGATTTCAACCCCATCAAACTGTAATCTTCATGAGTGTAAAGAGCTTGGTCATTCTTCAATCCATAGCACCCAGTTCCGGGCTTACCCTATAGTAGTTGCTCAATAAAGACATGTTGAATGAATCAGTAAACACCTATGCTATTTCCCCTGAATGGATTTGCCACTATATGATTCATAATACACATAAGTATACCAAAAAGCTCATAAATACATTATCCTTCTTTTTTCTGTAACAGGACTATTTAACTACATTAAATTTAAAAATTTAAAAATTGTACTTTCAGAAATTTTATAGTTTATTTATTTATTTATTTATTTATAGAGTCTCACTCTGTTGCCCAGGCTGGAGTGCAGTGGCATGGCTCAATCTTGGCTCACTGCAACCTCCACCTCCCAGGTTCAAGTGATTCTCCTGCCTCAGCCTCCCAAATAGCTGGGACTACAGGCCCGTGCCACCATGCCCAGCTTTTTTTTTTTTTTTTTTTTGGATTTTAGTAGAGATGGGGTTTCACTGTGTTAGCCAGGATGGTCTTGATCTCCTGACCTCGTGATCAACCCCCCTCTGCCTCCCAAAGTGCTGGGATTATAGGCGTAAGCCACTGCACCTGTCCATTTTGTGTTTTTATTAACTACCTACTCTTTGTATATATAAAATAGTATAATCGTAATTAAAACAGACAAAAATTACTTCCTGGGTTTATTATTAAATATTACTCATAATTAAGTAAAATGCAGACAAAAGTGTGTCCTGATTTTATTTATTATTATTTGTCATTATTGCTGAACTTGGATAATTTTTAATGCACAAATATAATCTTGAAAGCAGGAATTAATCACAAAGAAAAAATATATTAAAAATAATTTCTTGTGATGTAAAATACTCCCATGTATTTTGCTATTTGCACTGTATAATGATTAGATGGTTTTGAGAAGATGAATGGCTTGCCTTATTTTGGCTTTCATAAGAAGAAATTTTACTTGCAATTGTAATTCACGTTTACTGAGACAAAATAACCCTGTAGTCCTGACTAGCCTAACTTGTTCCTGAAGGTTGACCTTATAACAGATCCTTTCACCATAAGGAAACATACCTTTTTAAAATGGAGATGGAATGATATTTTCAACACCTTGTAATACATGCAATAGCCCTAGCTAAATTAAAACAAATTCTATGGATGCCATTAATCAGTAGTGTTCTAATTTTATCTTCACATTAGGATCATCTGGGGACTTTCAAAAACTGCTCATGCCTGTGACCCACTCCCAGAAAATGTGATTGATTGGTTTGGAGTATGGCCTACGCTTCGAATTTTTTAAAAGATTGATGGGATTCTAATGTACACAAGTTTGGGGACTACCTTTATTAGTTTCTGTCTTCCTCAGACAAGGTAGCAGAAATATGGATGTTTCTGCCTAAATCTTGGAATAGATTTGTGGAATGCCCTGTTGACTCTGAAAGTGGAATTTAGACAATGAGTTTCCTGAATTTGCCTGCAAATGATTGCAAGTTAGAAAAGGGAATTCCAGGGTGTATCTTAAATTTGGAAGTCTTTGGTAACCTATATGTCAAAGCCTAAGACTAGGGATGTTTTGATAGCAAGTTTATCAGTGAATAGGAAAGCAAATAAGAATTAAATATAGACTTTAAAATATCTCTTATACCTCCACCTCTCAAAACATAGCCAAGTTGAACAGGATGATTATAATCCGATATTACCTAAAAGGTGGGATTTAAAATGAGTTTAACATGATATGATTTATTAGCTGAAGAGATAATAATAGCAAGTTTTAGTGAAGTACCAGTTACATCATCTCGTAATGAAGACATTTATGATCCAAGAGGGAATATTTACATTAACACCATTATTGATATTACTGTGTGCTGACTTCACAAAATTCCCCGAGCATAGAGTGCAATTTAAAAACCAATGGTTTCTTTTGTGCACATGTACCCTAGAACTTAAAGTATAATAATAATAATAGTAATAAACATTGGTTTCTGTACCTAAACAGACATTTTAAAAGCTGTTGAACTTTTGAAAAGCTTGTGGTCTTAAAAATGGCTGAAATCAGTGTTCTAATGGCACATATTTAAACATGTGGCTATAAAGCATTTCTTCTTTCCTCTCTTCCTTCCTTCCTTTTCTTTCTTCCTTCTGCACGCTCTCTCTTTCTCCCTTTCCCTCTTTCTTTCACTCTGAATGACACATATCCCATCACCGTGAAAGCCTTGTGTGCAATTGCCAGGTGACACAGGCCTATTGTGGAAGGCATAGAGAGTATGAAGAAAGTTAAGTACCAAAGAAAGAAAAACAGTAAACCACCTGCTTAAGCTGATCTAGTGTTTTCTAGTTCTTTGGACTCTAGTCTCTAAATAATTGAACCTTGATCTCATTTGAGGTGAGGAAAATACACACACACAGGTGGCCTAACTTCTAATTATTTCATTCCCAGCAAAAGGCACAGGTTTCAAAGTCTTAAGGATTCTGATCCTTCATTTAATGCACTAAATCTTTTTTCTTTCTTTTACACAAAGCACCGAACTGCCCTGTTAATCCAAAGTGATGTCTGTGGCTACTTTCCCTCTGCACTGTCACTTATACTAACTCTTTTGGCTGTTATGATTTGTTGTGGCTGCTACTGCTGCTTTGAAAACCTCTGAAATTTTCTAGGACCCTGGTTCTCAGTCTTTCAGTGCTTATTGGATCACTTGGGCTTCTCTAAAAACTACTGATGCTCATGTCCCACCCATGGAGATCCTGATGTTATTGATATGGAGTGCAGCCTAAGCACTGGGAATTTTTAAAGATTCCCAGGTAATTCTAATGTGCTGCAAAGTTTGAGAACCACTGTTCTAGGAAGTGGTATCTGATACTGGTTTCCTCGCCCAGTGCTGACCTTTTCTAGTTTTGACCTATCATTCATGAATATTTTATTGGTTTTATTTTTCAATGAGGGTACATAGTAGGAGGGAATTGTCAGCTGCATTAGCCTGTTGAGTGTTATATCAACTTATTGTACCTGCTTTTAGTATAGACTGGGCTTGGGGCTTGAATAAAAATGGGACTATTGGCCTGGCACGGTGGCTCACGCCTGTCATTCCAGCACTTTGGGAGGCTGAGGCAGGAGGATCACGAGGTCAGGAGTTCGAGACCAGCCTGGCCAATATGGTGAAACCCCGTCTCTACTAAAGAAAAATACAAAAATTAGCTGGGCCTGGTGGCACACGCCTGTAGTCCCAGCTACTTGGGAGGCTGAGGCAGGAGATGCTCTTGAACCTGGTAGGCGGAGGTTGCAGTGAGCCGAGATCATGCCACTGCACTCCAGCCTGGGCAACAGAGTGAGACTTCGTCTCAAAAAAAAAAAAAAAAAAGAGGACTATTGCAGGATATGTATGTATTCACCACAGAGTACAGGAAATGCCAGAATATAATTTGACAACTGCTTATCCCATTATGCAAACAAATACTTAAAAATGAAGCATTAAGTATACTCAGATAGAACTGTAAATATTTCTGATTCTGAATCTAAAGAACATATTAACCACAATTGATTATATAATGAGAACAAATTCTTACCTCTATCCTGAGAAGACGTAATGACTTAAAATCAAATATTTAAGTAGTAATAATGATGCAAGTCATAATGTAACTACATTAACCAAGTTTTACTCATTCAGGCTTTGCAATTCTGAAATGGCACAGTATTTCTCATTGCATTTGAATTGATTTTTAAAAATCTGTGGAATTTATTAAAGCAACAATGATTCATACTAATATCATTGTTTTCAAATGGTTTTTATGAAATGAGAATTCTGGGTTAGGCTATTCCTTTAGAGTAGTTATTGGATAAACACCATTATAGCAACAGAAACCAAAATGAAAGAAAATTTAAAAGGCAGCCATAAAACCCCATCAAGGGATAGTATTTTTGTAGTTGAAGGTTCCCTTGCTATATTTGTATCTACAGGCAAGTATTTTACCAATAATTCCTGTAGGCAAAAATTCTGCTTCATTATAAAATGATATATTGTTATGTAGGCCTTCCATAAGTTAATCCTTTTGTTGATATGCCTTATTTTATTTATTAATACTGATATCTTAGTTTATAAGAGATGCTTCTCTGGAAAGATTATAAGATGTATTTTTTTTTTTTAAAAGAGTCCCCCAAAAGCAAACCTCTCCTAGTTTCTAAAAAGTAGTGAGGCTTTGTTATATTTTAAAATATGCTTACTTTTGGACTTTGTTATTTATCTTATTTCACCTCCTTTAATTTTATTTTTTTGTAGAGACAGGGTATCACTATGTTGCCCAAGCTAGTTTTGAACTTTTGTGCCTCTTTTTATTTTAATTCAGAAGCAATAGATAAATATGTTTTTGTTGTAAAAAATTGAAAAAATATAGTTTGAAATTCTTTATGATTTCCTTCTTCTACCCAAAAACCTTCATTTCCCTAGTTATAACTTTTAAGCATTTAATAGCTATCCTTTCAGTATAAATGAGACAGTCTTATATTCATTGGCTTTGCATTCCTTTTAATGCAGTGAATATGACTTGGGGCATTTTCAAAGCGATATATGAAAGCTTGCCCATCTCTTATGTAAAGGCTGCATACTATTCTATAGCTCAGATGTTCCTGGGTTATTCTTCATTTCCATCTTGATTGATCATATGCATCCAACTTTGCATGTTTTCAAACAATGTGGTGCTAAACATTCTTATACATTTCTTTATGTATTCATATAAGTTTTGCTAAAATGGGTCTTTCACTTTAACAGGTGATATATATATTGTCAATTGCCTTCGAATAGTCTCTGCCGTATTATACTCCTACTATCAGTGTTTGAGCAGGTAGTCAATTCCTTGCATTTTTCCTAGTGGTAATAATACCAATCTTTAATTTTCAAAAAATGGATAGATGAAAATAGTTCACATATTGTTTTTACTCACTTTTCATTGCTTACTAATAAAGTAAATTTTATTTAAAGTGCTTATTGTCCGTTAATATTCCTTTTCTGGAATACACAATCCTTTTCTACCAGGAACCAATATACAGTCCTTACTATAGTATCAGATTGTCTGATGATATTTATCTAGATGTCACAATCCTATTTTTAATAATAATAGTAGCCTTCTTCAAAGAGGGCTTCCTGTATCAGAATCACCAAAATGCTTATGTAAAGTGTAAATTCCAGAGTTTCTGGGTGAATCATAATATCTGGGTGTGAGGACAGGAAATCTGCCTTTTAAGTAAATCCCTCAGAAAATTCTATGAACACTATGTTCATGAGGAGTAAATTAGACATGCTTTGGATTTTCTTTTTTTAAACAAAATAAAAAAGCAAAGTGAAGAATATGTTGGGTTAAAGAAGACATAAATTCTTTAGTTTCCATGGGAAAAAATTGACACATATTAAATTTAATGATATTCATGAGATCTCTGCAAGTGGCAAACAAGTTGGATACTTTAAAATGTACGTTTAAAAATGTTATAATAGCTTACCTCCTGTAAGAGCTGCTCAAGTAATTGCTATTTGTTTCCATAATTAATAGGAACATTCTAATCTCTCACAGATGATCTTTTTTTTTTTTTTTAAAAAAAGTTGTCTGTGCAGCATGCTCATTGAAAGCAGGATTTCCATCTATGGAAAAGAGGTCCTGGGAAGGCAGGAAGGGGCACTGAGATCTGCATCCATGATGAGATGACATGCTCTGGCCCAGACAGACAAGAAAGGAGGGCTGGGGGACATCTGCTTAGCAGAGACATCACTGAGGAACAAGAGCCAGAGGGAGTGGACAGGGAGACAGGATGAAGCAGGAGACACTAAGAAAACATCATTACAAAGCGAAAACAAACAAACAAACAAATAAACAAGCTGGGAATGGTGGAGAAAGAAGTGGTAAGGAAAATACATTAACAACACATTAAATAGTCTCTTAATGCTAAATAGTTCCCAGGTAAATAATTTTATAACTACGGACCCTTCATTGTGATTGGGTTCTGTAATTTTTGAACACTTTTGTAACATCTGACACTTATTTGTATTTGTTTCATTTCTTGCATGACGGTTTTGTGCACTCTTGGTAAGTCATTATTTTTATTATTACAGATATTTTTACTTTATCCTAGAAATTAAACTCTAACATTTCAAAAAGTCGGAGCAAGCTTTTGAAACAAAAGTGGCTTCTGATAAATGATTCACTGTTGACGTTATTATAATCCTACAGTGATTTCATTTCCTAGTCCTTATTACTTTAAATGAATTTCCCAATGACCCAGGTATGATGAATGCCCTGAATATATTCAATAGAAAATATTTACTAACTGATTGTTTCAAATAAATTGTTAAGTCACCATCTTTAAGGTATTGTGTGAACTGTGAGAAGGCTTTAATTGCTATAATCAGTTTTTTAAAAAATAACTGGCACTTACAGAAATAATCTGGTGATTCTCATATTCAGCTCACCTTTAAGCTTTTATCTCCCTTCCAAAATAGGAAGCAACAACTCTTAGATGTGATATAGGATACTAGAAGTATGGTTAGAAGCAGGATGCAGGCCCGGTGTGGTGGCTCACGCCTGTAATCCCAGCACTTTGGGAGGCCAAGGTGGGTGGATCACCTGAGGTCAGGAGTTTGAGACCAGCCTGGCCAACATGGAGAAACCCTCTCTCCACTAAAAATACAAAAAATTAGCCAGGCGTGGTGGCAGGTGCCTGTAATCCCAGCCACTTGGGAGGCTGAGGCAGGAGAATCGCTTGAACCCAGGAGGCGGAAGTTGCAGTGAGCCAAGATGGCACCATTGCCCTCCAGCCTGGGCAACAAGAGCAAAACTCCGTCTCAAAAAAAAAAGAAGCAGGTTGCAAAATGTTGCCATGAAAAAGGAGAACAAAAGAGCTTACGATTTCTCAGGATTTTTTTTGAGAAATACCACAATGAAACATTTTTTTTTATTGAAGAGGTCTTGTAGGTCAGGCCACACATATGCGTATAAACTTAAGGAAGTTCACTGATTATAATTGCATCCACTTATCACCTCACAGCTATAAGAATGTCTCCAAAACATGTATTGATTCTCTTACTGTTTCTTGAATTTCAATGATGTAAGTATGTTTAGTGATGACCTTGAACTTCTAATTATAGGCTGCAATCTTGATTGTTATTTGGCCTTCATTATTAAGTTTATAAAATAAAAGCTGCTAAATTGCCTTCAAATGCTTCCAAGTTAAAAGCATTTTAATGGATATTACCTATTCCTGGATTTAAGGCCTAAACCAAAACTAGCTACTCTAAAATTTATTTGTTAATTCTCACTATAATTTTTACTTTATAAGAGCTCATACTAATTCCTATATTATCATGAAAAATAATTCTCTTCAACTAAAACCAAAGAGAGTTTATGGATAACTCTTTGTTATGTAATAAAGGGAAAATAATAGGAAAAATTATAACTGTAATTAACTCTTTGCGGTCTACTGCCTCTCACTAAATTGAAGAAGAATGAAAATTGGAACTTGGAGGAACAATCCATGGTGGTAATGTAATTGGAAAGTCCTCCTATATGGTGTAGCAGAATAAAACATCAGCTCAGATGTTATGGAGACACAAGTTCAAATCTTGGTTCCACTTATGGTGCTTCGTGCAGCATTTTATTAGCTGCAAAGAAGGAGGAGGAGGAACCTACCTGGCATGATTACTGTATAGAATACTTAAGAATTATATAATTTAAATATAAATCTGATCACTATTTTTGCACCATAATCATGCTGATAGTGATGATAACCACTGATCGTTATGGGTTTCCTAGGAATAAGGTACTATATAGCATTGCTTAAGTTGCTGAATTGACATTTTTACATTGCATTCTTATGACTGTGCTATAAAGAAGATACTCTTTATTGGCTCCATTTTACAGATGAGGATATTGAATCTCAGAGGTACCAAGCAACTTGCTCAAGCACCACAGCATGAAAGTGGTAGAAACAGAATTCAGGTATAAGCATTGTGAGTCCAAAGCCTGAGCTCTTAAGAGTTAAACTACACTGCCTCCTTTATTCAATTGCAAAGATCACAAGCACGTGCTTAACACAGCAGCTAAGTGAGAACTTGATTGAGTGAGGAGCTTCAGCAGTGTAAGATAAATGGATGAGAGTGAAAATAATCTACCAGGTGGAAGATCATTTAGGAGGCCATTGCAAATGCTGGGGCAGAGAGTCTGAGCTAGGAGATGAAATGATTTTAAATACATTTTACTGGAATTGTATCGCCTTAGAGTTGGTTGGCTGCCTATGCCACAGGACTGAAGAGAATGGGTACTTAAGTCCATGGTACACTTTATTTGTACCTATCAACGTAACACAGATTGGAGAGTGCAAGGAAGGAGGCTGGAGGGAGAGGAGGAAAGAGAGCAATGGAGAGAGATGCCGAAAGTTTAGAAAATAAAGTTTCTGCCCTTCACATGGCTTAACATTTCATTGAAGAAACTCAACGGACAGAGATTGGAACATGTGAAATGATTGGAGAACAATCGAAGATCACTGGGAATTCTGTGAGACCTCGGCAAAAGGAGAAAACAAAGAATAGACAGGTAAGGGGTGGGAAGCCTGGGAATTATGGAATGATAACACTAAAAAGCCTTCAAGACCTCTAATGTAATCCGCTCAGATTGTGGATCACTGAGACTGAATCCCAACCAAATCCTAGAGTTTCAAAACCTCTGCTTGCCTTGTCTCTAGTATCTTCTCTTCCCTGCTTTGCCTTTTGACCTACCATAGTCTGTTCACAAACACAGATTAATTTTATCACTGTTTGGAGAAATCTCTGGATAAAACAAGCTTGTTGTTTTAAAAGGATTCAGCTGCTTGGCATTTTGAAGGCTGCTTCAGTGTTTTCCAGGTGTACTCTGTATCGGCAGACCATCGCCGGTCAGGCTCTTTGAGAATCACTAGAGGAGCTTGGCTCACACAAAGATTCCTGGTCCTTGTTTTAGTTAAAGAAGCACTAGTATGCAGTCTGCCTGCCAGGACTCAAACCCAGCTCTACCTTCTGCTAGCTGTGTGAACTTACTATGTGTTCATTTCCTTGGTAAATAAGAACAATAGATAGTACATGTCTTTATAGGGTTTAGGGACAGGACAAAATGAGACAATACCTAAATGCAAGGGGTATTAGCACAATTCTTGGCACATAGTTAAGAATCACTAATTACTATAATTAATTTCTAAAGTGCCAAGGATATTGTGAGCAACATATTTTGTAATTGAAAATTTCCAGTGCGACTGCTGGGAAAAAAGTTGAGAACTGCCACTGTAATACCTCTTTTCACAGATGCAGATCATGTCCAGGACTCCCAGGCCCCAGGCTTTGCTCTGCCTAAGCTTGTTCAGTCTCCTCTCCAGCTTCCAAGCTACTCTTGGGCTGTGCTAGTATCCTATCCATCCTACTAGGTCCAGCTGGATGGATGCTGTAGCGCCAGGCTGGTATTTTCCAAAGTGCAGTCTGCCACAAGACCCTTTCGTTTATTGAAATAAGCATTTGTACAACTGTCCTAGCATAAACGGCACCATTAAAATGAAATGTCATGGAGAATCAGAAATACCTTTTTTAGATTCAAGGTAACTAAATCTGTCAGAACAGTATTTTGCTAAAATGCTAAAATCAGTGATCCATGAAAGCGAATGCAGCTTCTAAGCTGTGCTTTACTGCTTGTTATGTTTTAAAACAAGAGTTGGTGAACTTTTTCTATAAAGGGACACATAGATATTTAGGTTTTGCAGGCCATACTCTGTTGCAGCTACTTTACTCTGCTGTTGTAGTACAACAGCAGCCATAGACAATGCATAAACAAATGAGTTTAGCTCATTAGTATTGGAGTTTAGCTTTGTTCCAATAGAATTTTATGGACACTGAAATTGAAATTTGTATAATTTTCACGTGTAATGAAATAGTTTTCTTTCGATCTTTTTTGATTGTTTAAAATTGTAGAAGCCACCCTTTGCTCAGAGGCTGTACAAAAGCAGGTGGTGGGGTGGATTTGGCTTGCAGGTTGTGGATTGCCAGCTTCTATTCTAAAAATTATTCATTTTTAATTCTAGGAAGACAGGTTGACTAGACAGCAGCATATGACAAAGTCTGGCCACAATATACAGTGCAATTGTCAGAATTAAGCCAGCTTGTACACTGGTGTTCATAGCACCATTATTCATAGTAGCAAGAAGCTGGAAGCAACCCAGTGACCATCAACAAATGAATGGATAAACAACACATAGTATATACACACAATGGAATATTATTTAGACTTAAAAAAAGGAAATTCTGACATACACTACAACATGGATGAACCTTAAGGACATTGCACTAAGTGAAATAAGCCAGTCACAAAAAACCAAATACTGTACAATTCTAATTATATAAGGTACCTAGAGTGGTTAAATTCATAGAGACAGAAAGTGGAATGGTGATTGCCAGGGGCGGGAGGGAGGGAGAATAAGGAGTTGATATTTAATGAGTATAGAGTTTTAGTTTTACAAGATAGAAAGAATTATAGAGATTGGTTACACAACGATATGGGTGTACTTAGCTTTATAGACCTGTACAAATGAAAAATGGTTAAGATGGTGAATTTTATGTTTGACTACATTCAAAATAATTTTTTTTAAAAAAATAGGCAGCTTAGTATTTTACACACTTTAAATTACACATTCTATCCAAACTGTGCATATTGATAATTGTTACTTCTCACTATTTCTTTTAGCCACATTGCTGAAGTAAATTACACTGTTCAGTCCAAAAAGTGCTTTCTAAAACCACCTATAAGTGCCAAGGTATCACTTGGAAAGTATGAATACAAGCATGATTAAAACACAGTTCCCACCTGTGATAGGTTAATTTATGGGCCACAATTCATCATTCTCCTGTAGTAGTATTATAAATTCACAACCTTGTCATGGCTCATGGCAAGCTGAGTATAATTCCTTACTCCCTGACTTTGGGCTTGCCCATGGGACTGGCTATGGCTTATGTGGACTTGAGGACATTGGAGGCTTAAAATGTGCTTGTATTTCTGCCATTGCCAGAAAAATATTTCAGAATGAGACACATGGAGCAGACACAACTGGACTAGAAGCCAAAAGACCTGCCCAACCCAGACTAGCCAAGGTTTGCAAAACCCCAATCCATCCACAAACCTGTGAAGATGAAAATGAATGATGTGTTCTTTAAAGCAATACAAAATTATTATAGTTAGAGGAAAGTGATTTCTAGATTATCTTTCAGAAGCATATAGGTTAATGTAGGTTCATGGAAATGATTCTATTCTCTTCTCCTAAACTCACCTCCAAAAAGCAGTGGTTCTCAAACTTTAGCAAGCATAAGGATAATTTGATGTTGAGCATTCTTCCATACGTTCATTGGCCACTTGTATGTCTTCTTTTGAGAAGTATCTGTTCATGTCCTTTGCCTACTTTTTAGTGAGGTTATTTGATTTTGCTTATTGAATTAAGTTTCTTATAGATTCTGGATGTTAGACCTTTGTCAGATGCATAGTTTGTGAATATTTTCTCCTATTCTATAGGGTGTGTGTTTACTATTTTGATAGTTTCTTTGGTTGTGCAGAATCTCTAGTTTAATTAGGTCCCACTTGTCAATTTTTGTTTTCGTAGCAATTCCTTTTGAGGACTTAGCCATAAATTATTTGCCCAAGCTGAAGTCCAGAATGGTATTTCCTAGTAAAGATGGAAATGATAAACACAGGGGACTACTAGATGGGGAAGAGAGGAGGGAGGGTAAGGGCTGAAAAACACGACTAAAAAACTATTGGATGCTAAGCTGGGTAAAGGGATAAACCATACTCCAAACCTTAGCATCACGCAATATATCTGTGTAACAAACTTGCACATGCACCCTCGAATCCAAAATAAAAGTTGAAATAATAAAAAAAATTTGAGAAGCATGTTAAAATTCTGGATTCTCAAGGACCATTTCCAAAGATTCCAATGTAGTAGGCATGGAATAGATGCCAGAAATCTGTACTTTTGTAAGCACCCAAAACAATTCTGATGCAGGAGAACCTAGGTTTGTAATAGTTTTAGTTTGTTCTAGTGTATTAGTGAGGGAGAAAGATTTCTGCATGCAAAATCTCACAAGGGTGAGAGAGAGTTGATAATAGAAATGCAAAAGAAAACAACATCTGTATTAAAAAATCTGTATATAATCTCTGAAACTAGGCAAAGTGATCCCCTACCCAGTAAGGTCTGAGAAAATCATGGGCACACCAAAGTAGCTCCACAACTCACCTCCTTTGCCTTCTTCTGGCCTGAACTTAGCCAGTGGAGTCATTCTTCTAGAGCAGATGGAAGTCCATCTTAATTCCTTCTGTTATTAACACAGTCCCAGGCTCTCAGCAGATCAGAAGTGACTTTCTAAATTCCTCTATAACTGATATTTCCCCCTCCAGACTTTCCCCTTCCTATGTAGCCTACCTCTCTACTGCCAATCTCCTCATATAACTCTTCTGCCTATCTACAGTCTCTATTCACCAATTCTTTGGTGTGATAGCCAATACTTATTTAAAATTCTTTATGTTGTTTTACATGACAAAGCAAATGCATTGTTAAGGCTATCACCTCACTGTCACTCAAGTTAGAGGGCTTTTCCATTTCATCACAAGCTTGATTACTTCCATAACACCTTGTATGATAACTGTCTTACTTCTGACCACTCACCACTTTACTATATTTAGCTTAGGTTCTATTTAGCAGTTTCCCAAATACCATATTTTTCCAAATTGGAAAAGTACACTTACATTTGTTTGATGTCTTCTACTAGAACTAGAATACCTTTGATTGCACAGTACTTGGTGAACCAAATTGAATTATAGCATGAAGTTAAAACATATAATGACGGAAATAATGACATCAGCATAAAATAAGAAAAACTGAAAGTTAATTGAGAACTTTCTATGCTCTGGGAAGTACGTTAAGAACTTAATTGCACTTTGTTTTATTTAATCCTCACAACAACCAAAGAAGAAAGTACTCATAGTATCTCCATTTGACAAATGATAAAACAGAGAGGGGCTGGGCATGGTGACTCATGCCTGTAATCCTAGCACTTTGGGAGGCCGGGTGGATCACCTGAGGTCAGGAGTTTGAGACCAGCCTGGCCAACATGGTGAAAACTCGTCTCTACTAAAAATACAAAAAATTAGCCTGGCATGGTGGCAGACACCTGTAATCCCAGCTACTCAGGAGGCTGAGAAAGGAAAATCGCTTGAATCTGGGAGTGCAGAGGTTGCAGTGAGCTGAGATCACGCCACTGCACTCCAGCTTGAGCTAAAGAGTGAAACTGTCTCAAAACAAAAAACAAAAAACAAAAACAAACAAACAAACAAAAACAGAGAGGACGGGACTTTTCTAAGGTAACAGTGCTTACTGGTAGGAACTTAACTCCCAGAGACAGAGCAGTTAACTGTTCTTCTACCCTGCTTCCGTTTGAATAGAGTTATTGGCAATGAGGAGTTTTTCTTTTATTTAAATCTTTCTCTTAATAAAAGGCTTTCCAAATTTCTTGTTACATTAAAAATAATGAGGAGTGCTTAAGGGTGTAAAATTATAAAATTTGAGTGCTGGTTTTGAAACACCATTCTGCCATTTAATAACTAACATATTTTAGTCACTTAAATCCACTTCATTTACTGGTAAAAAGAAAAAAAGATCGTAATATTACCTAACACACAGGGATGTTGTGGCAATTAAAGAGGAAACTCCATGTGAAGAGTATAGGTCAGAGGCTGATGCAGTAGGCACTTTAGAAATATTTGCTAACAGGATGATGATGATGATGATGACAATGATAACGATGACATTCTCCAGAGGTCTTCCTTCTGAAGAAGCAAAAAATTCTAGGTTATAGTCCTTATTCTCTGGGAAAAAATATTATGAAGACCTTTTATTTCGTATTTATTTTACCTGTATATTTTGCAAAACTGAGAGTCCTAGGCATCATGACTCCCTAGGATGACTTGCAGAATAAAACTGACTCAGCATCTTCAGAAATGTATGGGCTCAAACTTTCTGAATAGTAAAACATTTGGTTAACTTCTTAAATCAAAATAGATTCACATGTACATGACATTACACAAAGCGAATCCATTCTGAGATGGAGTCTTATAACCTAGGCTGAACTATGTGTACAGTAAATTGAAGGAAACCCTAAAACTGAAAAATGCACCGAATCTACCACCCATCTTCCTATTTTCTTCTATTCAGTATAGCAGTTCCGGTAGGTTTTTATTTTCTCACTGAAGACTGCACTACTCTTAAATAAACATGATTATAGCCTAGAAGAGCTACAGACTGCTTCAGATGCTAAAAATAAAATAGTTAAAATGGAGAGACTTCAATTTGATGCGGGCTGCTCAACAATTTAACTTCTAATTGTCTTGTGGTTATTCCACAACTAGGAATTGACCATATTCAGTTTAAAGGAGATTGAAGTTCTCAGGAAAAACAAGAAATGAAGTGGAAGTTTTCTTCCCAAATCTTGATCTCTAGAAAAATGAGCAAAAATAGTCATATTTTGACTGCAAAATAAAAATATGAAATCTTAAGTCACATCTTTGAATCTTCTCTTTTATAAAATAGCTTAGTATTCTTATAGTCATGGAGATTAAAGCAAACAAGTTGCATATTAGTAATGGTGTTTCAACTAAAACATTTGCTTCTTATTGAGAATGACAGAATCAAATAGTTCTTAATAAAATAAAATTCATCTCAAGTTCTTTTTTAGTTTCCATTTCAATTGTGAAAAATTCTTAATGCCATAGGCATTAACCTGATAATTTTCTAACTTCCTTTTATAGCCTTAGAAACATGCCATTGCTTTATAAAATAAAACAAATTTTGAGTATTTGTGTTTCTTTTGGCTTGTGATATTGAATTGAAAATAATGAATCATTTGATAATTCAGTGAGAAGGCAAGTAAATTGTTTTTCATATCGTGGTGAAAAGACTATTTTAAAAACATTCATGTGAACAGTATAGAATAAATATACACATTTATGAAAAATATAATTATATACATTTATAGTCTCACCACCCCCAGACCTAAATCCGTAGTTATTTAGATTTACATAACATTTAGATATTATTAGCAGCCCAATCCCAAGTACACTGAAATAAAGTCTAGATTATTGGGTGGATAGTGCAAAGTGAGTTTAGCAACTGAAGTGAACAATCTAGTTCTCAACATGGACTCCATAACATATTTTACTGACCTCAGTTTCTTTATATGGATTTTTTTCCTCTCCCTGCTCCTTACACATTAGTATCTCTTGGGGCTTTATTCTTGTCTGTTTCCTCAACTCTCACTTTACCTGCTTTCTTTGGGCAATTTCATCTTTGCACTTAGTTTTTACTACACCTACACACATTCTAATACTGTGTGTGTGCATTCAATATATATACACCTAAACATATGCACATAGGCATGTTATATATGTGTGGGTGCATAAATATATATATATCTATAGATATACATATATATATACACACATAAATATGAAGATACGGATATACATAAATATGAAGAGAGAGAGAGAGCCTTAATGTCATCCTGAGATCATAAATTCTTTTAATTCAGCAGATAGATGTTCAAAGCCTATACATTAAACACTGAACTTGAAATATAATTTTCTAAATTGCTTTTCTTCCTATTATTTTATTTTTTAATGTATGGCACCCATCCAGCCAACAAATTTAAAAAATTAGGATTTAATCAATACTCTTTCTTAATCCTTTCTTCCATCTTTATCCAATCAATTTCTTAATGACTCAAGATTTTAAATTACCTCTTTGTCTTTATTTTATTGTCATATTTCAGGCCTTTGGCATTTTCTTTTGGATTATTGAAATAATCTTGCAATTGTAGTTCTCAATTCCAATTTTGCCCCCTCTAGATCCAGAATCATTTTCAGCTAAAGTTTTTGTTTTTCTTAAGTCCTTGCGTGGATACTCATTTCCTATAGAAATCTAAAAATACATCTAGTTTAAAAAGATTAACATATAGATTGTTTTTTGGGCAGCACTACCTTTCTCTAGTCTAATTTCCAACCCACCATTCATTCCTCTATTTTATTTTATTCTCCAAAATACTGAGACAATCCAATACAGCAAACCCTGAAAGTTTCCCTGGCTTCTCTCACGCTGTTCCATCAGTCTAGAGTGGCTTTTCACCATTAGTTGCCTAGGAAAGCCCCCTATTTACCCTTCAAAACTATATTCATGCCTGCCTCAGTGAATCACCCCTGTAACCCCAGCACTTGGGAGGCTGAGACAGGAGGATCACTTGAGGTCAGGAGTTCAAGACCAGCCTGGCCAACATGGTGAAACGCTGTCTCTAATAAAAATACAAAAATTAGCTGGGCTTGGTGGTGCATAACAGTAGTCCCAGCTACTTGGGAGGTTGTGGCAGGAGAATCGCTGGAACCCAGGAGGCAGAGGTTGCAGTGATCCCAGATGGCGCAGCTGCACTCCAGTCTGGGCAACGGAGTGAGACTCTGTCTGCACCTACCCTCCGCTCCCGCCCCCCAAAAAAAAAAAAACTATATTCAGATTTTACCCTACTTGAGAAGCGTTTGCTGAGTCAGACGGACTTAGTGATGGCAACGATGGGCCATGCAGAGTGGCCACTGCCATCCCACTGACTACAGGGAGGAGGCGCCAGCAGCGGCAGCAGGAGCGGCTGCAGGAACAGTAGAGCCGCAATGGGACCCCTGTGCCCTGCGTCTCCGGTACCCCATGTCCCCGAGGCAGCCAACTGTGCTGCCCCCACACCCTCATGGCTGGGCTGGACCCTCTTCCAGGTCCAGAGCCTCCACTGCTTCAGACCCTGGCCCTGTGTTGCCGCTCCGGCCTCCCACCACTGCAGGGAGGGCCTAGGGAGGAGGCAGGCAGGCCCCAAAGCCCTCCCCTGGAAGACCCCAGAGCCCAGGGCCCTGGGGGCTGCTGTGATGTGGCTGGCCCAAGTTGCCCACCGGTGAGGGAGAAGCGTGATCAGGCACAGAGAGGCAGGCAGAGAGGGGTGCTGAGGTGGAGCTGGTCCCTGGAAGGTGCAGTGCTTTCACATGGAGTGCAGGGACCCCTGGACGGTGGTGGGGCCGCGCTTCGGGGACCTGGGGCAGGAAGTGGGAGGGGCACCCAGTTTGGGAACTCAGCCAGCAGCACAACCACCATGCCCACCGCGATGGTGTTCAGTTCTTGTGCCTTGGGAGAAGGCTCTGTGCCGGCTGCCTAGGACTGCCACCCCTCTGAGCCTGACCCTCCTGGCAGCTGGGACCGGGGCCTGCTATCCACTCCCAGAGACGCCCTCTGCGGCTAGGCAAGGCTGCGAGCCGGGTGAGGGGGACTCCCTGGCTTCCCTGAATGCCGGGGCCACAGGAAGAACTTGTGGGGACTCACCCCTGCCTCAGACGCCAGCCCAGGTCCAGCGAGAATCTGGAACCCCCACCTCAGGCTGCAAGGGGATGTGGCTGGGGCTGCCTGCAGGCTCCATGGAACGGGCGAGAGTCCCACCCTCCCAGGTGCAGGACCCAGGCGTCTCTGCACTCTGCACTCTTGGAGGGCAGGAAGGAACCCCTTTCCCCTGCAGGCTCAAGAGTGTCTGCTCCCACTGCCTGGTGTCTCCCTGCTCCTTGTGCCTGGTCTGATCTCAGAGCAGGGTTGGGGCCAAGCCCAGGTGCTGTCACAACCTGGCCAGTTGCATATGCTTGGGGCAGCACTGACATGCCATAAGGGCAGCTCAGCACTGGCCTACAGGTGCCCCTTGGCACAGCAGCCTGGGCACCATAGATGGCAACAGGAGACAGGTTCCCGGGTGGAAGAGGGTGGGTCCCCAGTGAGGCCCCACTTTCAGGCCACAGAGGGCCTGAAGGCTAGGGGCTAGGCTGCCAGGCCCGCTGACCAGAGTGGGAACTTGTGGTGCCTTTTCTGGGCCCACCCATGGCTGCCATAGACCAATTGGTGCACACTTTCTCCCCTCTGAGGCCCATAACGGCCCTGGGCTCAGCCAAAGCAGAGGAGAGGATTGGATGACCAGCTGCAGAGAGGAGCTATCCTCTCCACTGAGAACTGAACACTTGGGAGGGCCTGCCTGCATAGAGGAGATACCCTCTCTGCTAGGAGCTGAACATTGGTCAGGACACCCTGGCTGTGGAAAGGAGCTACTCCTGTGGGTCTCCTCTGAGCTGTTTTATTGCTCAGTAAAGCTCTCCTTCATCTTGCTCTCCCTCCACTTGTCTGCATACCTCATTCTTCCTGGTCATAGGATAAGATCTTGGGACCTGCTGAATGGGGAGGCTAAAAGAGCTATAACACAAACAGGGCTGAAACATGCCCCTTGCTCACCACGTTGTGGGTGAAGAGAAGGAGACAAGAGCTGTGGCCCTTTGGGGAGCCCAGATCTGGGAGCTCCCTGAGCCAGGGCTGTGACTTCCTCTTTGGGGCCCTGCAGTTTCTGGCATCTCCAAGCTTCCGGGTACCACCGTGTTTCCTGATGCCAGCTGTGGAAGCTCCTTGGGGTGTACCTGGTCCAGCTGCAGTCTTGCAGAGGGTCAGTGCCCATGCCAGAACCTGGAGCTTCTCACTTCACTGCAGCAGCTGGTGTGTCTGCGCAGTGGCCAGACCCCATGCTCACTTACCCCTCGCCACTCCACACCTGATTTGCCCTTGGCAGGAATGGGAACCAGGCTGGTAGCATGAGCTAAGCTCAGCCTGCCAGGCCGAGTGGGTGGAATGAGCCCAGTGGGCCTGAACAAAACTCAGGCAAAGGCATCACTGGACACAGAGGTTTCTGGCCAGAAAAGCAACACCCCAAAGATCCCATAAGATTAGCATCTCTTTTAGTTCTGATTACATATTGCTGTGTAACAAACTATCCCAAAACTCAGTGGCTTGAAATGACAACCATGTTATATTTCATGATTTTGTGGGTCAAGAACTTGACAGGGCTGAAATGGCTGATTCCTTATACAATGCATGAACATTTGGTGATATTTGGAGGCTTAGCAGTGTTAAAGAAAATAGCTTTAGACATAATAAATTTAACATAATTTATTTGAGTAAATAAATATTCATGAATTGAGCAGCACTTCACACCAGAAGAGGTTCAGAGAGCTCCTCCCAGCAGTGTGAGCTGCGAGCTTTTATAAGAACATGAAAGTGAAGTAAAGAAATCACCTGATTGGCTACA
Organism: Hylobates moloch; assembly: GCF_009828535.3. Taxonomy (NCBI): domain Eukaryota; kingdom Metazoa; phylum Chordata; class Mammalia; order Primates; family Hylobatidae; genus Hylobates; species Hylobates moloch. The sequence goes on from NW_026652278.1 coordinate 48,382,827, forward strand.
GGCAGGCATCTGCTTAATTATCTGAGCATGGTGTAATGCAGCATTGGCCTTATTTGGGTGTGAGTCTGATCAGTTGGCTACCTGTAATTGGCTGAAACGTGGCTGTTTGTGTTTATTTTATTTATTTATTTTATTTATTTTTTTTTATTATACTTTAGGTTTTAGGATACATGTGCACAATGTGCAGGTTTGTTACATATGTATCCGTGTGCCATGCTGATTTCCTGCACCCATTAACTCGTCATTTAGCATTAGGTATATCTCCTAATGCTATTCCTCCCCCCTCCCCCAACCCCACAACAGTCCCCAGAGTGTGATGTTCCCCTTCCTGTGTCCATGAGTTCTCATTGTTCAATTCCCACCTATGACTGAGAACATGTGGTGTTTGGTTTTTTGTCCTTGTGATAGTTTACTGAGAATGATGGTTTCCAGTTTCATCCATGTCCCTACAAAGGACATGAACTCATCATTTTTTATGGCTGCATAGTATTCCATGGTGTATATGTGCCACATTTTCTTAATCCAGTCTATCATTGTTGGACATTTGGGTTGGTTCCAACTCTTTGCTATTGTGAATAGTGCCGCAATAAACATACGTATGCATGTGTCTTTACAGCAGCATGATTTATAGTCCTTTGGGTATATACCCAGTAATGGGATGGCTGGGTCAAATGGTATTTCTAGTTCTAGATCCATGAGGAATCGCCACACCGACTTCCACAATGGTTGAACTAGTTTACAGTCCCACCAACAGTGTAAAAGTGTTCCTATTTCTCCACATCCTCTCCAGCACCTGTTGTTTCCTGATTTTTTAATGATGGCCATTCTAACTGGTGTGAGATGGTATCTCACTGTGGTTTTGATTTGCATTTCTCTGATGGCCAGTGATGATGAGCATTTCTTCATGTGTTTTTTGGCTGCATAAATGTCTTCTTTTGAGAAGTGTCTGTTCATGTCCTTTGCCCACTTTTTGATGGAGTTGTTTGTTTTTTTCTTGTAAATGTGTTTGAGTTCATTGTAGATTCTGGATATTAGCCCTTTGTCAGATGAGTAGGTTGCAAAAATTTTCTCCCATTCTGTAGGTTGCCTGTTCACTCTGATGGTAGTTTCTTTTGCTGTGCAGAAGCTCTTTAGTTTAATTAGATCTCATTTGTCAATTTTGGCTTTTGTTGCCATTGCTTTTGGTGTTTTAGACATGAAGTCCTTGCCCACGCCTATGTCCTGAATGGTATTGCGTAGGTTTTCTTGTAGGATTTTAATCATTTTAGGTCTAACATTTAAGTCTTTAATCCATCTTGAATTAATTTTTGTATAAAGTGTAAGGAAGGGATCCAGTTTCAGCTTTCTACATATGGCTAGCCAGTTTTCCCAGCACCATTTATTAAGTAGGGAATCCTTTCCCCATTTCTTGTTTTTGTCAGGTTTTTCAAAGATCAGATAGTTGTAGCTATGCGGCATCATTTCTGAGGGCTCTGTTCTGTTCCATTGATCTATGTCTCTGTTGTGGTACCAGTACCATGCTGTTTTGGTTACTGTAGCCTTGTAGTATAGTTTGAAGTCAGGTAGCGTGATGCCTCCAGCTTTGTTCTTTTGGCTTAGGATTGACTTGGCGATGTGGGCTCTTTTTTGGTTCCATATGAACTTTAAAGTAGTTTTTTCCAATTCTGTGAAGAAAGTCATTGGTAGCTTGATGGGGATGGCATTGAATCTATAAATTACCTTGGGCAGTATGGCCATTTTCACGATATTGATTCTTCCAACCCATGAGCATGGAATGTTCTTCCATTTGTTTGTATCCTCTTTTATTTCGTTGAGCAGTGGTTTGTAGTTCTCCTTGAAGAGGTCCTTCACATCCCTTGTAAGTTGGATTCCTAGGTATTTTATTCTCTTTGAAGCAATTGTGAATGGGAGTTCACTCATGATTTGGCTCTCTGTTTGTCTGTGATTGGTGTACAAGAATGCTTGTGATTTTTGTACATTGATTTTGTATCCTGAGACTTTGCTGAAGTTGCTAATCAGCTTAAGGAGATTTTGGGCTGAGACAATGGGGTTTTCTAGATATACAATCATGTCATCTGGCTGTTTGTGTTTAACTGAAACTCAGATATTTGTTACAAAAAATATACTCAAGTTAGGTTTTGATTTGTTTGCTTAACTAAGTTAGGTTAGTTTGTTATGTAGGAACTTAAAGTACAGAGGCAGCATCTGGCTATTTATCAGCAGGTTTAAGAGTCTGACATGTGTCACTTAAAAGCTGGGCACATTGATGGGGATTGCTGAAAGGCAGGGCTCAGACAGATCCCTCTCTTTCTCCATGTAATATCAAGGGCTTTCCACAGGGTCTTTCCAAGAGGATAATAGGGCTTTGTACATGGCAGCTTAGGGCTCCAGGAGACCAAGGCAGAAACCTACCAGGCCTCTTAAAACTAGACTCTGAATGATATAGCGAAACTTCTTTTGGACTCGAAGCCACAATCCACCCCAGATTCAAGTAGAGGTAAATAGACCCCACCTTGCAATGTGAGGAGAGTCAAAGAATTTATGGTCACTTTGAATTCACCACCACATTCTAAATTTTACATAAATGTTGCCTGTACTTACGTTATTACTGTATAATTATTTATTTGTATGTCAGACTGTGAGCTCTTTGAAGACCAAGAACTTTGCCTTACTCATCTTTGTATTCCAGCACCCAGAACTGTACATAGTTTTGTTGCATTAATCATGTTGCTATTCCTTACTTTTTTGGGACAAATGGCTGCTTCAGGAGACTCCAGTATAATAGCAGGGACAGGCAGTATTTGTAGAATACCTGGGAGTTTTCTCCAGTTCTGCATACCAGTAAGAACTCTTCCATTTTGTTCTGTGATAATTATTTCTCTAAATGTTTCTTTTAGGGACTATAGCCAGTAATATGTTTCCTGTCATCTTCTTCCCAATGACTCCAGGGAAAAATGTTGGAAAAGCAAGGTGAGAGATTAGAGATTCTTCAGCTTTTGTTACTGATTAGCAAAATTGAGCCTGGAAATCAGTAGAGAAAGGACGTTTTTAACAACAGGCAAATGAAGAGCTAGCTTTAAAAGAGAACAAATCTCATAACTTAAATATAATATATTTTGGAAGAAAAACTGGTTGATGGATAATTCATCACTCAGAAACTGCCAGATGATATGTATGGCTTGACGGATATTCTTTTACTTCATATATTAACTCTAACCTTGCTCAAAGCATTTAAATTCCTGTTTCCTCATCCATAAATTATACATATAGATTAATCTAAAAGGTAATTATAGTTTTTATGTTTCCATGGCTAATAGTAGAGAAACACTCTCTAGTTTTAGAAGACATTTTCAAAATAGTCAAGGATGCTTTTGATTGTAGACTAAATGGCTATCCCCCACTCGCTACCTCCTTCATTTCAACATAAAGATACTATTTAGTACTGAAAATTAGACAGAATTTTTTCTGCTAAAACTAATTTCTTATTTCCCAAACTTGATTATAAGTTTTACATTACAATATAAATTCATAAGGCAATCTCCAGAGGGAGAAACCTAAGAATTATCCAAGGGTGATTCTTACAATCAGGCAAATTTCAAAAACAGACATAAAACCCATTACCCTTGAGTTAATCTAAGAAAATTGCTAAGTTATTTAGTTAGAAAAAAATTCTAGATTATTGAATTTAGAAAGAAGTAAGAGTTTCTAAATTTTAAAGAAATTGTTCTGAAATACTTTTCACAAGGAGAATCAGACTGATTTGAAGAAATAATCAAATGCATTTATTTCTCATGAGAATTTAACACATATGGAAAAGGGCTGAAGAGGTTGTCTCCATCTCCCATGTTATGAACTAAATACTTGTGCCTCCGACTCGTATTTTGAAGTCCTCACCCCAAATAAGATGGTATTTGGCTGGCCTTTGGAAAGGAATCAGATTTAAATGAGGGTATGAGACTGTGACCCCATGACGGGATTACTGTCCTCATGAGAAGAGGAAGAGACACCAGAGCTCCCTATTTTTCCAACATGTGAGGACACTGCAAAAAGATGGCCGTGTGCAAGACAGGAAGTTGCCTTCACAACAAACAGAATCTGCTGGCACCTGCATCTTGGACTTTCCCGCCGCCTCCAGAACTGTCTACTGTTTAACCACCCGGTCTATGGTATTTTGTTATATCAGCTAGGCTGACATCCTACTTTATAGATACTAAAACACAGGCCCAGTTTTTTCTGTTTCTATTATTATTATTATTATTAAAACTCCTTAAATAGACTTCTTTACAACGGGGAAATCATCACTAATCCATCACACCCTTCCATATTCTACGTAGATACCTTTTATCTACTTATATTATTTCTGCATACTGATTTATGTTTAGGTCTCAATCCATGCCTTCAAAATTTTGATTCAGCACACGATAAAAACACTGAGAATCTTTGGGAGAATAGCTGTGGTGGTCACAGTGAGGAGTAGTTAGGGGGTAAGTCTTGTTTTGGGGGCTAGACTATAGAAAATGATTGAGTATATCTAATTCAGTTAAATGTATTTGTAAAAGCTGTACATTTTTTTTCAGTTAAAGAGAAGAATTTGTTTTACTAATTCCTTCAAGTGCACATCTAGTTACAGTATCTATCTAAATCATCCTTTCAGTGATCATTGATTTTGATGTTTCCAAGCACAGGATTAACCACAGTAGTTTTTTGTAAATCTCCCTTTGTATCCAAAAAAAATATTAATATACTTCAAAATAGAATCCTTCTTGAAAAATAAAAAGGGAGGTTGTTCATTTTCTTGTTCCAATTACATCAGCAGTCCCTAAATGAAAGTCATTTTCCTCTAGGAAACAAAATCAGTGCTCAGAAAAAAATACGGTTATAGGGTGTACTCAGAAAAAAAATATGGTTATAGGATGAGGTCACCAATAATAAAATGTTGATAAAAAACAATGCTTGTTATTCTAGATCACATCAGATAAAATATGTGTAGGCATTATATAATTTACATGCTATGAGTTATGTAAAAGACTTTGGGCTTGGAGACATCTGGATTTGAACGCTTCTCTAATCTGTCTGTTATGAGAACCTAGGCATGTTATTTTTATCTTTCTGAGTCTCATAATTCTCATCCGTAAAATAAGCCTGATAAAAATTTTATCCATCTCCTGAGATCACCGTGATAATTAGATGAGTTATTGCACACTTTATATGTAGAACTGTGCCTGGCATATGATAAATGCTCAAGAAATGCAAGTGATTTATGATTATTTATTGCAAGAATGGAGATAACCCAAACCTTTGCATTTACATTGCTATATTAGCTTTTGCTACCATAGTCACCTAAACTTAGTAATTCAATTTTCAAAACACTGTTAATATATTTGGTTTTAACATAAGAAGTCAATTGCACACTGAATATAAATGAAGTATTCCTGAAAATTTCTTAGGAATTGACCATCTCTGTGATCCGCTAAAGGTCACTGATTTTTTCCTTTGTCTTACCTTCTATGATGGCCACATGCAAGTTCAGGGGTTGATGTCATATAACCCTTTTTGGGTTTTGTTTTTTTTAAGGAGAGTTCAGGGATTGGTAGAAAGGCACAACAGAGTTGGGCATACAAGTCTAAATCAGGAGACTTAACCACCTATATGACTGGGGTCAATCCACGTATCCATTCTATACACAATGTCCAGAGCTCGCCGTTTTGAGTTGCCTAGTATTACTTTGGCATCCCCTAATTCTGTCATTAGTGCTATCATTTCCTTACACCCAGACTTCAAAATCTCATGCCTACATCTTATTAAATGTCAAATAAAGACTATATATATATATATATATTTTTTTTTTTTTTTTTAAATCCCTCACACACATTCTTAACACTGACTCCATGTTGATTCTCATTTCGGCCATCATCTTTGGCATGGGGTTTGTGGCAGAAACCTTTACAGCTATTTAAACTATGTCTGATCTCTTCCCACTCCAATGCATCCCACACCTGCTACGGTTCAATCTCCATAAAGCTTAGCTACATGGCTTCAACTTGGCTTTTCACTCTTCACCCCAATATTTGCCATCTATATCTTACCATTTTAGTCCAACAAATCTGATCATTCACTGTTCTCCATCTATTACCTTTGCTTTTGGCATTGCCTTGAATCTCTAATGCATGCCTCATGTCATTTTTGTATTCATAAGATATTCCTGTCTCCTATAAAGCCTGATGGATCCCCCATAATCTCTCCTCTCTTTGATCCTACATAACACTTAGTCACACTCTCCTGCTCTCTCTCTTTTTTGATGTGGAAAACACAGACTTTAGTATCAAATAAACCTCAATGCACTTACTATGGGACATTAGGCAAGTATTGTGACTCACATCATCATAGATTCGTCTATATAATAGGGAGTGGTATAAGAGCAATATTTACCTTGGAGAGTTATTATGAGAGTAAAATTCAGCAAAGCTTATAAAAAGACCAGTCCAAAATTGAAACAGGGATGGTTAACTATTATTTTACTCATATTAAATGAAATATAAATTAAAGTATATAATAAAATAAGACATGCCTTGTAAATGGCAGAGGCTCGATAATTGTCCACTTAGATTTAAAGTAAAAAATATTATCACTTAAAAATTTTTCTTCCACCATTAGTCAGACCACCTACTACTGCCCTAAGAATGACTACATTGTCCAGTCTTAGAGAGGCTTTTGTGCACAAATAACCAAGAGATGTCTGTTACTATGAACCTACCATAGTAACAAACAAATTTAAAAGTAGCTGAAAAATTAGAGCAGGAAATAAGTACCCAAAGCCTGCCAACTGTCAGCAAAATGCTAACCTGCTTGAATATTTTCTTGGTTTCTGTTTTAAAAACATGAGGGCTGAAGTACTAAAATTTGTGATCCAAAACTAAACATAGTAAGACACAAATAACAGTGTATATGTTTTGGTTGTGTAACCCATCCTACTTTGGTTGATGGAACTTGGGGAAACAGATGGTGATGTCCATGACTGTTCGATCACTGACACATCCTGTATTATGCAAGTATGGAATTGGCTAGTATAAAAGGCTACTCTCATTAGGAAAGTTTGACCTGTGTGCTATTTATGGCTCAGAATTTGATGTTACCATAGCAAATCAAATGGAGTTCAAGAGAGACAATATTCCTCAACCTAAGGACATTACCAACAAAACTAATTCTCAGATCATTACCTTTCTATGAGGCCTGCAGTCAACATTCCAAACCCTAGACAGTCAATAAACAGAAAAGAGAATTTGGCACAAGCAGTTGAGAAGAGGAATCCATTTAGTTTCACAACGGGGCTGGCCCTGAAAAGGACTAGGAAAATTCCAGTTGAGGATTTACCTAGTAGATCTTCCCTCATGTTTGATCCTAACATGTTCATCTTTGATTTCTTAGTTGAATTGTTTCCCCTGTGACCTTCTATTCTGTTCATTCTTTTTCTTCCTTGCCTCTTTACTTCATGATGAGGACTAAACTCTTTCTATAATGAGCATTCAGCATCAGTCAATAGCTAAGGCTTAGCTATTGAGAATAACTCAATAGGTTTTAGTTGTAATATATTTCAGTAAATAATTTATTATATCATTGCATAATCATTAGATAATACTTCATGTATTCTAATTAGTAATCTTTTATAGAAAATGTATTCAGGCATACAACATAACTGAATTCTTACTTCCCTTCCATTTTTTCCTGTCTTTTAGATTTCCACATCTATAAAATGGAAATGATAGTAGTAAACTCTTTTGAGAATTTCTTAGAAGATTAAATAAGAAAATTCATGCACAGTTTCTGATACCTCATAACTGGCCCATAAATCTTAAGACATTGCCCGTCTCATTATATCAGTCAGCAAATATTTTTTGAAAATCTATTTTTCATGAGGTCTAGAGATGACAGAACTGTATTCATTGCCCTCAAGAGAATCTCAAGCTAAAATGAGTTACATGATAACTCACAAAACAAGACCAAGCTCATCACCATGAGAGCTTTGAGGGGAATCATCTAAGTCAATCAGGGATTGAGGAGGAAGAAGGTGTTAGGAAAGCTGCACAGAGGAGGCAACTCATTAGGGACATCTTGAAGGATTTCATAAATAAAAAAGAGGTTTGGCAATAAAAATGGTGAAGGAAAACACTGAAAGGGCCCAGAGATCAGAGAAAGACTAGAGTGCCTCAGAGATTAAAAGGGGCTCTGCAAAACGATTTAGACTTAGGGGTGTTGGGGAGAAATAAGGCTGGCCATTTGCCCCAGTCATGATTGGGGAGAGCTTTGTATGACAGAGTGAGAAGGTTGGATTTCATCCTGAAGGAAAGGGGAAGCGAAGGCCTAGAAATATTAAAAGAAGGCTGAGGAATGACAGGATCATACAAAAAGGAGAGGCAAGTTAGAAAGCCATTGCAACAGCTCGTGTTAAAAGAGGTGAGCCAGCGAAGAGAGCAAAAAGGAAGGTTCAGACTCAGTGTTCTGTGGAAGTCCTTTGTTTTTTACTGAATCGACATGTTCTTATTTCTAGGTTTAGAAATTTGTTAATGTTTTGTTCAATGAGGTTACAGATTTCTAAATGTGTTTCTTTAGGCTTTCACACTTTATTCTATTCTCAGTGAGAACCTGAAAAATTGTGTGAATAACTTGAAAAGCTACTAAGGTGGTTGGATTAAAAAAATAGAGCAGACAAAAATAATAAGGAAAATTGGCTACACTCTATTTTCTGTTTGCTTTTTCTCAGTCACATTGCCCTGCATTTAAATGTCTCAAATACAGTACTAATTCCCTGCAAGGTAAGTACTAAGGAGGCGGGTAGTAACACTCATTTTTGCCCAGCAGAGACTGTCCTTGAGAAAGGTCTGGAATTTGCCCAAGTCTATTTACCTAATTAGAGATGGAGTTGGGCCGTCACACCTGCTGTAACACAGAGGTTTTTCAAAATAAAGATCACATCAGTAGGAATGTTTTTCTGGGAAGAGCAGCTTGACTTCTTCAGGAAAACAATGAGGGTAGTGATTCATTTCCAATGCCAGAGACATTATAGAGACATTATGCAGAATATGTCCAAGTCTCAGAATCTTGGTCTGCACGTGCACACACATACACACACACACACACACACACACACATACACACACTTTCTCTCTCTCTCTCACCCTTCATGATAGCTGGGGTAAAACATCTTTCAAATGGAGTAGAGCGATAGGGAGGTAAATTTCACTTTCTACCAAATATAGCATAGGAACTGTCTTGAATTTTTTCAGTGGCACTTTCCCTAAGTCAAGTATGCGTATCTTCTCCACAATTTTCACTCCTATCTCTGCATTTGTCTCTTAAGGAAAATGAATGAAATTACCCACAGAATATGGGAAACAGGCCAATGAATCCCTTGATAATTGGGTTTTCACTGCAGGAGAAAGCTGAAAAAGTATTCTAGCAGCAGATCACACCAAGAAAAATGAGGCAATAAAGATAAGGGAGTTAGTTTGATCAAAACATAAAAAGAACAACAGCAAATTCCAAGTAAGACCAAAGTTTATCTTGGGCTTTTACAGGTAAGGGCTGTAACACTAGCTCTTGCTTCTTTCTATTCAATTTATTTTCCAAGTGTATACTGCCTTATGCTTGAATAAGTTGTTAAACTATTTTGTTTCTAATCTTTGGGATACTCTTTATAACATTTACAAACAGGTTAGATAATGTATTTCATGTCCTACATTTCTGAATTTTGATCCTTGTCCTGCTGATCTCCTAGTATGCCTTCTTTTTTTCTTTGACTTAACATAGAAGACTAGCAACAATATGCCAGAATTTATTTCCCAGTGATAGCTTTCAGTGGATTAAGATAATATTTGTATCCCATGAAGGCAAAGAATACTGTCATCACTCTGAACTTTCAAGCAGTTCTTCAAGGTTTATACAGTTTATCTCATTCCTTTTTTTTTTTCCCCTAAAGCAGCTCAGTAGAGATGTAAGAACAGGTCTAATCGAGATGGGAAAACACAAATAAAGATAAGTCAAATAACTTGCCAATCAATAAGTATAGTACTATGTCCTTTAGAATTGCATACCAAGGCTCTGAGTGTCTGCTAGCAGGTCAATAAAATTCAGAACAATTAATAATTAAATGTGGGATGAGGGAGAGGTAAAAATTAAACACTCGCAATTTCATAAACAAAACAGTTGACGAAATTTTTAGTGTTTGTAGAGTGGTAATAGATTTGATTGATTTTTATGTTACCTTTTATGAAGATTGGAGAGTGCATAAATATGGCATGTGCTAAGAGCTAGCATTAGATCCTCTGCTTCTTTCTAGTCAGATACAATGCTTTTCACTTTGGAATAATTTTGCTATTTAGATAGGAAAAAGATGCAGTTAAGTTTATCTGATAGTATCTTTACCATCTATAAATCATTATTATTTTATAGAAATGAATCAAAAAGAGTTTTAAGGTTTTTGTGGCTATTTAAAGCAAATAAATTTATACTGAAATTTTGTTTACTTTTTTTACTGTTGTTAATTGAGTTAATCTTTAGTCAAGTTGAGATTATATTGAATTTTAAAATAAAAAGTAATGCAGATTAAACACTAAGCATGGAATTCTGGAAGTCAATCATTGCCTTCATTTGCAACAAACTCCTTTCACATCCTTGGCTTCTCCAAGACAGTCTTAACAATAACTAAAGAGCTAAAGGAAGTAATATCTGTTAAAAAACAGAGTTAGCATAGTGTGGAAATTAGACTAATTAATTCATTATTCAAGTAAAACTTTTTATAACTACTATGCATGAACCAAATTTTAATACTTTGCTAACTGTAATTTTTCCCCCAATGACATGCAAATAATAAATTTCTCTTCTTTCCCCAACATCCCCTAACATTTGTGTTCTGTTCCTTTAAACAGTGTCAAGATGCATTAAATAAATACAAAGTTAGCCTGATGAAGAACAAACTTATTTTCATTCTAAAAAAGGCATCACTTGCTCAGTTGCTCTGTCATGACTGAGGACATCGTTATCGCTCATATGTTTTAAACACACAGCATCCCTTTCTTCCTTCTTATCCAGGCTGTCACCAAATCCTTTTACTTCTTGTCCAACAGTCTTTTAACTCTATCTCTTCTTTGGTCTCTTTTGCCAAATGCCATATGCTGATTAGGCTTTCTCTTAATGTTTTCTTTTGTTTATTTTAAACCTCTTGATTCCTCTCTCCCTGATTACCACCTCACTGCTAGAATTATCTTTTGTTGTTGGGATTTCCATTAAAGCATTTTCTTAGAAATTGTCCTTTCTAAACAAAGTTAAAAACATCTGTTTAAAAATCACTCCACTGTTCCCAGGAAGCAGGAAGCGATATGTACATTTGGCCTCCCATATGTCATCTTATTCATTTCCCAGGGAGGCTGTTATATATTTTTTAAATGCATGTATTAGAATTAAACATGCATAATATTAATGTTGCTTATGTTTACTGGTTGCCTACTATACACCAGTCGCTTTATATAGATAACATTACTTACCTGCAACAACTGTTTAGGTAATAATCATTACCCCCATTTTTTTCAACTGAGGGAACTGAACACAGATAATTTTAGTTACCTGCATCTTGTTCCACCTAAAACTGCTTCCCATTAATAACAGCTCATCTTTTATCTCTACCTTCTTAATTTCTTTCTTCAGTTTGTAGTGGGATAAAACTCATTGTACTAACTCCAATTTCCACCCAAGTTTTCCTAACAGAACTGAGCTGACCTGGAATATTTCCTAGCTCCAGTGATCTTTTAGATCCCCTGCATCAAAGCTCTGGGTTTGGACTATGGGGAAATGACCATTGTCTTAGCAGGACATTAAACAGGGATTTTTTTTTTCTACCTTCTGTTAGTACACATTTATTGTTCCCTTAAATTTAGAGGTGGGGATCAGACTTAAGATAAAAATGTTTTTGAAAGAAAGCAGTGAAGAATTTAAGATGTCTGAAAAGGCAGGTCCAGATACTTCCCAAGACAAGAAAGGAATTGACTGGGCCCCCTAGAAATGGCAGTGGTTTAAGAATAGCAAAGCCTTGAAAATGGTTTAGAAAATTCCCAAAGGTCTCCTCACTTCCTTAGATTTCCTATCTAAAATTCTTCCCTTTTTTTCCTTTTCATCCTTATTTATCAATTTGACTATTGAGACCAATGATAGGCTTTAATTTTCTATTAATCTGTATAGTAATTACCTGAGTTTGATGCTATTTCCATTTTTAATATGTGTAATAAATAAGTCTTAGAGAGGTTTTGTGATTTGCGTAAGATCACTTGTTAGTACTAGGTAAATAAGGAGAATTTGAACCCAAATCTCTCTGTCCTCAAAGGGTAAGGCTCTTAACCATTACCCTAAATTGCTTTTTCTAAAGGTTTCTATACATCTACTGTGTAGCATTAAGAATGAGAAGCTGAATAATTAGAAGTTATTTCTGACCGCGAAAAATTTATACATGAAGAAAGGAAGTGGGCAAGAAAGGAAATGATAGTATGTGGTAAAGAGTTATTGTAGAAAAATTAGCCCAGGGTTCTAACTCTATTGGATTATTGTAAAAGATATTTTTTTTTGTCTTGTGCCCTGCCACCAACCCCATTCCCCAAAAGTAGATCAGCCAAAGCTTTCTTCTTCAGAAAGATATCTAGAAAACTTCACACACATACAGAAAACATGAGCAGGAGGTAAGAGCAAGAGGCGATGCTGAAAGAAAAGTGGAGAAAGACATGAAAATATACTAAATAATTACCTTAAAATATGTTAAATAAGAATTGTGAAAAAGCAAAAGGCCGTAATATAGTAAGCTTAAAAGAGCAAGATGTAGAATGATACGTTTTGAACTATTTATTCTCTTTCCAGAAAAATAAATAAATAAAACCTTCTATGACATGAATGCTAGTTTATGTGTATATAAGGAAGGAGAGGGGAATACACACCACTGGTTATCACAAGGGATCCTGACTGGAAGAGGGGAGTTTGTCAAAGATTAGTGTTGTGTTTGTGCATCTCTGCATGAATTATTTCACACACCACACCAAGCATCGTTTCCTTTTGTAATCTGAAAGACATCAAAATGGAGTAATGTGGAAGTTATTTTTAAAAATGAAATAAATTCTACTGTATCGGATTCTAAGACTGGTTTAAGAATCAAAGATGGGGTCATAAGAAATTGCAAATATGCATGTTCATTTATAAGGACAATTTAGACTACAATTGAGATTGTTTTAGAACTTTCTCTTGATTATTATTTAAGGAGACAGGAAATAGCAAAAATCAAAGAGGAAATAATATTTATTGAGTATACTTGATTAAGTGCCAGGCCTTGTGTTCAGAAAGTTATAAAATGATCTTGTGTATTCACTATTATCAACATCTCTAGAAGGTAGATGTTATTATCTCCATTGTACAGATAAGAAAATTGAGAATCAGAGATTCCTATATCTTGCCCAAGGTTAGACAATCAGTAGCACAGCCAGGAGTCAAACCTAACTAACCCTGTGGGACATCAAAGTTCATGTTTTTTTCTTTGTACCACTATGGTTGGAGCTCTACCATATACATTAATGAGATTAAAACACTGAATTGGCCAGGTGCAGTGGCTCATGCCTGTAATCCCAACACTTTGGGAGGCCGAGGTGGGTAGATCACCTGAGGTCAGGAGTTCAAGACCAGCCTGGCCAACATGGTGAAACTCCATCTGTACTCCACTGTAAAAATACAAAAATCAGCCAGGTATGGTGGCAAGAGCCTGTAATCCCAGCTACTGGGGAGGCTGAGGCAGGAGAATCGCTTGAACTGGGGAGGCAGAGGTTACAGCGAGCCGAGATCACGGCATTGCACTCCAGCCTGGGTGACCAGAGCAAAACTCTGTTTCAAAAAAAAAAAGGAAAAGAGAAAGAAAGAAAGAAAGGAAAGATAAAGAGAAAAACTATTATAAACACATTTTTTTCTGAAGGAGATCTTTACCTGTAATCCATATTTCTTCCCCTCGGAGTAGGAATCTTGCCTGGAGGTGAAATCAGCGCTGATATTGCTACTTCAAATGGAACTATTTTTTTTTTCTGCCAGAGAAATTGTAGAGAGTACAGAAAAATATAGATAGAACCAGGGAGAAATCAATCCAATTGATTCCTGATATTGGTGAAAAATTTAGTCCTTGGTTTTGGAAGTCATATGACCTAAATTTTACTAATTAAGGCATATATGTCACATATAATTTAGTTTTTTAGTCAAAAGAGAACTATAACAACAGCTGAAATTTACTAAGTGTTTCCTGAGCCAATATTTCAATTATCTACAGTCTTTACCACAGTTCAGCAGGATAGGTGTTACCACTCCCGATTTACAAAACAGAAAACAGAGGTTCTGAGAATGAATAAATTTCCCAAAAGTGGTAGATCCAAAACCCCAGCACAAGTGTGTATGACTTCAGAACCTAGCTTATAGGATTGTGAAGAAAAAAAATAGTAAATGTGGGCTTTTTGTTTCCTTTCTATTTTTTTTCCTAATCAAGTTCTTCGGATTAATTCAATGTGTATGTGTGTGTGTGTGTGTGTGTGTGTGTGTGTGTGTATGTGTGTGTGTGTGTCCGTCCTTTGGAAAACATGTACATTTAAATGGCCGACAAACTTGTGGGGTTTTATACCAAGATGTCAGTAAAAGGTCACTAAAATTATAGAGAAGGTGAAAATCCAATTTAGGAGACAGTAATATAGAAAAGTGTTACAATTTAGGCTTGACCAAAACAACAGCAAATGTTTATGTTCTCAAAGTATTCCTTACCCCTTAGAAGCTTGTCCTCAGCTCTGAATGTGTGTTTACTCTTCACAGATCTTGGTTTTATGCTAGTAGTATTTTGAGGTTTTTGTTTTGTTTTGTTTTGTTTTTGAGACAGAGTTTTGCTCTTGTTGCCCAGGCTGGAGTGTAATGGCGTGATCTCAGCTCACTGAAACATCCGCCTCCCAGGGTCAAGCGATTCTCCGGCCTCAGCCTCCCAAGAAGCTGGGATTACAGGTACCCACCACCGTACCCAGCTAATTTTTTTGTAATTTTAGTAAAGACTGGGTTTCACCATGTTGGCCAGGCTGGTCTTGAACTCCTGACCTTAGGTGATCTGTCCTCCTCGGCCCCCCAAAGTGCTGGGATTACAGGTGTGAGCCACCGCGCCTGGCCATATTTTGAGTTTTTATATATTGTTTTGTTTTCTATTTTTTCTTTTTATAGATGAGGTCTCAGTCTGTCACCCAGGCTGGAGTGCAGTGGTGCCATCATAGCACCCTGCAGCCTCAAGTTCCTGGGTTCAAGCGATCCTTCTGCCTCAGCCTCCCAAGTAGCTAGGATTACAGGCATGCACCACTGCCCTTGGCTGAGTTTTTGTATTTTGATCTGCACTGTTTTCATTAACTGAGCCAACTTTTGTTTAGAATGACCCCCTAAAGAGAAAGTATACCCTTTAAATATTAGTGGGTTTTGTCACTCAATTGCAAAGCTGAATTCTCCATGATGAAATTGTAAGCCCTACTCATTTCTAATGATACCTTTTCCTTAAATAGCACCTGGCACATGCCAGGCTCTCAATAAGTGTTGAAAAAATTAGTGAAGCCAATTCAACCAGACTGGGAAGTGTGCAGACGGCAAATGGATAAAAAGTTAGAATCAACAAATAGGTGAGGGTTTGGCCAGCAGGAAGGGCAATGGTGATGAGAGAAGAAATGAAGATGACCTAGAAAGACTGCATGTCGGGGAAAGAACTATGACCTGAGCATTTCTTTCCACATGGATGCTAAGCCCCAAACCCCTGACTCAACAGATGTGATTTAACTTGAAGGCCAAAATGATGATTGTGATCTCCTTTGTAATGACAGCAAATAGAACAAAGAAGAGGCAATGTCCAAGGCACACTAAGGAAAAGCATTTCCCAAATGCACCTGGGAAATAGCGGGAAAATAAAAAAAGTCTTGCTTACTTTCAAACTCTGAAGAAGCCACTGCACTGCTTTTGTCTAAATTTATTGACTGGAGCAAAGTGATTCCATCTAGAAATAAGGCATTGTTAAGAAATTAGCTGATCCTAGTAAGATGAGTGTATCCCCATAATAGAAAAAAAGTCAGTGACATAATCCTAGTTTTTGCAGCATTTCTTTACCTGTGTTATGTTGGAAGGAGCTGGGAAGCTATGTCAGATGCCATATCTGTGAAGATCCACAGGATCCTGCGTGTCTAAACTTTATGGATTATGGACAAGTCTGAGTTATTCATCTGTGTTTTTAGTTTTTCTCAACTTCTATCCACCTTATAATTTTATTGCTAAAATTTTGGTAATTTTATTGCTAAAATTTTGGTAATTCTTTTGTTCTGTCTTCTTTTACTTCTACCTATAATAGGTTTTAACAGCAGTAGAGTTATTCTGTTTTAGCATTGGTTCTTATAAGTTTAAATTGTAGTGTCTGTTAATTAGCCCCCATCCCCCACATTAGTTTATCTTTTTATTGTGTGTTACTTTTTCCTTTTGATCCTGTAAAACAAAACAGGAAAATGTAGCTAAAATTGATACCGTTTGCCTTGGTTGATATCCTGAACAAAACACTTTTCAGGAGCACATCCCTCCTATCTTTTTGCTTCAATATCTTTTCAATTTTACTATTGAACACTAGATTAGTGACACAGAGACTTCCTTTTATTAAATTCTCTAACCACAAATACAAGGCCTAGAAATGTAGATTGAAACCTAATTTTTTTTTTAAGACATAGTTTGACTCTGCCTCCCAGGCTGGAGTGCAGCAGTGTGATCTCCACTCACTGCAACATCCAGCTCCCTGGTTAAAGTGATTCTTGTGCCCTAACCTCCCGATTAGCTAGGATTACAGGTGTGTGCCACCATACCCAGCTAATTTTTGTATTTTTAGTAAAGATGGGGTTTCACCATGTTGGCTAGGCTGGTCTCGAACTCCTGACCTCAAGTGATCTGCCCGCTCCTGCCTCCCAAAGTGCTGGGATTACAGGCATGAGCTGCTGTGCCTGGCTGCACTGAGTTATTATTAAGCCAGCAATTCTTTCATAGAGCAAAGGTGCTTATAAAGCACTAATAACACTGAGTACATATTTTTTTTTTGCTTCTTCCCACCCCAAGGAATAGATTATTCCAAATTCTCTAGTCTTAAACTATAGAACCATCTTTGACCACTCTTATTCTCAGGTGTAAGGATGGGGTCCAGTTTCAGTTTTCTGCATATGGTTAGCCAGTTTTCCCAACACCATTTATTAAATAGGGAATCCTTTCCCCATTGCTTGTTTATGTCAGGGTTGTCAAAGATCAGATGGTTGTAGGTGTGTGGTGTTATTTCTGAGGCTTCTGTTCTGTTCCATTGGTCTATATATCTGTTTTGGTACCAGTACCATGCTGTTTTGGTTACTGTGGCCTTGTAGTATAGTTTGAAGTCAGGTAGCGCGATGCCTCCAGCTTTGTTCTTTTTGCTTAGGATTGTCTTGCTACACAGGCTCTTTTTTGGTTCCATATGAAATTTAAAGTAGTTTTTTTCTAATTCTTTGAAGAAAGTCAATGGTAACTTGATGGGAATAGCATTGAATCTATAAATTACTTTGAGGAATATGGCCATTTTCACAATATTGATTCTTCCTGTCCATGAGCATGGAATGTTTTTCCATTTGTTTGTGTCATCTCTTATTTCCTTGAGCAGTGGTTTGTAGTTCTCCTTGAAGAGGTCCTTCACATCCCTTGCAAGTTGGATTCCTAAGTATTTTACTCTCTTTGTAGCAATTGTGGATGGGAGTTTGCTCATGATTTGGCTCTCTGTTTTTCTATTATTGGTGTATAGAAATGCTTGTGATTTTTGCACATTGATTTTGTATCCTGAGATTTGCTGAAGTTGCTTATCAGCTTAAGGAGATTTTGGGCTGAGACGATAGGGTTTTCTAAATATACAATCATGTCATCGGCAAACAGAGACGATTTGACTTCCTCTCTTCCTATTTGAATACCCTTTATTTCTTTCTCTAGCCTGATTGTCCTGGCCAGAACTTCCAATACTATGTTGAAGAGGCATGGTGAGAGAGGGCATCCTTGTCTCGTGCCAGTTTTCAAAGTGAATGCTTCCAGTTTTTGCCTATTCAATGATAATTGGCTGTGGGTTTGTCATAAATGGCTCTTATTATTTAGAGATATGATCCATCAATACTTAGTTTATTGAGTTTTTAGCATGAAAGGGTGTCGAATTTTATTGAAAGCCTTTTCTGCATCTATTGAGATAATCATGTGGTTTTTGTCATTGGTTCTATTTATGTGATGGACTACATTTATTGATTTGCATATATTGAACCAGGCTTGCACCCCAGGGATGAAGCCAACTTGATCGTGGTGGATGAGCTTTTTGATGTGCTGCTGAATTCAGTTTTCCAGTATTTTATTGAGGATTTCGCATTGATGTTCATCAGGGATATTGGCCTGAAATTTTCCTTTTTTGTTGTGTCTCTGCCAGGTTTTGGTATCAGAATGATGCTGGCCTCATAAAATGAGTTAAGGAGGAATCCTTCTTTTCCTTTTGTTGGAATAGTTTCAGAAGGAATGGTACCAGCTCCTCTTTGTACCTCTGGTAGAATTCAACTGTGAATCCATCTGGTCTTGGGCTTTTTTTTTTTTTTTTTTTTTTGGTTAGTAGGCTATTAATTACTGCCTCAATTTCAGAACTTGTTATTGGTCTATTCAGGGATTCAGCTTCTTCCTGGTTTAGTTTAGAGGGTGTTTGTGTCCAGCAATTTATCCATTTCTTCTAGATTTTCTAGTTTATTTTCGTAGAGGTGTTTATGTTATTCTCTGATGGTAGTTTGTATTTCTGTGCGATCAGTGGTGATCTCCCCTTTATCATTTTTTTATTATGTCTATTTGATTCTTCTCTCTATTCTTCTTTGTTAGCCTGGCTAGCAGTCTATCTATTTTGTTAATCTTTTCAAAAAAAACCAGCTCCTGGATAGATTGATTTTTTGAAGGGTTTTTTGTGTCTCTATCTCCTTCAGTTCTGCTCTGATCTTAGTTATTTCTTGTCTTCTGCTAGCTTTTGAATTTGTTTGCTCTTGCTTCTCTAGTTCTTTTAATTGTGATGTTAGGGTGTCGATTTTAGATCTTTCCCGCTTTCTCCTGTGGGCATTTAGTGCTATAAATTTCCCTCTAAACACTGTGTCAGTTTTGTCTCAGAGATTCTGGTACATTGTGTCTTTGTTCTTATTGGTTTCAAAGAACATCTTTATTTCTGACTTCTTTTCATTATTTACCAAGTAGTCATTCAGGAGCAGGTTGTTCAGTTTTCATGTAGTTTTGTGGTTTTGAGTGAGTTTCTTAGTGCTGAGTTCAAATTTGATTGCACCGTGGTCTGAAAGACTGTTTGTTATAATTTCCATTCTTTTTCATTTGCTGAGGAGTGTTTTACTTCCAATTATGTGGTTGATTTTAGAATAAGTGCTATGTGGTGCTGAGAAGAATGTATATTCCGTTGATTTGGGGTGGAGAGTTCTGTAGATGTCTATTAGGTCCGCTTGGTGCAGAGCTGAGTTCAAGTCCTGAATATCCTTGTTAATTTTCTGTCTCATTGATGTGTCTAATATTGACAGTGGGTTGTTAAAGCCTCCTATTATTATTGTGTGGGAGTCTAAGTCTCTTTCTAGGTCTCTAAGAACTTGCTTTATGAATCTGGGTGCTCCTGTATTGGGTGCATATATATTTAGGCTAGTTAGCTCTTCTTGTTGAATTGATCCCTTTACCATTATGTAATGCCCTTTTTTAAAAAAAAAAATTTGTTGGTTAAAGTCTGTTTTATCAGAGACTAGGATTGCAATACCTGCTTTTTTTTTTGGCTTTCCATTTGCTTGGTAAATCTTCCTCCATTCCTTTATTTTGAGCCTATGTGCATCTTTGCATGTAGATGGGTCTCCTGAATACAGCACACCGATGTGTCTTGACTCTTTATCCAATTTGCCAGTCTTTGCCTTTTAATTGGGGCATTTAGCTTGTTTACATTTAAGGTTAATATTGTTATGTGTGGATTTGATCCTGTCATGATGCTAGCTGGGTATTTTGCCCATTAGTTGATGCAGTTTCTTCATAGTGTCGATGGTCTTTACAATTTCGTATGTTTTTGGAGTGGCTGGTACTGGTTGTTCCTTTCCATGTTTAGTGCTTCCTTCAGGAGCTCTTGTAAGGCAGGCCTAGTGGTGACAAAATCTTTCAGCATTTGCTTGTGTGTAAAGGATTTTCTTTCTCCTTCACTTACGAAGTTTGGCTGGATATGAAATTTTGGGTTGAAAATTCTTTTCTTTAAGAATGTTGAATATTGTACCCCACTCTCTTCTGGCTTGTAGGGTTTCTACAGAGAGATCTGCTGTTAGTCTGATGGGCTTCCCTTTGTGGGTAATCTGACCTTTCTCTCTGGCTGCACTTAAAATATTTTCCCTCATTTCAACCTTGGTGAATCTGATGATTATGTGTCTTGGGGTTGCTCTTCTTGAGAAGTATCTTTGTGGTGTTCTCTGTACTTCCTGAATTTGAATGTTGGCCTCTCTTGCTACGTTGGAGAAGTTCTCCCGGATAATATCCTGAAGAGTATTTTCCAACTTGGTTCCATTCTCCCCGTCACTATCAGGTACACCAATCAAATGCAGGCTGGATCTTTTCACATAGTCCCGTATTTCTTGGAGACTTTATTCATTCCTTTTTATTGTTTTTTCTCTAATGTTGTCTTCACACTTTATTTCATTAACTTGATTTTCAGTCTCTGATATCCTTTCTTCTGCCTGGTCAGTTTGGCTATTGATACTTGTATATGCTTCACGAAGCTCTCATGCTGTGTTTTTCAGCTCCATTAGATCATTTATGTTCTTCTCTAAAGTGGTTATTCTAGTTAGCAATTCCTCTAACCTTTTATCAAGATTCTTAGCTTCCTTGCATTGGGTTACAACATGCTCCTTTAGCTCAGAGGAGTTTGTTATTACCCACCTTCTGAAGCCTACTTCTGTCAGTTTATCGAACTCATTCTCTGTCTTGTTTTGTTCCCTTGCTGGAGAGGAGTTGTGATCCTTTGGAGAAGAAGTATTCTAGTTTTTGTAATTTTTCAGCATTTTTGCACTGGTTTTTCCTCATCTTCCTGGATTTTTTTATCTTTGGTCTTTGTTGTTGGTGACCTTTGGATGGAGTTTTTGCATGGTCATCCTTTTTGTTGATCTTGATGCTACTACTTTCTGTTTGTTAGTTTTCCTTCTAACAGTCAGACCCCTCTTCTGCAGGTCTGCTGGAGTTTGCTGGAGGTCCACTCCAGACCCTGTTTGCCTGGGTATCACCAGTGGAGGCTGCATAACAGCAAAGATTGCTGCCTGCTCCTTCCTCTGGAAGCTTTGTTCCAGAGGAGCGCCTACCAGATTCCAGCTGGAGCTCTCCTGTATGAGGTGCCTGTTGACCCCTGCTGGGAGGTGTCTCCCAGTCAGGGGGCACAAGGGTCAGGGACCCACTTGAGGAGGCAGTCTGTCCCTTAGAAGAGCTTGAGCACTGTGCTGGGAGATCCTGCTGCTCTCTTTAGAGCCAGCAGGGAGGAAGGTTTAAGTCTGCTGAAGCTGTGCCCACAGCCGCCCCTTCCCCCAGGTGCTTTGTCCCAGGGCGATGGGAGTTTTATCTATAAGACCCTGACTGGGGCTGCTGCCTTTCTTTCAGAGATGCCCTGCCCAGAGAGGAGGAATCTAGAGAAGCAGTCTGGCTACAGTGTCTTTGTGGTGCTGTGGTGGACTCTACCCAGTCTGAACTTCCCAGTGGCTTTTTTTACACTGTGAGGGGAAAACCACCTACCCAAACCTCAGTAATGGTGGATGCCCTTCCCTGCACCAAGCTTGGGCCTCCCAGGTCGACTTCAGACTGCTGTGCTGGCAGTGAGAATTTCAAGCCAGTGGACCTTAGCTTGCTGGGCTCCATGGGGGTGGGATTCACTCAGCAAGACCACTTGGCTCCCTGGCTTCGGCCCCCATTCCAGGGAAGTGAACAGTTGTGTCTCGCTAGTTTCAGGTGACACTGGGATATGAAAAAAAAAAAAAAAAAAAACTCCTGCAGCTAGCTCAGTGTCTTCCTAAACAGCTGCCCAGTTTTGTGCTTGAAACTCAGGGCTCTTGTGGTGTAGGTACCCGAGGGAATCTCCTGGTCTATGGATTGTGAAGACTGTGTGAAAAGCATAGTATCTGGGCAGAATAGCACCATCCCTCACGTCACAGTCCCTCATGACTTCCCTTGGCTAGGGAAGGGAGTTCTTGACCCCTTGTACTTTCTGGGTGAGGCGATGCCTGAGAGCAGACCCTGCTTCTGCTCACCCTCTGTGGGCTGCACCTGCTGTCTAATCAATTCCAGTGAGATGAACTGGGTACCTCAGTTGGAAATGCAGACATCACCTGTCTTCTGTATTGGTCTTGCTGGGAGCTGCAGACCGGAGCTGTTCCTATTCAGCCATCTTGCCCAGGCTACATTTAATTTTTTCCCGTTAGCCATTATTATATGAAATTTCTACTTAAATCTTTTCTCCTCATTTTAAAAAATGGTTGTCTTATTATTATTGAGTTGTAAGAGCACATTATTTATTCAGGATATGGTCTTTTATTGGATTTATTATTTCCAAATATTTTCTCAATGTCCATGTGTTGTCTTTTCATTTCTCTACTGGTATTTTTAAAGTTAAATTTTGATTCTGTCCAATTTACTAATAAAAAATTTGCTATTACACATTTTGTGTTCTATTTAAAAATTCTTTACCTAACCAAAGGACATGAAAATTTTCTTCTGTTTTTTTTTTTTTTCTAGAAGCTGTATAATTTTAACTTTTACATATAGATCCAGGTATCTTAGACTACATTTTTTTTATGTGGAGTGAGATAAACGTGTGAATTCATCTTTTTGCATATAGACATTTAAATGTTTCAGCACCATTTGTTGAAAAGACAATTCTTACCCCATTGCTTGAAAATTCATTAAAAATTAATGGACTCTCATTAGCCTTTGATGGTTCCGTACAGCCTGCTGAATCCATTGAAACTCTCCAGCCTGACTTTGTGGCTCTCCCACCCCCAGCCTTAGGGATACATCACAATTTATTCACACTCAGTATTACCTTTCACTACTCTCCATTACTCTGTGTACCAATTAACCTAAATCAGTTGATTCCTAGTATGTGTTATGCTTTCCAATTAAAGCTGGTTACTTACTTTACAATATTATTCTGCCTCATTTTTTTAGATGTTTAAATCTTACCTATTCATTTTAAATCCCACTTCAATGCTGGCTTTTCTGAGAAGGCTTCCTCCTACTAGATGTGATCTTTTCTCCTCTGCATGACCATGGCTCTCAACCTGTATGCCTTTGGATAGGTGCCATTTTCTATTTTGCACTACAATAGTTCTGAAAATGCCTGTCTCCATTGTGGACTTAAAAGTTTTTTGAGAGAGGGTTTGATTTGTGTTCAGTTGATACTCAATCACTGTTTTTTAATTGAATGAATGAATAATATTACATGTAACTGCCCTTACAGGTTTAACAGTAAGCTATTTGCTGATAGACTGCACTATCTGAACTCAAAGCCCAGGAACTTTGCTTAAGTCCACAAAGATTTGCTAATTCTTCACGAGAGAGTTACTGAGTCTGATTAAAATGTGTTTTCTTTTATCAGAAGGGTAAGACTCTTATCTGCTGTTTTCCAAGGTCTTGGTGACTGTTTTTGAACATAAAGATCAAAGGGCAGTGCCCTTCCCCCCAACCAATTGTAAGACATTTCAGAAAGTTAAATGTGAGGAATATTGTATTCAAATGTGAATTATATGAATGTGAATACTGAACAGTATTCACAGTTACACATTTGACATTTTGAAACAGCGGCAAGATAAATGTATTAGATTTACAGGTAGTTGTGAATGTTTCCATTGCTCAGTCAATATATTTTTTCTTTTCATAGCAACATTTGGAAGGTAGGTGCTCTGACTCACACCTTTTAATTTCTTGGCTTTCCAAAGAGCCGAGAAAAAAAATTTTTTTGACCCTTGAAAACACTAGATGCATAAGAAAACAGCATGGCAAGGAAACTTACTACCTTCTGACTTCAGAAATTTGCCAGCATGGAAGGATCTTTTCAAAAGTGAGGTGGAAATTCAGGATAAAACAGAGAGATTTAAAGTAGAGTGATCTGGAGAATAACAAAAAGATCAGAGTAGGGGTGGGGAGGATTATGGAAGAAAGAAGAAAAGATGAGATGGAGTGAAGAAGAGGGTAAAGTCTTTCCATAGACTTAAATAAGCTTTAGGCAATTATCAGAACTTTCAAGGGAATTATTTGAACTGCACATCTAAATTTGTTGAGGTTCCTCCATTGTAGCTAGTATCTGGTTAAGGTTTGCATGGTAAACTTGCTTTTTTTGTGCCATGAGTGGCTTACAAGTCGAAATGATTCAGTGAAATCTTCAAAGTAAATCTGTGTCCACCAAAGCAGTTCACAGACCTGTTTACAACTTTTCTATCCGTCTCCTAGACTATCTCTGATGATGCAATCTTTGGACATTACATCTGCTATTTGAACACAGAACTCATTTTATCAAAAGGAACAAGAGTGCATTCCAGTCCACAATTTTAATGAATACCTTGGTAAGGATTCCAGATTCTTCCCTAGAAGATAAAAAGTTAACTAAGCAAGTCATATACACACCTGGCTTTGACAGTCGAATAATTAAAGAGATCGGCAAAGATAAATCTTTGGTTGCCAGAAAAATCATTAGAAGCACTATGTTGTTTTGTGTATCTTAATGTGGCTCAAAATCTTAAAAAAATTTCCAAACAGAAATAAAAATATTGAATCACTATGATAATCAGATTGTAAACTGAAACAAGCAATGAGAAAGAAAAAATTGGCAGATGGTGGGGGTGGACAAAAAAGTGGCAAATTCACGTGAGTGATGGAAACTCCCAAGTGCTGTACCTTATGCTTGGTACATGAGTGTTTGAGTTCGGGTGTTACTTTGTCAATGGCCATGTGTCAGAACTGAGCATAAGGGTTTTTAGATATCCTTTATCATACTCAAACAAACCTTTCTCATTCCACAGTCAGATATTTTAGAATCCACAAAAACACAGAATTCACTGGGAGGAAACTACTTTGTAGTTACCTGATGAAGCAATAGGAATCACACAACTTTCATTGAACTGCTGGGGGTAAAGTGGATTGCTGGCCTTTTATCTTTTATCTCTGAAATTGGCCCCCCAGCAGTAGCTTTGTTAAATCTGACACATCTTGAATTTGCCTTTTTTAAATTGCAAATATAGCAGCTAGTGGTTTTATCTTTTTCAGCACCTATACTTCCACATTTTGAAGAGACTATTTTTAATGAGACTATTGTCAGCACTTTAAAACATGTGGCATTCAGCTTTTAATAGGTTCAATTAGACATCTTCCCCCAAGCGCGGAGGAAGCATTTATAAAACAAATAAAAGGTAAGAGGAATAAATATGGGGCATTTGTGATGTATGGCGATACATTTTGAAAACAGCAACGTTGATAATAAGAAAGGGAAGTTTATCCAAAACACGGAAAATATGCAATAACCTGGGTCCAGATACTTTTCTATTCTCCTGACACCTGAAGAAATATTAATTTTATTTTAGCTAGAAAATAAACACACACACACAGACACAGACCCATACACACAGCATGTACATTTGTTTTCTAAAGAAAACAACCTTCTGCTTCTGCTTTTTTCATATGAGGCTGACTGAACAGTTGTTAGTATTTCACTTTTACATTTGTAGATATTTTATCTCAGGAGATAGCTGTCAGATTCAATCAGCTTTTGAAATCAGTTTTTGCAGAAGATAACTTTAATGTATTGTATTTCCTTCCTCAATTACTAATTACTGAAGATTAATGTTTTCAAATAAGGCCTTCTCTCCATGTAATCCATCTCCCCTTCCTGCTTCGATCTAGCAAGAAGCCTGCTGAAAGAGGTCATAATCCTATTGTTTGCAATATTATAGCCTATGACACTGGGAATGTTTAGGGTGTAATGATTGCAGTAAGAATCTCTGTGAGCAAGTAGAAAGTACAGATCATGAAAGAAATTACGATTCTCTGGTGGGTGATTTAACTGTGATGGGTTTTCTTGTCAGTTTGTTAACAATCTGCCTTTCAATGAATCTCAAAGCAGACTCGAAGCTGATTAAAACAGCATAGACTATAAATAATATTGTGTAAACACTACCAAAGCAGGAGCTTCTTTATTACTCAGTTCTTATCTCTAAATCACACCAGTTGCGTTAAATCTGACTGAGAGAGGCATGTTCTTCTTGGGTTTGACCATCATAGAAATTTTACCTGAATTACAGACATACAGGTATGGACCAGTTATTCTCTACTTTTTTTATTTATGTCCACGCTTTTATGATTTTTGACATATATACATTTATTATATAACTTTCACAATCTTATAATTTGTGGGTTTTATTTAAAATTTGTTATAATGATCCACTTTCAGTTACATGCATATCATTTATTTAATGTCTTGAATTAATATTTTGGTATTGGTAACATTTAAGTCTAATATGATCAAATTTTGAGAACTCCATTAAAATGCTATATACCTGAATAAAATGTATTTGATATTTCCCCCAATAATACAATTTTTTTTTTTTTTTTTTTTTTGAGACGGAGTCTCGCTCTGTCACCCAGGCTGGAGTGCAATGGCGCGATCTTGGCTCACTGCAAGCTCTGCCTCCCAGGTTCATGCCATTCTCCTGCCTCAGCCTCCCTAGTAGCTGGGACTACAGGTGACTGCCACCACGCCCAGCTAAATTTTTTTTTGTATTTTTAGTAGAGAAGGGGTCTCACCGTGTTAGCCAGGATGGTCTCTATCTCCTGACATCGTGATCTGCCTGCCTCGGCCTCCCAAAGTGCTGGGATTGCAGGCGTGAGCCACTGCGCCTGGAAAAATTTTTTTTTTCAAATTGAAGATGGTCCAGAGTTGAATGGTGAAATATACAAAACATTTAAGGTAAAGAGCATGGCTTGCATTATTCCTCAGAACTACTTTGTTGATTCTCGTGAAGAAATAAAGAAATCATCTGTTTTCATTTTTATATACCAAAATCTTATTTATTTTTAAAGCAAATAAGAATCTGTAACAATACAAATGCAATGTGTTAACTCAGTACACATGTAAACATTTATTTTTATTTTCAACAATGCAAAACTCCATAAAAACTAATATAGCAACTATAAATATATTTGGAAAGAGGTTGCTGAATGTTCTTCTGCTGTTGTGGCCTGTAAAGGTATTTCCTTGCCTCTCTTTCTTGTGATTCCTCAAAAAGCAATCAATGTTGAATCTTAAGAAATTTGTTACTAATTTAGAGTCTCAAAATTGTACTGAGACACTTCCTTGAATCCAAACACTAATCCCATTGAATTTTACATCTTTTGTAGAGGATAACATTAGATAATTACATGGAAATGCTATGGATAATTACATTTAAAAGTGTGGAATGACCAACGAATGTAAGATGTGATTTTCATTATGTATTTAAAGCTGAAGAATTAAAAACAAATATTTGTCATTAAAAATAAACAAATATAATTAAGGGCAATAAGGACTTATAATTCATTGGAAAATAATGGTAATTCATGGGTTCATACTGATAATAGAGGGCTAGCTAGAGAAGCAGAGAAATGGCAGGAGGAGAGAAAGTTCTTTCTCTTTTAACTTTAATTTAGGTTCAGGGATATATGTACAGGTTTGTTACATAGGTAAACTTGTGTCATGGAGGGTTGCTGTACAGATTATTTCATCACCCAGATACTAAGACTAGTACCTAGTAGTTATTTTTTCTCATCCTCTCCCTCCTCCCAACCTCTACCCTCAAGTAGACCCCAGTGTCTCTTCCCCTCTTTGTCTCCATAAGTTCTCATCATTTAGTTTCCACTTATAAGTGAGAACATGTGGTATTTGGTTTTATGTTCCTGCAAAAGATATGATCTCATTCTTCCTGATGACTGCATAGTATTTTGTGGTGTATATGTACCACATTTTCTTTAACCAATCTGTCACTGATGGGCATTTAGGTTGATTTGATTTCTTTGCTATTGTGAATGGTGCTGCAATGAACATTTGTGTGCATGTGTCTTTATGGTAGAATGATTTATATTGCTTTGGATATATACCCAGTAATGGTATTGCTGGGTCAAATGGTAATTCTGTTTCTAGCTCTTTGAGGAATCGCCATACTGCTTTCCACAATGGTTGAAATAATTTACACTCTTACCAACAGTGTATAAGCATTCCCTTTTCTCTGCAAACTCACCAGGCAAGTTCAACCTCAGAGCCTTGACAAAAGCTACAGTAAATTTCCCTATCAGCTTTGAAACCATTGTGATAGACTTGGAGAGACTTCACATTTCTTAAGTTTCTCCATGAGAAGGATGACATGAGAATGGCCAGTGGAGAAAGAAGGACAGAGGATCTACAGAGAACCTGTCGGTGACAACAGGGTAAGGAAGGGAATAAAGCCTAAGCCTGGAGGAGCAAACTAGAATCTCAGGCAAAACAGACTTCAGATTTAAAAAAAAAAAAAAGGGAGCAATCACTCCTGCTGGCCAGATACTGTGGTACCAAAGTGGAGCAGAGAAAGAAGGAATGTCTAGTACCTGTGATGGAATCCAGCTGGAGCTACACATCTTGAGTCTCCAGAATCTGTGTAAAAGGGGCTGCTGGCAGGTGGGCCACCAACATGATGTGTGGTAAGGTATGTTTTCCAAATGTAACAGTTGGTAATGGTTCTCTAGGAGCATCAATTTAAAAATCATTATTTTT
This sequence comes from Hylobates moloch, assembly GCF_009828535.3. Taxonomy (NCBI): domain Eukaryota; kingdom Metazoa; phylum Chordata; class Mammalia; order Primates; family Hylobatidae; genus Hylobates; species Hylobates moloch. Next base: position 48,411,736 of record NW_026652278.1, read on the forward strand.
ATTTTTATTTTTTATTTTTGAGATGGAGTTTCACTCTTGTAGCCCAAGCTGGAATGCAATGCCGTGATCTCAGTTCACTGCAGCCTCTGCCTCCCGGATTCAAGCGATACTCCTATCCTCCCGAGTAGCTGGGATTACAGGTGCCTGCCCCCACACCCGGCTAATTCTTTGTATTTTTAATAGAAATGGGATTTTGCCATGTAGGCCAGGCTTGTCTTGAACTCCTGGCCTCAGGTGATCCACTCGTCTCAGTCTCCCAAAGTGCTGGGATTATAGGTGTGAGCCGCCACACCCAGCCTTAAAAATCAAAATCTTGGGTTCACCAATATCCTCTGTTCTGCAGCCACCGCTGCTGATACCCAGGCAAACAGGGTCTGGAGTGGACCTCCAGTAAACTCCAACAGACCTGCAGCTGAGGGTCCTGGCAGTTAGAAGGAAAACTAACAAACAGAAAGGACATCCACACCAAAAATCCGTCTGTACGATACCATCATCAAAGACCAAAGGTAGATAAAACCACAAACATGGGGAAAAAACAGAGCAGAAAAACCAGAAACTCTAAAAATCAGAGCACCTCTCCTCCTCCAAAGGCACGCAGCTCCTCACCAGCAACAGAACAAAGCTGAATGGAGAATGACTTTGATGAGTTGAGAGAGGAAGGCTTCAGAAGATCAAACTACTCTGAGCTAAAGGAGGAAGTTCGAACCAATGGCAAAGAAGATAAAAACTTTGAAAAAAAAAATTAGACGAATGGATAACTAGAATAATCAATGCAGAGAAGTCCTTAAAGGGCCTGATGGAGCTGAAAACCACCACACGAGAACTATGTGATGAATGCACAAGTCTCAGTAACCGATGCGATCAACTGAAAGAAAGGGTATCAGCGATGGAAGATGAAATGAATGAAATGATGTGTGAAGAGAAGTTTAGAGAAAAAAGTATAAAAAGAAATGAACAAAGCCTCCAAGAAATATGGGACTATGTGAAAAGACCAAATCTACGTCTAATTGGTGTACCTGAAAGTGACAGGGAGAATGGAACCAAGTTGGAAAACACTCTGCAGGATATTATCCAGGAGAACTTCTCCAATCTAGCAAGGCAGGCCAACATTCAAATTCAGGAAATACAGAGAACGCCACAAAGATACTCCTCGAGAAGAGGAACTCCAAGATACATAATTATCAGATTCACCAAAGTTGAAATGAAGGAAAAAATGTTAAGGGCAGCCAGAGAGAAAGGTCGGGTTACCCACAGAGGGAAGCCCATCAGACTAACAGCTGATCTCTTGGCAGAAACCCTACAAGCCAGAAGAGTGTGGGGGCCAATATTCAGCATTCTTAAAGAAAAGAATTTTCAACCCAGAATTTCATATCCAGCCAAACTAAGCTTCATAAGTGAAGGAGAAATAAAATCCTTTACAGACAAGCAAATGCTGAGAGATTTTGTCACCACCAGGCCTGCCCTGAAAGAGCTCCTGAAGGAAGCACTAAACATGGAAAGGAACAAGCGGTACCAGCCACTGCAAAAACATGCCAAATTGTAAAGACCATCAAGACTAGGAAGAAACTGCATCAACTAATGAGCAAAATAACCAGCTAACATCATAATGACAGGATCAAATTCACACATAACAATACTAACCTTAAATGTAAATGGGCTAAATGCTCCAATTAAAAGGCACAGACTGGCAAATTAGATAAAGAGTCAAGACCCATCAGTGTACCGTATTCAGGAAACCCATCTCACATGCAGAGACACACATAGGCTCAAAATAAAGGGATGCAGGAAGATCTAACAAGCAAATGGAAAACAAAAAAAGGCAGGGGTTGCAATCCTAGTCTCTGATAAAACAGACTTTAAACCAACAAAGATCAAAAGAGACAAAGAAGGCCATTACATAATGGTAAAGGGATCAATTCAACAAGAAGAACTAACTATCCTAAATATATATGCATCCAATACAGGAGCATCCAGATTCATAAAGCAAGTCCTTAGTGACCTACAAAGAGACTTAGACTCCCACACAATAATAATGGGACACTTTAACACCCCACTGTCAACATTAGATAGATCAATGAGACAGAAAGTTAACAAGGATATCCAGGAATTGAACTCAGCTCTGCACCAAGCAGACCTAATAGACATCTACAGAACTCTCCACCCCAAATCAACAGAATATACATTCTTTTCAGCACCATACCACACCTATTCCAAAATTGACCACATAGTGGTAAGTAAAGCACTCCTCAGCAAATGTAAAAGAACAGAAATTATAACAAACTGTCTCTCAGACCACAGTGCAATCAAACTAGAACACAGGATTAAGACACTCACTCAAAACCGCTCAACTACATGGAAACTGAACAACCTGCTCCTCAATGACTACTGGGTACATAACGAAATGAAGGCAGAAATAAAGATGTTCTTTGAAACCAATGAGAACAAAGACACAACATACCAGAATCTGTGGAACACATTCAAAGCAGTGTGTAGAGGGAAATTTATACCACTAAATGCCCACAAGAGAAAGCAGGAAAGACCTAAAATTGACACCCTAACATCACACTTCAAATAACTAGAGAAGCAAGAGCAAACACATTCAAAAGCTAGCAGAAGGCAAGAAATAACTAAGATCAGAACAGAACTGAAGGAAATAGAGACACAAAAAACCCTTCAAAAAATCAATGAATCCAGGAGCTGTTTTTTTGAAAAGATCAACAAAATTGATAGACCGCTAGCAAGGCTAATAAAGAAGAAAAGAGAGAAGAATCAAATAGATGCAATAAAAAATGACAAAGGGGATATCATCACTGATCCCACAGAAATACAAACTACCATCAGAGAATACTATAAACACCTCTACGCAAATAAACTAGAAAATCTAGAAGAAATGGATAAATTCCTCGACACATACACTCTCCCAAGACTAAACCAGGAAGAAGTTGAATCTCTGAATAGGCCAATAACAGGCTCTGAAATTGAAGCAATAATTAATAGCTTACCAACAAAAAAAAGTCCAGGACCAGATGGATTCGCAGCTGAATTCTACCAGAGGTACAAGGAGGAGCTGGTACCATTCCTTCTGAAACTATTCCAATCAACAGAAAAAGAGGGAATCTTCCCTAACTCATTTTATGAGGCCAGCATCATCCTGATACCAAAGCCTGGCAGAGACACAACAGAAAAAGAAAATTTTAGACAAATATCCTTGATGAACATTGATGCAAAAATCCTCAATAAAATACTGGCAAACTGAATCCAGCAACACATCAAAAAGCTTATCCACCACGATCAAGTGAACTTCATCCCTGGGATGCAAGGCTGGTTCAACATATGCAAATCAATAAATGTAATCCAGCATATAAACAGAACCAAAGACAAAAACCACATGATTATCTCAATAGATGCAGAAAAGGCCTTTGACAAAATTCAACAACCTTCATGCTAAAAACTCTCAATAAATTAGGTATTGATGGGACGTATCTCAAAATAATAAGAGCTATCTATGACAAACCCACAGCCAATATCATACTGAATGGGCAAAAACTGGAAGCATTCCATTTGAAAACAGGCACAAGACAGGGATGCCCTCTCTCACCACTCCTATTCAACATAGTGTTGGAAGTTCTGGCCAGGGCAATCAGGCAGGAGAAGGGAATAAAGGGCATTCAATTAGGAAAACAGGAAGTCAAATTGTCCCTGTTTGCAGATGACATGACTGTATATCTAGAAAACCCCATTGTCTCAGCCCCAAATCTCCTTAAGCTGATAAGCAACTTCAGCAAAGTCTCAGGATACAAAATCAATGTGCAAAAGTCTCAAGCATTCTTATACACTAATAACAGACAAACAAAGAGCCAAATCATGAGTGAACTCCCATTCACAATTGCTTCAAAGAGAATAAAATACTTAGGAATCCAACTTACAAGGGATGTGAAGGACCTCTTCAAGGAGAACTACAAACCACTGCTCAATGAAATAAAAGAGGATACAAACAAATGGAAGAACATTCCATGCTCATGGGTGGGAAGAATCAATATCATGAAAATGGCCATACAGCCCAAGGTAATTTATAGATTCAATGCCATCCCCATCAAGCTACCCATGACTTTCTTCACAGAATTGGAAAAACCTACTTTAAAGTTCATATGGAACCAAAAAAGAGCCCGCATTGTCAAGTCAATCCTAAGCCAAAAGAACAAAGCCGGAGGCATCACGCTACCTGACTTCAAACTATACTACAAGGCTACAGTAACCAAAACAGCATGGTACTGGTACCAAAACAGAGATATAGACCAATGGAACAGAACAGAGCCTTCAGAAATAATGCCGCATATCTACAACTATCTGATCTTTGACAAACCTGACAAAAAGAAGAAATGGGGAAAGGATTCCCTATTAATAAATGGTGCTGGGAAAACTGGCCAGCCATATGCAGAAAGCTGAAACTGTATCCCTTCCTTAAACCATATACAAAAATTAATTTAAGATGGTTTAAAGACTTACATGTTAGACCTAAAACCATAAAAACCCTAGAAGAAAACCTAGGCAATACCATTCAGGACATAGGCATGGGCAAGGACTTCATGTCTAAAACACCAAAAGCAATGGCAACAAAAGCCAAAATTGACAAATGGGATCTAATTAAACTAAAGAGCTTCTGCACAGCAAAAGAAACCACCATTAGAGTGAACAGGCAACCTACAGAATGGGAGAAAATTTTTGCAACCTACTCATCTGACAAAGGGCTAATATCCAGAATCTACAATGAACACAAACAAATTTACAAGAAAAAAACAAACAACCCCATCAAAAAGTGGGCGAAGGACATGAACAGACACTTCTCAAAAGGACATTTATGCAGCCAAAAGACACATGAAAAAATGCTCATCATCACTGGCCATCAGAGAAATGCAAATCAAAACCACAATGAGCTACCATCTCACACCAGTTAGAATGGCAATCATTAAAAAGTCAGGAAACAACAGGTTCTGGAGAGGATGTGGAGAAATAGGAACACTTTTACACTGTTGGTGGGACTGTGAACTAGTTCAACTATTGTGAAAGTCAGTGCGGTGATTCCTCAGGGGTCTTGAATTAGAAATACCATTTGACCCAGCCATCCCATTACTGGGTATATACCCAAAGGATTATAAATCATGCTGCTATAAAGACACATGCACACGTATGTTTATTGCAGCACTATTCACAATAGCAAAGACTTGGAACCAACCCAAATGTCCAACAATGATAGACTGGATTAAGAAAACGTGGCACATATACACCATGGAATATTATGCAGCCATAAAAAATGATGAGTTCATGTCCTTTGTAGGGACATGGATGAAGCTGGAAACCATCATTCTCAGCAAACTATCACAAGGACAAAAAACCAAATACTGCATGCTCTCACTCATAGGTGAGAATTGAACAATGAGAACACATGCACACAGGAAGGGGAACATCACACACCGGAGACTGCTGTTGGGTGGGGTGGAGGGGGGAGGGATAGCATTAGGAGATATACCTAATGCTAAATGACGAGTTAATGTGTGCAGCACACCAACATGGCACATGGATACATATGTAACAAACCTGCACATTGTGCACATGTACCCTAAAACTTCAAGTATAATAATAATAAAAAAAGATGCAGGTAAACCAAAAAAAAAAAAATCAAAATCTGGAACCTCACTTTCACATCTACTGAATTACAAATCTTAAGACAGACCTTGAAAACAGTGTTTTTAGTAAGCAAACCAGGTGATTCTTATCAGGCAAGCAATGGAAATGCTGCTGGAAACAAAGGTAGCAGAATGTTTTAAAACGAGTTTAATGGTGTTACGAGCAAATTCAAAAGAGAAGAAAGTGGATATTTGCTACCATGCTTCTATTTTGAGTGAGAATTTAAATGGACAGCAATACAGATCTGCAGCCTCTTCTTTACAATTCCAAAATTCATAAAATTCGACGTTGATGTAATACCAAAACCTGATCTGCTGCAGATGCTGCAGGGAGTGTTATGTAATATGCCCTGCATTCACTATACAGTATTGCCTTTCTTAAATCCGAAAAACACTGAATTCAGGAAAACATTTGGCCTCAAGGTTTTTGGATAAGATTATGCTCGTATAATTATGCTAATAGCAATAGCTAATATTTGTTGAGATTAACTACGGTGCTGGTCATTACAGAAGCTGCATTTTATTAATTATCGTGTTTAGTAATTGTAATAACCCTGCGGTGTTGGTTGTGGAATATTAACATTCCTCATTTTATAGAAAAGGGAAAGTGAAGCTTTGAAAATTTAAATAACTTCAGTGCTCAAGGTCACACAGCTTCTAAAATGACAGAGAAAGAATTCAATCCTCAACTCTGACTCCATAGTACACATGTCAACCGTGAGATTATTCAAAACAAGGCCCAGATTAAATATAAAACTGTTCATCCTCCTGTGTACCCAGTGATATACAGACTGATAATAAGTATGGCTTGCATGTTGTACTGCATTTGAGAGAGTGAAATGAATCATAGGGCTCTTTTTCCCACATTCAGAGTAACCGAGATAGAACAGGATGTTAAGGAAACAGAGCCGTCACTATCTGCAGAATACTTTTGAGGCCATCCTTATGCAGCACAGAAGCAAAGAAATGGCTCAGAAATGGCAGATCTTGGCCGGGCGCGGTGGCTCACGCCTGTAATCCCAGCACTTTGGGAGGCCGAGGTGGGCGGATCAGGAGGTCAGGAGATCGAGACCATCCTGGCTAACATGGTGAAACCCCATCTCTACTAAAAATACAAAAAATTAGCAGGGCGCTGTGGCAGGCGCCTGTTGTCCCAGCTACTCGGGAGGCTGAGGTAGGAGAATCACTTGATCCTGGGAGGCAGAGCTTGCAGTGAGCCGAGATAGCGCCACTGCAGTCTGGCCTGGGCGAAAGAGCAAGACTCCGTCTCAAAAAAAAAAAAAAAAGCAGATCCTGGTTTTTGTGGGCTCCTCAGAGTAGGAAATCATCTCTGAGACAAATGGTGCAATTAACTCAGTGCTTAACTTAGGTTGTTGATTTTATCTAGTGGAAATAGCATGCTTTTTAGAGGCCAGGCCATCCCTGAAAAACTGGGCATGAATAACTGAAACATTCAGCCTTGTAAGTTTACCAATATGACTTCACATTGGTAAAGTACCTGGAGACGGACAAATAAAATATTCTAAAAAATCTATTATCTCTTTAATAGCTTCTGCATGCGAATCTCCCCTATACGCTCTCACCTGGGTGACTACAGAAGCATACACATGCTCATATACACACACATTCAGACAAGGTCTTAGTAAAAAATATGCCTGGTTCTGACAAGAAACGAGAAGCAGCTTCATTCTGTCATTTGTAGCCTAGGAGATCTACATCCATAACCTTCAAAGTAAGATATTGGAGGAAGAAAATACTAGAACTTCTGTTTATGGGTTTTTGTGTGTGAGTGTGTTATTAAAAATTTCACTTTCAGTTTTTTACGTGGTGAATATTAGTACAGTGATTCATTCTTATTATAACTATATACACTTTAAAAAGAGTAGGAAAGAATAAAGTTTGGCATCTACTAAGCTAGATAAAGAAACAAAGAATGTTCTTTCTTTTTTTTTTTTTTGAGACAGAGTCTTGCTCTGTCGTAATGACCCCATCTCGGCTCACTGCAACCTCCATCTCCTGGGTTCAAGCGATTCTTCTGCCTCAGGCTCCAGAGTAGCTAGGATTACAGAGGCCTGCCACCACACCCAGCTAATTTTTGTCTTTTCAATAGAGACAGGGTTTCGCCATGTTGGCCAGGCTGGTCTCGAACTTCTGACCTCAGGTGATCCGCCTGCCTCAGCCTCCCAAAGTGCTGGAATTACAGGGGTGAGCCACCACACCTGGCTCAAATGAATGTTCTTATTCAGTAAATAGATTGAAAGAGTGAGATAAATACACATTATCTGTCATTCAGTCTACAAAATTTTCAGATTGAAGCATCACACAATAGCTAATGCTTATAGTTGTGTACAATAGGCTTTGCATAATTCCAGAGCACCCTTCATATCATGGCCATTTTAAATCTCTACACTTAATCTTTTTTCTGCAAGTGGCAGAAAAGGATGGCTTTTGTAAGTGTCTGAGGTAGGGGCAGGACTGGTTCCCCTGCAGGGCATACCAACTCCCCTGTCACTCTCAAACCTGTGCTTCTGTCCAGAGATTATGAACATGGGGTCATGAGAACATATATGCTGGTTCTTCTGTCATGATATATCTTCTCCATTCCAAAGAAACAGTGTTAGGCTTTGTTCATTGTATGGTTGAAATCAAAATTCACTATACTCACATTTCTTTAATTTACTGATTTAGTAAATTATAACATAATTTATAATTTACTGTGATCATATATTATATGTGATCATAACAAATAATGAAGAAGAATAAAGCAATGTCTTGCATGATGTAGTTTTAGTGAAAGTATCAATTTAATTCACTGTTTTAGAATTGTTCCTGGGAATTGAGTAAATTTATTAGTTTGCAGTGTTAGGAATGCACACCATTAAAAAAAAAGTGACAACTGCCCATCATCAGTCTTCTGCACTTCTCCAAATTTATCGTTTTTCTAAAAGCTCCCGGTATTGGGTGTCATTCTTCTAGGTTCACAAAATTAAACTTACTTTATGAGGCTTGATGCTTTCTTTGTTATAACTCAGATTTTATTTCTGTCCTCTCTTTTCCAGTTTGGTGAGGTATCATTTGAATGGAGGCAAGAAAATGGAAATAAAGAAATTAGATCTTTTCTCTCATATGCATTAATTCAATGTCTGCAAGCAAATGGGGACATTTTTTGAATGGTGTTTTAGTTACATCCTGGGTAATATATGTTTTCTCAGGTAGTTAACTGACATTGTCTCTTAGACACAGAGCTCAACATTTTAAACCTTGTCTGACACATCTTTCAGATTGTGGACATCTCTAGAGAGCAAATACTGTACCCTCTCTTAGCTCTTTTTCATAAAATGCCCATTATTGTATAATGCAAAATATTATAGTATATGGTCAGTATAAAGCTTAATTGATGTTTAATAGTCATATGAAGTCTTTACTTTGAAGAAAGAAATGCAACTTATTTAGATAAGTAACATAATGGGTTTTCTGCTAAGCTAAGTTGGCAAAATGCTTTGTCATAATATCATATTCAACAAGAAATAGTTATTGTGATCTCACAAGAGACTTTCTGGGATAATAAGAATGTAAAGTATTTTGTTATGGAAAATGCCCATGCACAGTCTTTAGTTTTTACATTCTGTAGTTTAGTTTTTAATTTATGTGGCTTAGCTTTTAATTCATGTTCTCATCCACAGAAATTCTGTGCAGAGAAATACCTGTAATCAAATCCTAGCTCTGTCATGAGTGTTTTCCCAGTCATAGTACTGGGTTCATTTTAGAGGAAAAAAAATTTGAAAGAATTAATCCAAGTTAAACAGAAACTTCTTCTTGTAAATTTGTTGGAGTTCATTGTAGATTCTGGATATTAGCCCTTTGTCAGATGAGTAGGTTGCAAAAATTTTCTCCCATTCTGTAGGTTGCCTGTTCACTCTGATGGTAGTTTCTTTTGCTGTGCAGAAGCTCTTTAGTTGAAACTTCTTAATAAGCTCCTGTTAGGGGGTGCCATGTGCTGCAAAGGACTATATTATTGAGCATTTATATAGCAGCTTGCTTTACAAAGTAGTTTATAATTCATAATTACTTTTATACGTAATTTATAATTCATAAGGATGCTTTAAGCTAAATTTTTATTGTTATCTCCATCTCTTAAATGGAGAAACAAAGGTAGTTAACTAAAGTCATGTAATATGTCTAAGACCAAAAAGGAACTACCTCTGGGCCATTACTTTTCCAAGGGGAGATATGATCTTCATCTCTTTCTCACAAGGACAAAGAAGAGGAAATAAAACAGTAACACCCTACTTATCATAGTCACATTACAGAGTCACTGTTATGGGTGTTTATTTCTTTAGGGTAATCAGCATTAATATTTGAATTTTGCTTTTTATACCAGATATGCAGAGTCTTTGCCTGGCTCATTTGCCTGCATCAGAAACATCTTTCACAATAATCTAAGTGAAATAGGGAAGTTTCTTTCCAAAAACAAACCTTTTCATCATGTATCCCAACCCTTACCACTCTGCAATTAGCAGTGCAATCCCTGTAAGCAGTAGTTTAAGGGGTGCGGTGAGGAGTGAGGTACTTCCTGCAGAGGTCTAGAAGTCCCCAAATTGGTCTAGGAGCAGCATCCCCCTCTTCCTCCCTCACAAATTGGTCTTTCCTGCTTCAGAAAGTCTAGTGCATAAGGACATTTTCTGTCCTTCAAAGTCAACTCTTAATTACCCGTGAACAGAATTTCTCATTAATTAACTTCATTCTCTTCCTCATGCTATCCAAATTAATTTCCCAGTACTCCAAAATGCTATGTGCCCAAGGTTAGTCAAAATAGGTAAACATATTTCAGAAAATAAAAATATATTTACTTAATCTTCACAGCAATGGTTTGTGTTTATATTATGTATTTATTAATATATTTATATATACAATATATAAATTCAGTAAAAATTACTACATTATATGCTATTTATATATTCATGTTCATTATATATAATATATAAGCATACACATTGTGTATAAATATATTCATATATAATAATATAATATACATATTGATTTATAAATGATAAACATATATACTCGTTTTATAGTAGTAAATGATAATAAACATATACTTTCACTATATGAACATATAGTATGTAACAAATGTATATATAATATATAAATATAAGCATTTTTTGCAGAACTGTATATTTTTATATAAGTATATTAGTTTTAATATTACAGATAAATTTATGATTATTGAAACCATTTGAAAATAAGTTTCAGGCATCATGACACATGAAATACTTCACCCTTGAACATGGCATATATCTCCTAAGAATAAGGCCATTTTTCTATATAACTATATTACAATAACATAAAAGCATAACAGTAATTCCTAATATGATATAATACCCAGTTTATATTGAAATTTCCCAAATTGTGACAAGAATGTCTATCAAAGCTGTTTCTGTTTTGTGTTGAATGAGAAATCAGATTCGATTCAGCTCCTAGATTTAATTCCAAACTTATTTGACTACCAAACTCTCCCCTTCTCCAAAAAGCTTGATGAGAGTGTGTGGTTGAACATACCTAGAGAACCAAGAATGCGTAGCATAGAATAGTTTCTGAAAAATGTCCATCCAGCACAAGACTGGCACACAGTGTTAATTAAGTAACAAATTGTCAAATGAACAATAGGTTGGAAGCAAGGTCAGCCAAGGAAGCATGACAAAGGCATTACTCATCAGGCAGGTGCAGCACTGGGAAGAGAGGGTAGGTAATATGAGGTACAATGAGATGAGGTGATGGCACCAGGCATACATGTTTCCTTCTTTACAATTTTCCCCTCTGATTTCATGCTTGCATTAGACTAAAATACCTGTATAGTCAATTCCATAAACTCAAATGGATATCCACAGGCACACACATGCACACACTCGTACAGAGGTGGAGTGGAGAAGAAAAAGAGAGGGAAATAAATAAAGGAAGATAGGAAAGGAAAAATAAAGAGAAGAAGGGAAATAGTACTTTTGTTACCCAGTGTTTCAAGTTACCAACAAAGCCTCTAGGACATCAGCATACATATTGAAGACTTGCCAGTAAATTTCAAAGTAAGTGGTTTTTTTCTTTTGTGAGGGAGACTCATAAGCACTTCCTCTCCTACTTGAAGGGCAAAAGGCCAATCAAGGAATCAAGAAAGATTTTCAATATGAAGGCTTTTGATCAGACTTTTCTCTCTAGCCTAGGTAAGGTGATAATAACTCTGTTTGATATCTCTTGGGGCCAGAATATTGATGATGATAGATTAGACACACTATGGCTGCAGCTACAGGAGTTAGAAGATTTTCTCTGCAACTCTATGGTTTAATACTTTTGTATTTACATATATCTAGCAAATAATCCTCCTGAAGGTTCTTTGGATTATCTGTAAAGATGGATGGTCTTTTACCACAAGGACTTAGTAAGACAGGGCCTGAAAGCACCTAGCCTAGGGTCTAGCACAGCACAATGTGCTTAATAGATGCTGCCTTATATGATGAATGCTTTTTTCCCTTGAGTCACATCTTGGGGGAGAGGGTTGCAGTATATGAGAAACAAGCTATGATTCTGCTTGGTAGGAAGCAGAATACGAAAAAGTGACAGAGATGCACAGGTTTCTGTGACTCGCAATTCAACTCTCATCAAAAGAAGTGGTAGGGATTTTTTATGGGAAAATGATCCAAGACTTTAACCTGGTAAATTTCACTTTGAGTCTTTAGACTACTGTCGTCAAATTTAAAGAATTCTTTAAAAACGCTTTACGTATTCCTTCTTGTCATCTTTTTTTTTTTTTTTTTTTGCAATTTTATAACTTTATTTGAGGTATTTGATGATCAGTGATTAGTTCTCATCCACACTATCATCTGTAGATTTTTGAAAGTGGTTAACAGGTACATAGGTAACCAAACTATAGAGCTTATTTGGTGAATCTTCATCCTCATTACATTTTCTGGACAACCAAACACAGATTCGGTTTGGGATTTTCCTTATTCCTTTGGCCCAGACAGCTGTGTTGAGCCTGGTATCAATGCCCACATCTGGAGTTCCCATTTCCTTCATGGCAAATTTCTGAATCGCTTTGAGTGCCCGAGGGGCACTCTTCTTGAAGCCCACTCCATGGATGCGCTTGTGAATGTTGATGATGTATTCTCGGGTCACCACCTCGTTGATGGCAGAACGGCGCTTTTTCTTCTCTCCACCCTTCTTTGCAGGAGCCATTCTGCCAGGTCCAAGTTGGAAAGGAAAAGCACGAGGGATTCCTTGTCATCGTTCTCTAAGTGTACAAGAGTTACAATATGACTACTATAATGTGTCTCTAGTAGGTCTGCAATAGGGTAAACATTATTGCATGCTAAATGGTATTTTAGGACTTTAATTCAACTCATCTTTAAAACAAGTAAGCAAGTTTGACAATATGTGTTTAAAGTGTGGTAAATTTAAAAAAAGAATTTATCAATCAAAGCTTTAATAGCATTGAGTTAGAAGGCATGTCTTTCAAGATTCTGAAATTCTTAATGAATTTGGTCTTAAATTCTATCTTGCCAATCAATTTAATGTGAACATTCATCTATAAAGCCAATTTTTTTCTGAATTATGGCATTAATCCAAGTCAATAGGGAGATCTAGTGGCCCTAATCACTTTTAGTAAGCTGTATTTAAACATCTTAGGATAATATGTTGCTCAGATAGCTGCCATATCCAGTCTCTGTTTTCACCAATATGCTAAAGTAGTATTCACCAGTTCCAATGATACAGCTTTTTTTTTTTTCCAAAAGAAGTCTACCCACAGCAAATTTAAGCATCTCATTCAAGTTCCCTTGTAAGGAAAACAAATAGCAATATAGTGGCTATAAAACACCAGAAAGAAAACAACTTGGAATGACTTTCGAGAGAGAATTTCAAAATTCTAGCTGTCAGTACCTTAGTAATCTAAATTGTTTGTAAGGAGGTTTATTTGTTCATTCTATAATTAATATATATTGTCACTTTAGAGAAAATTTGGAAAATATAGAAACATAGAAGAAAATGCAATGAATAGCTGAACTATTTCATTGTAATTTTTATCCTATCTCAAATATAACAAAATGAAAGTGAATTCTTGCAATTTTGTAGAGTTTGGAATACAGGATGGGGAAAGGCAGAAGAAACAAAGAGAAAAGAACAACATTACAGAACGTTATGGAGATAAATGGCATACCTAAGAATGACAGCTTTGCCATTGTATGTTGTTCTTTACTCGAAATACTCTTGCTATTCAAGATCTGGGCCTTGCTTGGCTGTAATCTTCCATTCTTGCCAAGTGTGTGTGGTATTTTGGGGATGTGGACAAATATCCACAGGAACTTGGCTGAGACCTACAGATATATTTTTACCTCCAACAGCAAACAACCAGGGCATTAACTTGCTCTACCATTTAGCACTTCACATTTGAACCACAGCAGGCCAGTTTAGTGTGGTCCTTTGTGAACCAAAATTAGAGTGCTGTAATCTGCCTTTCAGGCTTTGATTTTTTCCAAGATTTATAAAGAAAGACATCATAGAATTTAGAGGTAGATAAACTCTCAGAGATATAATTATTTTGCTTAATAAATAAGGAAAATTTGATGCAGCGGAAAGCACAGGATGAAAAGCCTGGGATTTAATTAGCCGTGAAGCTCTGGGCAAACCACATAACCATTCTGAGATTCAAGTCTCCTCATCTGGAAATTGATGGAATTGACCACAATAAATTTGAAGTGTCATTTAGCTTTCATATTCCAATAAGCAATTTTGTGATTCTATGAAAGTGGAAGATGTAAGTAGTTTTTGATAAAATTCTTCATATGAAACTATGGAACTGAGACTTGTTTGCTCTTTGGTCAAGGCTTAATGACTTAGGCTACATTGGAAGTGGCTGTGCTATATCAAAGGAGAGGGAATACAGTAATTAGCCCTGCCATGTCTGATCTGGTAAGGTATTGATACAAGGTAAAATGGAAAACAGGATATCCCATAGAATAATTTGGTATGGTTGATACCTGCCCTCATTTTCTCTCTTGTAATAAAAATTGAAGGATGGGGGTATTAATGGATAGCAAAAGATATGTCACCTTCAAACAAGGGTTGATTCTTCACATGTTCATTAGGAGTAAGAGTGGTATGGCATTTCCTGCTCCAAAACTTTGCACACAGTTCCCACTCTCTGGGATGAATCTGAACCAACAAAACCTACTTCTTCTAAGAGGTCTCTCCTGATTATCCAGCTATCAAGGGCTGTCTCCCTTTTCTAAACTCCAATAGTACTTGCTGTGGGTGTTCTCCATTTTTAGCTTAACATTTAGGTTTTGTTTTATTGGTTTTTCCTCAGTGCTAGGCTTCTTACTTTTCCATATACCTGTGAGTCCTCAAGAGAAGGAGACCCTTTAGTGCTTGGAAAATTTAGCACTAAGCCTGCTGCAGGTACATTTCTCCATTGGCATCGAGATTAAAGGGACTTATGCTCCACTTTGCATGGTTTGGAATGGACAACAATGGGAATGATTCTTTCATTCTGCCATCCTTTAATTCTCCCTAGAAAGTGATCCAAATTTTTAAGGAAAAAGAATTGAGCACCATCTGCAATCCCCAAGATATACTTTGCTGCTTAACTCAGCTTTGAATGAAAACTCGTTTGAAAATATTTTCTTCCTTCTGTCTTTTGAAAATGGAAAGACGAAATGGAAAAAGACACAGGTCATACATATTCACCTATTCTAGTCAATGATTTCAATATAAACACTTCACAGACAAAGAACCAAAAATGAGGGAAAGCATTGATTAGTGAACCTTGTACATCCTGCTTAGAGATCAAAGGGGCCAATGAGCAGGGATCAAAGTAGGGGGAAATTCAGAACGTAACACCCTTGCAAAGCGATGTTTCTCACGATGTGGTATGGCTTAATCAGAGCCACTCCATTCAGCAGCTGCAAAGAGGAAAAGGAAAACAACTGTGAAAATTATTAATTAGGTAAGCTTATGCTCTATGTGCCTTTCATGAAATAGAGCCATTTCAGCAGCTTGTGCCAGCTTTCAGTAGAGACGTATTTTTGGAGAAGACCAACCTGTGCTGCAGGTAGGTTTCTTTTAGAAATGATCACAAAAGCACCTTGTTGCAGCAACCAGACAACCACACCTAGCTTGACTCAGTCTGTAAAACTCTTATTATACATTGTGAGGCTAGCTCACACCACAGGAATATGCTTCTAAGCTACTTCATTTGCAAAAGTTTAAAAAATTCCTTAAAGCAACCAACTCAGAATGTTACAAAGATTTAAGTAGCAGTGCTCAACATCTGAATAATGTTTTACAGTTTTCAAAATGTTTTCGTGCATATTCTTTTATTTATTAATCATAACCTTACTCGAAGCTAAATAATCTGCTGTTGGGATGCAAAGTTGGTAATTAGCCGAATAAGGACACACATCCTGGTCTGTTGAGTGTAGTGATACTTCTACATATGCCAGGTTATAAAATACAAAATTTCAGAAA
The DNA here is from genome assembly GCF_009828535.3 of Hylobates moloch. Lineage (NCBI taxonomy): Eukaryota > Metazoa > Chordata > Mammalia > Primates > Hylobatidae > Hylobates > Hylobates moloch. The sequence goes on from NW_026652278.1 coordinate 48,427,935, forward strand.
AACATTAATGTTGGCAATATGAATTAACACAAACAGTAAGGAACTTGGAAAGGAACAATAAATGAATGGAAGAGGTTCACTGCTTGGATCTGAGCTCTAGCAGGGTAATGATAGAGATATTTTGAAAACCACGGGCTAGGCGCGGTGGCTCATGCCTGTTATCCCAGCACTTTGGGAGGCCAAGGCGGGCAGATGGCAAGGTCAAGAGATTGAGACCATCCTGGCCAACATGGTGAAACCCCGTCTCTACTAAAAATACAAAAATTAGCCGGGTGTGGTGGTGCCCGCCTCTTGTCCCAGCTACTTGGGAGGCTGAGGCACGAGAATTGCTTGAACTCAGGAGGTTGCAGTGAGCTGAGATTGTGCCACTGCACTCCAGCCTGGCAACAGAGCGAGACTCCTTCTCAAAAAAAAAAAAAAAAGAAAAGAAAAGAAAAGAAAATCACTTTGTATCTAAGTCCATAAATTTTAGACTCTGTGCAGATCAACCATCACCTTCTGTAAATGCATTCTTTTCTCCATAGTGCATACAGTTGATTAGGTTTAAGCTTTTGTTATTTATAATCACATTCCAGATATATCTTCCTGAAGGGCACTCAAGTCAGCAATTCCATTTACAGATTATCAGTAAGAGTGGGTTTCTCCTGCAAATGGCTTATCTCATTCATTATTCTGCCTTTCTCCTAATTTTATCTGAAGTTCACTTTTGGAGGAAATCTTGCCATTGCCCTCATTATCCATGGCTTTTGTGACTCAGTTATTAATGTCACTAGCATTTTCCAAAATTTGTCTTTGTCTCTTTTTTTTCTTTCTGAACTTACTTTTTAAATATTCTGTTTCCTCAGATCCCCCTCCCCCATTTCTTCCTCTTGCAGATAATTTAGTATTGCATTATAAGAATTCTACATTCTATGTCTTCCATTTCAGAAACTTAAGGTACAGGGTTCATGCTTCTTTTTTCTTCAGAGTTTGTGCAATCAACTCTCTATGTTCATTTTTCCCACTTCTGCCATGCTACCATGCTGCCAGGACACCATGATCACTTTTTCTCATTCAGTTTTAAAACAAATTCCTTTTTCTGAGACCGCATTAGGTTTCCTCATTACTTCTTGTACCTCCCTTGGGAAGGAAGTGAAGACATAATAAGAAACTGCCAGATACATTGGTTTTACCGTAGTGTGTTGCATTGGAGTTCCCCATTGCTGCTGGATCTTTCCCCCACGCCAATGTTAGGATCTACATCTTGTATAGTATAGCAAGTATAGCATCAATTTCCTTTATGTGGTCATATAGTATGTAACAATTGTTCTTTTTATTCAGTGGCTTCTTGTATGCTTCAATTTACCTGATCATGAATTTCTATATAGTAGGTATTAATTGTTTTAGAGATCTGAGAAACCAGAGAAGTTTTCTGAGGACATGCTGTTGCACTCATTGTGATGACGGCAGTGTTGGTAGTGGCTCAACTGTCCTGTTGTTTAGCGGTGCAATCACAGGAATTAAGAATACCCGTAGATGTTCTGCAACGTTCTCTTTCTCTTCCTACAGAACAATGAAGTAATGAGAGATACAGTGGTTGGGATGTGAGATTTTTATTCTCAACTATAAAGGTGAGGAGCATAAGGATGACATATGGATCTTTCTCTCTTTGTTCCTTAACATGGAAGAATGCACACCATCTGCTTCAGCTGGAAACTATTAGTCCAGGAAGTTTGACTGTCCTAGAAATTCCCTGTGGACCCACATGACTTGTCTGTGACTAGCTATTTTTTTCCTGTTTGTTTTAAAATTATTAATTTTAATTATCCTACATTTTTAAACTTATTTTCTTTTCTTTTGGGTGACACAGTATATCTTAATACTATGTCTTAATACCTCTTTTTCTTTGATATCCAATTACATTGACTTTTTATATTTTGTCACTTTTAGTCACTTTTTTCTCATTTAATTTTTTATATCTAAATTAACACTTTGAACTTTTCATTCATCTTTGTCCATTTTTCTCTAGCCGGTTTTTCTACATATATTTTAAAATCTCACTTGTTTTGTTGCTTATTTTTTCTTCTCTAACTTAGCAAATACATATCAATCACCTCCTATATGTTAGACATCATTTATTCCTCGTATATTTTATCAGAAATAAGATCAGATCTATTTTAGACATTTAGCACCAATCTACCTCTTTCTCTTTCTCTTCTCCTGGCCAAATCTGTTCCTATTCAATAATATATACTTTAAAAATCTATTCCTATATAAATTTTAAGTTTTATCCTAACAACTTATCAATCAGTATTTGTTATTCTACATCATAAATCTCAAATTTTATTTTTCCATGGTGTGTGCATTGATATATGAACATCTGAGACTACAAGTGTGTGTATTTTTTCAATCCCCTTCCAAGTTTATTATTTCTTATATGTATTACTGGATCCTTTTAAATTTTCCCTAAATTTTTCCCCTGATCTCTTCTGGTGGTACTGTTGATTCTCAGTCAAATTGGCATGAATGGTGGTCTCCACAGGATGCTACATTCTGGGTATGTGCTTAAGAAACACAGCACACCTTGATATTGGTCATTCATTGTGTGTCAGTCACACTCAGTATATTTATTCTTTCCGGATAAATACTAGTTTTTGTTGTTGTTGTTGTTGTTGTTGCTTGTTTTGTTTTGTTTTGATGGAGTTTTGCTCTTGTTGCCTAGGCTGGAGTGCAATGGGGCAGTCTCGGTTCACTGCAACCTCCACCTCCCAGGTTCAAGCGATTCTCCTGCCTCAGTCTCCCAAGTAGCTGGGATTACAGGCATGTGCCACCACACCCAACTAATTTTTGTATTTTTAGTAGAGACGGTGTTTCACCATGTTGGTCAGGCTGGTCTCGAACTCCTGACCTCAGGTGATCCACCCACCTTGACCTCCCAAAGCACTGGGATTACAGGCATGAGCCACCGCACCCGGCCTAAATACTAGGTTTCTTAGAACTTAGGGTTAGTTCCTGTTTATTAAGCTGATTATTTATTCATTCAACAAATGTTCCTTGAGTGACTTTTGTATGTAGATTCTATATGAGGTATGTCACATTTATTCCTTATACCTTACATGCCAGTGACTCTCTGTTCTCTCCCTCTTCTATGCACACCTACAGAGTTACTACAGGAAAACTTGGTTTCTCTTTCTCTCCTTATTCTGTATCCTATTATTTTACTGAGTATTTTCTTGTAATGGTTTGGAGTCTTGACTGCGTCATCAGATACATGGTTTCCTGACTTCTTTTCTACATTATATTACTTTCATTCTACTAAGGAACTCATTATCTTTGTTAAACCAAAATGTTAAGAGGCCTGTCTCATCAAGCAATGTGGACACATAGCTGGTACTTGCTGCAGAAGGAAGACAAATGTGACACATTCCTTTAAACTGTTTGGAAATAGGCCCCTTAGTTTCTATATATTTTTTTCTTGGTTAGTGTTGAATCTCAAATGAAATTAGCAAGCTTTGTAACTCCTCTTGATAGTGCTTCCAGAGATGACCCTCTAAGTGAACAATTCTCACCTGTTTGGTTCAGGCTTTGATCTTCTGGGGTTATAAGAGTTTGCTTTATATATAAGCCACTCCCTTCTCCCTCTATCCTCAACTGCTTCCCTCCACCAGGCAATGCACAGTTGGTTGGCAACTGCCAGCAAATGACACCAACTGCTGCCAAACTTCTATCTTCACAGAATAGCCACCAGATTGCAAGAAAATTACTCAGCTTTCCGATTCTCTAGCTTTTGCTGCAAGGACAATTGGCATTGGTTCATTACTAGGTTCATTACTTTTTAAATGTTAGGCCTTAGTATGAAGGAAGGTTACTTCTAGGATCTGAGTGTTTGAGATCAGGTGATCTCATCATCCTAGAGAGAAAACGCCATCGATCATCTTAAATGTTATCGGGGACAATGTTCTATGTTTAAATGGACATATAATTTAATTTACAGAACCACTTTGCATTTGATAAGAACTGAATCACAACTTGTTGAAAGTTTGTTTGAATGAACACTCAACATGTAATATGGTTAAAGATTTTGTCTATGTCAGAAAGTCCAAATATACGAAATTCAAACATATTTTTGGAAATTCAAATGCAATAGAATCACCAACATGCACTGGTAATTAACGAAAGTGGGCAGCTCAGTTCAGGCAATAATTATTATTGATAATAACTGAAATAATAGGATTTTAAGTATAATGCCAATTGTTCTTTCTTGTTTATTGCATTATTAATATTGCTATGGACACCAATATTAAAGAGTCATTTTATTTAAGTTTGTAGTTGCGAGCTCAACTACTGAAACTTCTCACTTTAAAGAAAAGCCTTCTCAGACCATAAAAACTTCACCATGTCAAATTATCATAGACTGTCTCAAAGTTAAAGCAATTTCACTCTGTCACTATTTTATTGATAATTATTTTACTTTAGGAAGATACTCTCACTTTTGGGGTGTTAAAATTATTTTACATAATTGATGTAAGAGAATTGTGACAAGAGCTTATATGTCTTTACTAGTTGTATTGAATATTTTGTGGAAAAGTTATGTGATTAAATAACTTTGGAAATACATGCATCTTTATCTTGGAGACACACTTGGTTTAACCTAGCATATCAGTGTCAGAATGGAATTTTAAAGATACATAACTGATAGTCTTCATGAACTATTCACTCTCTTTTTTGTTCTGTCACAGACACTCCATATTTTAAACACATTTTGAAGATACACACTGATTTATCTTTTTGTTCCAACCAGTCCCTAGTATAAAATAATTTACGAAAAATTCCTGTTCATAAATACTTGTTTTAGAAATTAAAATCTATTTAGGTCTTTTTGAATATATCTGCCTTCTTTGCCACAATACAATTTTCTATCAAGTAAACCTTTAATCCAGTAAGTATTGAATTATTTACCACTCACTAGCAAGCTCTACTCTCTGAGCCTCAATATCAAGCATTTACACGTTAAAAATGGTTTGAAAAATCTAATGTTAAAATTAAGAACAAATATAGTTATAAATGATGGAGAATACTGTATCAGGAATCCGGAGCTGGGTTATAGTCTTGGCTTTAACAACCTAATGACCTTGGGTAAGCTACTCAACTTTCTCCAACATCAGTTTCTTCATTCTTGCATCTAAAAATATGTATCCAATTTGAATTTTACTATGCAGTATGGGGTGTAAGGAATGTCACATCTTTTATTTCACTAAGTAAAATTTACTTTGTTTCCATACCCCTTCCTAGAAAGTAGGCAGGCATTTAAACCATCACCATTATTGGGGATCCTCATCTCCTCATCCTCCAAGGTTGTATGAAAGCCTGGAGTTCTTAGGTAATTCAGAGTATTCAGGAGGCGCTTCTATCTTTGCCCAGAGTGGTCAGTGACAAAATGCTCATTGTCCAAGCTGGCTAATCCCTTGAACGCAGTAGCTGTGTTTCTCTGGGGGTGGAAGTGGAGCATAGGAGATTTTTCCTGGCTGGAAGTCATGGAATTTCTGGTCTTGCTGCACACAAGGCATGGCACTATCATGCTCACTGAGGTTCTGTCATCGCCTCAGGGCGTATGGTGCCCAAAGACTTTAACAGATAAAATTGCCCTAAGTGGGCTGTGCGTGGTGGCTCACACCTGTAATCCCAGCACTTTGGGGGGCCAAGGTGAGCGGATCACCTGAGGTCAGGAGTGTGAGACCAGCCTGGCAAACATGGCGAAACCCCATCTCTACTAAAAATACAAAAATTAGTTGGGAGTGCTGGTGCGTGCCTGTAATCCCAGCTACTCTGGAGGCTGAGGAAGGAGAATTGCCTGAACCTAGGAGGCGGCCGTTGCAGTGAGCAGAGATCGCGCCACTGCACTCCAGCCTGGGAAACAGGGCGAGACTCCGTCTGAAATAATATAAAATAAAATTAAAATAAAATAAAATAAAATAAAATAAAATAAAATAAAATAAAATAAAAAATAACATAATGCCCTAAGCTGTCTATATCAAACAGATCATACTGAGATATTATGATTGTTCCTGGATGCAGCTATCAGGAAGAATGTAGACAAGTCCCCAGAACTCAAAAAACTCACAGGCCTTTATCTCCATTGTCTCTGGAAAATTTTGCCCCAGGCCAGGCCCTGTTGTTTTTTTTCATCTGTCCACGGGCAGGTCTTTCTTCCCCATCCTACCTCCTTGCTGAATGTCCCTTTTGAGGATCTTTAGGAACTCAGTGCTGGCCTTTCTGTTCCATAGGTGTGTCTGGAAAGAATGAGATCCTAGAAACTAATAAATGTTTTGTGAATAAAATCCTTTAAAAAGTCAGTTTTTTTTTTCTTCCCCATACTCATTCACCTGGTTAAGTATTATAGTTAGTGGTATCAAAACAAAGGTGTATCTGAAAGAAGGTAGCTGTCCTTGCCTGGGGAAGTCAGAAGTCTCTGATTATTTTGTAGACGTGTCCATTTTCTTAGGCTATATAAGTGGCTTTCAATTCTATATTATACTCAATTTTAATATGGAATTATGTCTTTATTCCTCAGTTCTCCCTCCTGCCAGACAAGCTTACTTGGGGCCTATTTGAATCCACTCGAATGTATTCTCTGTTGCATTAGAAAAGCTAGAAAGACAAGAACAAGTTAAGAAAGAATTGTTGATATGGTTTTTGGCTGTGTCCTCACCCAAATCTCATCTTGAATTGTAGATTCCATAATTCCACATATTGTGGGAGGGACTCGGTGGGAGATAATTGAACAATGGGGGCGCTTTCCCCCATACTGTTCTCATGGTAGTGAATAAGTCTCACAAGAGCTGATGATTTTATAAGGGGTTTCCCCTTTCACTTGGCTCTCATTCTCTCTTGTCTACTGCCATGTAAGATGTGTCTTTCACCTTCTGCCATGATTGTGAGGTCTCCCTAGCCACGTGGAAGTGTGAGTCCATTAAACCTCTTTTTCTTTATAAATTACCCAGTCTCAGGTATGTATGTCTCTATCAGCAGCGTGAAAACAGCCTTATACAGTTGTACTCTCTTCTCTACTAATCAACCAAGATTTGGAATAATATTTTCTTTTCTGAGCTGAATAGTGTGAAGATTAAACTGGTCCATATCCAGGATATAGCTATATGGATAGTAAAATATTTCTATTTGAAATTTGAGAAATAGTTAATTTGGGTAATATATTTAGGGAAAACTATAATCATTCTTTTGTTCTATGTATTGTCTTGTGCATGCATGTGTGCATGTGGGTGTACAAGTGTGTCTCCAAAGGCATAATTTAGTTTCACTCTGAGATATTAATGGTGGATATTATAGAGTGAAAATTTCAACTTCAGAGTAAGTGTCAAAGTCAAATAAAATACAGATGAATCTCTGAAATTAAAACATTTTGTTGGGGAAGAAAGAATTGCAATTCAGGGCATACATGCAGACTGGATGGTCTTTGCCATGTCCAAAGATCAAAGAGAAGGTTAGCGGTTTTATTTAAAAAAAAAAAAAAAAAAAAGAGAGAGAGCGAGAGAGAGAAATGAGGCTCGGCACAGTGGCTCACACCTGTAATCCCAGCACTTTGGGAGGCTGAGGCAGGCGGATTACCTGAGGTGAGGAGTTCAAGACCAGCCTGGCCAACATGGCAAAACCCCGTCTCTACCGAAAATACAAAAATTAGCTGGGCGTGGTGGTGTGCGCCTGTAATCCCAGCTACTTGGGAGGCTGAGGCAGGAGAATCTCTCGTACCAAGGAGGCAGAGGTTGCAGTGAGCCAAGATTGTACCACTGCCCTTGAGCCTGGGCTATGGAGCGAGACTGTCTCAACAAATAAATAAATAAATAAATAGAAATATTATGTATTGCTCTTTGAGAAAGTCCATTGGCACTGGTAAAGTTTTGGGAAAAATGACAAGTTTAGATTGGTAAGTGACAGAAGTGAGTAAAACTATTCTTAGAATTGCAAGATGTTGTTTCAGAAGCTATTAGATAAAACTGGTTTCAGGTTACAGCAGGCAGTTTCAGCAGCCAGGCTCACAGAGAATTACATTCTTGGATAACTGTTATTGTGCCCTGAGTGCTTTCTCCCCCAGCCTTTTGACTGTTTCAGTTTGGTATAACAAGAATGACCCAATTTGTATGATCAACTTTTGCAGTAAGGAAATACATTTTGTCAATTATATTTTCTGAAAAGGAAGCAGACAGTCTCCCTAAAGCAGTGCATTTTCTGTCCTTGAAGATCTTAAACTGGATTCACTGTACTCATGGGCCAGATACAGTATAGAAATGATTCTTGTATTGAATCCATAGTTGTACTCCATGGCCTCCAAAGCCACCTGTCACCTCCTGCCTCTACACACACACCCCATCCATTAGATGCCCCCCTACCCCCTAATTCTAAGATATCTAAAAATGCTGAGCCCATAGATAATTCTCAATCATTGGATTATAAATGATTTGGAGGGTTTTTTTTAAGACTATATGAGTATAAAATATAAGCAGTTAAGTCATTTTGATGGAAATATGATGATGATCTGGAAGCATAATTATTATACTACTCCTTTCCTTATATCAACTCTGTTGGATTGATTTTAAGACTATTTCCTCCATCTTTTCTTCATGCACCTGAAGTCAATTCCACACAGACTTCACATAGAATTAATGTTTAAGTTTTGTTCTGTGCTGAAATCCTAACAAATATTCCCTACCAGTCTCAGAATTTCAGTTTGCAAAAAGATACAAGTGACTGCATATCCTGACATATGCCAATTGTACCCAGCGGTTTTCTTTGTCTTGTCTTGTCTTTTTTTTTTGGAAATCCTGGAGCCCAGATTTCTTTCTTTGCCTTAAGTCTTAGTCTAGGTGTTTTCTGTGTTTTTTTTTTTCCTATTCTGTTTCTCTTATGTTTTAAAAGTGGCCTCTCAACCTTTTCCCACTTACTTTCCTTGGTCTACAAAGCCAAAGGGGAGGCAAGAAAATGTATATATTGTTGAGTGGCTTTCAGATAACCATAATGCACATCTTGGTGCCCCCCCCCACTCCCCATCCAGTGACCTGGAACATAAGCCAAGTAGATTTTAGCTGAAGCTAAAAACTGTGCATCAGGTTAGGCAGTCTGTTGGCTTTCTTTACCTTTTAAATTGACATTCAATTATTCTGTTGTATTTTAAAGTAAAACTGTCCTTACTGACAAGTAAAGCTGTGTCAAACCTCAGGCCAATTAAAACCACATGAAAATAAACTCAATCCTGGTATTGGTAAAAGGGACTAGGCTCTTTTTGAAAAAATAATGTGGTACCTTTTGAATATTCAATGTAATGCTTATGCATAATGGCCCAGTAATGTTCCCAGAAATATTCATAATACCTTTCTGATTTGACTATATCTTGAGGAAGTTACCCAGGGACACACAGATTTTGGTTTGGGACACCATCTCCTCTCCTCACAGAAAGCTAGTGAGAGGTGGGCAGAGGAGAGGAGGTGACAAGTGAATCCCTCCAACGATTTACTGGAAATTTGTTCCCGAATTTTCAGGCCTGGAACATTGGATTTGTTATATTCATCATTTAATTGAACTGCATTTTTCTTTTCTATCAGTTTGCATTTACTTCCTCCTTACCTAGTGTCTGAATTATATACCTTGCTTTTAGTGTTAATTTTATTTCATATTCTACAGTTAAAAAATGGCAAATATGCTGCCACATACATACATTTTATTTGAACTTAACATTTTTACTGTTTTAATTTGTGATTTGGACCACTTTTCTTGAAAGTAAATGGACTTTAATAATAAGAGTTTATATAATGATATACATGAGTACATATTGTTATTTTATGCTTATATTGTTCTTAGCTTAGAAAATACATAATTATAAAGTATACATTATGTAATTTATATGTAGTTTTTTTAACTATAGAAAGAACTACATATTATGCAAACTTTTAAAATGATCCCTACCTCCTGTATTCATGCCCTTGAGCAATTCCCTTCCTATCAATTGTGGGCTGAACCTAATGACTTGCTCCTAATGAACAGAATATGGCAAAAGTGAGAAGATGTCCTTTCCATATTAAGTTATAAAATATCATGACTTTTGCCTTGCTAGCAGATGCTATCTTTTACTAGATTTGATGAAGCAAGCTGCCACGATGAAGAGCCTCATATTTCAAGAAACTGAAGGTGGCCTCTGTTCAACAGCCCGCAAGGAAGTGAATCTTATCAACAACCACTAAATGAGCTTAGAAGCAGATCCTGCCCCAGTTTAACCTTGAGATGACTGTGAACATGCACTAAAAACCTAACTGCAGCCTTGTGAAAGGTGCTGAGCTACAGGATCCAACTAAGTTATACCTAACTCACAGAAACTGTGAGATAATAAATGCATGCTCTCTTAAAATGCTAAATTTTGGGATAATTTGTTATGCAGCAATAGTTAACTGACACAGACTATATCCTTATCCATTGCTTTAGTCAGTCATAGCTTCTTTCAGGTCTCCTGGGAGATTTTTATTCTCTCTTTTTTTCTTTCCAACTTTTGTTTGGGTTCAGGGTATATATGTGCAGGTTTGTTACAGGGTAAATTGCATGTTGCAGGGGTTTGGACACATTATTTCATCACTCATGTACTGAGAATAGTACTGGATAGGTAGTTTTTTGGTTCTCACCTTCCTACTACCCTCCATCTTCAAGTAGGCCCCAGTGTCTATTGTTTCCTTCTTTGTATCCATGTATACTCAATGTTTAGCTCCCTTTCATATAGGTGAGAATATGTTGTATTTGCTTTTCTGTTCCTACCTACATTAATTTACTTAGGATAATGGCCTCCAGCTCTAACCACATTGCTGCAAAGGACATAATTTCATTCTTTCTTATGGCTGCATAGTGTTCCATGGTGTATATGTACCATATTTTCTTTAACCAGTCCACCACCAATGGGCATCTAGGTTGATAGGTTGATTCCATGTCTTTACCATTGTGAATAGTGTTGCAATGAACATATGACTCCATGTGTCTTTATGGTAGGACGATTTATATTCCTTTGGCTATATACCCGATAATGGGATTGCTGGGTTCAATGTTAGTTCTACGTTCTTTGAGAAATATCCAAACTGCTTTCCACAGTGGCTGAAGTAATTTACATTCCTACTAGCAATGTGTAAGCAGTATCTTTTCTCTGCAACCTCATCAGCATCTGTTATTCTTTGACTTTTTAATACTAGCCATTCTGACTGATGCGAGATGGTATCTCATTCTGGTTTTGATTTACATTTCTCTAATGATTAGTGATGTTGAACATTTTTTCATATGCTTATTGGCCACATCAATGTCTTCTTTAGAGAAATGTCTATTCATGCCCTTTGCTCATTTTTAATGAGGTCATTTGGGTTTTTTTGCTTGTTAAATTGTTTAAATTCCTTATAGTTTCTGGATATTAGACCTTTGTGAATTGCAGTTTACAAATATTTTCTCCCATACTGTAGGCTGTCTGTTTACTCTGCTGATAGTTATTTTTGCTGTGCAGAATCTATTTAATTTAATTAGGTCCTATCTGTCAATTTCTGTTTTTGTTGCAACTGCTTTTGGAGTTTTCATCATGAAATCCTTGCCAGGATCTATGTCCACAATGGTATTTCCTAGGTTTACCTCTAGGGCTTTTATAGTTTTAGGTTTTATATTTAAGTCTTTAAATCCACCTTGAGTTAATTTTTGTAGATGGTAAAAGCAAGGAGTCCAGTTTCAGTCTTCTGCATATGGCTAGCCAGTTATTCAAGCACCATTTTTTGAGCAGGAAGTCCTTTCCCCATTGCTTGGTTTTATCGACTTTGTTGAAGATCCGATGGCTGTAGTTGTGCAGCTTTATTTATGGGTTCTCTAACCTGTTCCATTGGTCTGTCTGTTTTTGTACCAGTACAATGTTGTTTTGGTTACTGTGGCCTTGTAATATAGTTTGAAGTTGGGCAATGTGATACCTCTGGTTTTGTTCTTCCTGCTTAGTATTGTTTTGGCTATTTGAGCTCCTTTTTTGGTTCTATATGAATTTTAGAATAGTTTTTCTTATTCTTCAAAAATCGTCATTGGTGTTTTGATAGGAATAGCATTGAATCTGAAAATTGCTTTCAGTAGTATGGCCACTGTAACAATACCGATGCTTCCTATCTATGAGCATGGAATGTTTTGTTTGTTTCGTCTCTGATTTCTTTCATCAGTGTTTTGTAATTCTCATTGTAGAGATCTTTCACCTCCCTAATTAAATGTATTACTAGATATTTTATTCTTTTTGTGGTTATTGTGAATGGGATTGCATTCTTGAATTGGTTCTCACATTGGTATATAGACATGCTATTGATTTTTATACTTTGATTTTGTATCCTAAAACTTTATCAGATCTAGGAGCCTTTGAGGAGTAACTGGTGTTTTGTAGGTATAGAGTCATAGTATCTGTAGAGAGAGACAGTCTGACTTCCCCTCTTTCCTACTTGTATACGTTTTATTTCTTTCCCTTGCCTGATTGCTCTGACTAGGATTTCCAGTACTATGTTGAATAAAAGCAGTGAGAGTGGGCATCCTTGTCTTGTTCTTGTTCTATAGGGGAATGCTTCCAGCTTCTGCCTGTTCAGTATGATATTGGCTGTGGGTTTGTCACACATGCCTCTTTTTATTTTGAGGTATGTATCTTTGACACCTAGTTTGTTGATGGTTTTTAGCATGGACTGGATGTTAAGTTTTATCAAAAGCCTCTTCTGTGTCTATTAAGATGATCATGTGGTTTTTGTTTTTTCTTCTGTTTATGTGATTAATCACATTTATTGATTTGCATATGTTGAACCAACCTTGCATTCCAGGAATAAAGTATACCTGGTTGTAGTGGATTAGCTTTTTGATGTACTGTTAGATTTGGTTTGTTAGTATTTTGCTGAGGATTTTTGCATCTATGTGCAGCAAGGATATTGATTGGCCTAAAGTTTGCGTGTGTGTCTGTGTGTGTGTGTGTGTGTGTGTGTGTACCAGATTTTGCTATTATAATGATGTGGGTTTCACAGAATGAGAGAGGGAGGAATCCCTCCTCCTCAATTTTTTGGAGTAGTTTCAGCAGGATTGGTACTAGCTCTTCTTTATACATCTGGTAGAATTTGGCTGTGAAACTGTCTGGTCCAGGGATTTTTTCTGGTTGGTAGGCTTTTTATTACTGATTCAATTTTGGAACTCACTATTGGTCTGTTCAGGGTTTCTATTTCTTCCTGGTTCAATCTTTGGAGGTTGTATATTTCCAGGAATTTATCAATTTCTTCCAGGTTTTCTAGTTTGTGTGCATAAAAGTGTTCATAATAGTTTATGAGGGTTTTTGTATTTCCGTAGGGTTAGTAATTTTGTTCTCTATTCTAAATCTTTAAATGCTGAATATGTAGCCAGTTTTAAGTGCATAACATTTTATCCCCATAAGTTTAAATATCTATTTATATATTTTTTTTCTGTTTTGAGACAGAATTTCACTCTGTTGCCCAGGCTGGAGTGCAGTGGCACAATCACAGCTCACTGAAGCCTTGACCTTTCCAGGTCCAAGCAACCCTCCCACCTCAGCCTCCTGGGTTGCTGGGACTGCAGGCACTCACTGCCACACCTGGCTAGTTTTTGTATTTTTGTAGAGATGGGGTTTCACCATGTCACCCAGGCTGGTCTCGAACTCCTGGGCTCAAGCAATCTGCCCACCTCAACCTCCCAAAGTGCTGGGATTGCAGGCATGAGCCACTGCGCCGGCCTATTTATATTCTTAATGTGTGTTTCCTTTTTTAGCTTTCCTCATTTTATGAAGTGTTGGACATACTCTCAGTTAATTGCTAGAAGAAATGTTATTATTGGACATGAAGTACAGTAACAGTTCATTTATCTGGTAAATTTGACTACTTAGAAGGAAGCAGAAAAGGCCTCTGTGCAGCTAAAACAGCCCTCAATTATAACTTATCTATAGCTTCTTTTTGGGTTCTTGCTTAGATCTTAATTTCCATCTTTCATTCCTTTTCCGCTGTGCTTACCTTGTGTCCTTCATTCTTTTCTTCTCTCTTTTATTGAACACTTATTGAGTGCTTATAAAGATGTGAGCATTGTGCTAAGGGTGGAGGAGACAATGATGAACTAATCTGAATATAATCTCTGCTTGTATGGAACTTGTAGTCTAGTGGGAGGGTTGAATGTTAATTGAATTATTGTATCAGGAAATGTTTAAAAACATGTGAGGTAAGTGTTCTGAAAAAACTAAATGGGGCCGGGCGCGGTGACTCACGCCTGTAATCCCAGCACTTTGGGAGACCGAGGAGGGTGGATCAACAGGTCAAGAGATCGAGACCATCCTGGCCAACATGGTGAAACCCCGTCTCTACTAAAAATACAAAAAATTAGCCAGGTGTGGTGGCGGGCGACTGTAGTCCCAGCTACTCAGGAGACTGAGGCAGGAGAATCACTTGAACCCAGGAGGTGGAGGCTGCAGTGAGCCAAGACTGTACCACTGCACTCCAGCCTGGCAACAGAGTGAGACTCCATCTCAAAAAAACAAACAAACAAAAAAAACTAAATGGTCATGTAGCATAAAAGTTAAGGGGGCAGGGCTTTTAATTGCCTTGATTTAAATCACACTCCCAATTCTTCTTTGTTTTGTGACTTTATACTACCTACCAGCACTTTTGTGCTTCAGTTTCTTCATTTGTGCTATGGTTTGAATTCGTTCCCTCCAAAATCCAGGTGTTGCCAATGTCATGGTATTAAGAGGTCAGTCTTTAATAAGTGAATAGGCCATGAGAGCTTCCTCCTGGTTAATGAGATTGAGGCCCTTAGAAAGATGCTTTCTGCAGCATTTAGTTAGCTTGCCCTTCTTTGAAAGCATGAAGGATGTAGGAAGAAGGCCCTCACTAGACCAAATGCTGGCACCTTGATCTTGGACTTCCCACCTTCCATACTGCGAAAAATAAATTTCTGGTTTTTGATGAATTACCCATTCTCAAGTTTTATGTTAAAGCAGTACAAATGGCCTAAAATGTGAATGATATGGTCTGTAAAATACGGTTTATGTGAGGATTAAATAGATTACGTGAGGATTAAATAGATTGATTCAGGTAAATGCTTAGAAGAGAGCTTTTTGTATAGTAGCTCAGTAAGGACACTTAACAAGGGGATTTGACTTTGATGTAGGTCTGGAAAGTTCTTCCTAAGAAAGTAAGGAGGGAGCTGAGGCCTTTGGCACATGCCCCTCCTCCAGGGTCATAGCAGATCAAAGGAAACTGGCTGACAATTCTTATCTTTTAGTAATTAATTTCTTAGTCCATAAAGTAATAGCTAACAACAGGAGAAGAGAGATACACTATACAAATTAAACACATGAGCTAGAAAACATAGAAAGTCCCGAGTAACTTTATGTAATGTGGCAAATACTGTTATTAGCCCTGCAGGCATCACTGACATAGTAGAATAAATATTGTCTTGGTAGTATGCATTTAGTTACAAGTGACAGACAACCCAGCTCAAATAATGTTGCCTGATGCAAGTTGGAAATCCAAAAGGGAAACTTTCTGGATTTTTTAATTTAGCTACTCTGTGATGGCATCACAGGCTCATTATGTTTGTTCTATTCTGTATTCTAGTTTTGTAACAGGCACTGTACTAAGGCAGTTTCATCTGGTGACTCTTGTTGTTAAACCATGGCTGCTAAGTTTATGCGACATCATCGACCATTTCCATAAAGACTTAGACTTTTTTTTTTTTAATTAGATGTCCTGAGCAAATACCTTTTGCAGTATTATGGGCCTAAATGGAATAGAGAAGCCCACTTGTGAAACAATAAATGTGGTCATAGCAAAGTACAATACATTGTACCTTAGACATATCCCCTCCAATTTCAAGTGCCAAGTAAGGTGGGATTAGGAGGTACAACCTCTCAAACCTGAAGTCTTTACTAACAGATGGAGTAAATACATTTTAAGGGATACATTTGCAGTGTCCATCACACTAATGCTCAAAATGATTATTCTAAATTATATAAATAAGTGACAGTAAGTACAATTTAGGAATAAAATCCTTGAATTTCTTAAAATTCAGCTTAAATGAGAAAACGTTTTAGTCAGATATTTGCATAGGTAGAATGTTTCATTTCCTGTCAATGCCTCATTGACATGTCTCATTGTTCATAATTGAGTTTCATTGAGAAATTCCTGGGATTATTCTGGCCAATAAACCAGTTTCATGAGATGACATCTGAAACAGTAACAATGATGTTCTTTCGTGTCTTGTCTAGTTATTCCTAAAAATAGCATGACATTAGTGGCCTCAAAACCTTAAATTATGACGATTGCCCCCTCTGGTATAATCTTGACTTTATAGCCCATGATATTTGGCTAAATTGAATTAAATAGAATAACTTATCAGTTTTGGGGAAAGTCTGACAAACGGAACATAAATAGACAGGAGAAAAGCATATATAGGTTCAAAGTAAGAGTTACCGCTATCTTCTCTTTGCCTTTTAAAATGGATTTAAAGTTAACTGTGCATTTGGTGAAAAAATATGCAACAAGAGTAAAGTGTTATAAAAAGGCAGGATTATTTAAGAGAGAAAATGGATAACTAGCAAGGGATAAAAATATTTTGGGGTCATGGGGGATCCATTTAAAAGCAAATTTGCAATTGCTGTAAATGTCTCTTTGGTGGCCAGCATTCCACAAATGCTGCACAGAAACACACTCATTTTCAATGTTACACAGTTCCAGTTATTTTAAAAAGATACTTTCTCAACACATGAAGAAGCTTAAAGTTACAGCATCGTGAAAATATCCTTGGTAGATCCATGTGTTTATCATTTACTTTAGAAATATTTGTGCCTACAGTTTTGTCTTTGAGAGCTGTATTTAGGTGGTCCTGACTAAGCATTCTATATCTATGGGAGATTTTAATTTTCTGGGGAAAACGTTCACAAACGTTAAAGTTAACCCAATGTTTCTGCCTTGCACTTAATTGAGATATTTTGGGAATGAGCAGTCAGAATATTTTCTTTTATAAGTGGCATAACATAATTAAAACTAAAAATGGAAAGTCAAACTGTAAGAATTTGTCGCCCCTGCGCGCCAGTCCTGCCGAGCCGGCCAGCCGGCCTGGCTCCCCTCCCTGGCCCCACGCGCAGCCGGGCTGACCTGAGGGGGAGGGGAGGGGGCTGAGCTGGCGGGCGGCGGGCGGCGGGCGACGATGCGGGACTTCTGCCCTGGCCCTAACTGCACACGGAAGTGCACGCAGCCGACCTGGCCTTCAAGTTCCCGCGGGACCCGCCCAGACGCCAGAAGTGGGTGGACAATTGTAGGAGAGCAGATTTAGAAGATAAAACACCTGATCAGCTAAATAAACATTATCAATTATGTGCCAACCATTTTGAGACCTCTATGTTCTGTAGAACTATACATTTTGCAGAGGCATCAGAAAACTAAATAATTGGTTTATTTTATTTCTCAAAACTAATTGAAGCAGATACTCGTGAAGTCATTGGGAGAGTCCTTACAGGACAGTTCTTCGAGATAATGCAACACCAACAATATTTAATCTTATCAGTCATTTGAACAACACACAGAGTAGACACAGAAAACGAATAAAAGAACTGAGTGAAGACGAAATCAGGACACTGAAACAGATAAAAAGTTGATGAAACTTCTGAACAGGAACAAAAACATAAACCAACAATAGCAATGCTCAGAACCCCAGTGAAGAAGGGGGTGAAGGACAAGATGAGGACATTTTACCTCTAACCCTTGAAGAGAAGGAAAACAAAGAATAACTAAAATCTCTCTTTGAAATATTGATTCTGATGGGAAAGCAAAACATACCTCTGGATGGATGTGAGGCTGATGAAATCCCAGAAGATCTCGTTACTCCAGATAACTTTCAAGCACTGCTGGAGTGTCAGCCCGGATAAATTCTGGTGAAGAGGTTCTGAGAAAGCAGTTTGAGACAACAGCAGTTAACACGTTTTGTTCAAAAACACAGCAAAAACAGATGCTAGAGATCTGTCAGAGCTGTATTCGAGAATAAACTCTCAGGGAAGTGAGAGACTCACACTTCTTTTCCATTATCACTGACAATGTAGTGGACGTAGCAGGGGAAGAGCACCTACTTGTGTTGGTGAGGTTTGTTGATGAATCTCATAACCTAAGAGAGGAATTTGAGGGCTTCCTGCCTTATGAAGCTGATGCAGCAATTTTGGCTGTGAAATTTCACACCATGATCACTGAGAAGTGGGGATTAAATATGGAGTATTGTCGTGGCCAGGCTTACATCGGGTCTAGTGGATTCTCTTCCAAAATGAAAGTTGTTGCTTCTAGACTTTTAGAGAAATATCCCCAAGCTACTTACATGCTCTACTCCTCCTGTGCCATAAATATGTGGTTGGCAAAATCAGTACCTGTTATGGGAGTATCTGTTGCATTAGGAACAATTGAGGAAGTTTGTTCTTTTTTCCCTCGATCGCCACAACTGCTTTTAGAACTTGACAATGTAATTTCTGTCCTTTTTCAGAACAGTAAAGAAAGGGATAAAGAACTGAAGGAAATCTGCCATTCTCAGTGAACAGGCAGGCATGATGCTTTTGAATTCCAGCAAGCACTTGTTTTATGTTTAAAGAGTATAAACAGTGACACAAATATTAGATGGAATAACTGTATAGCTGGCCGCGCGTTTGTACTCTGCAGTGCAGTAACAGATTTTGATTTCATTGTTACTACTGTTGTTCCTAAAAATGTCCTTTTACAAGAGCCTTTGGGAAAAATCTCCAGGGTCAAACTTGATGTCTTCTTTGCTGCCAGTAGCTTGACTGCAGTACTGCATTCACTCAATGAAGTGATGGAAAATATTGAAGTTTATCATGAATTTGGTTTGAGGAAGCCACAAATTTGGCAACCAAACTTGATCTTCAAATGAAACTCCCTGGGAAATTCCGCAGAGCTCACCAGGGTAACTTGGAATCTCAGCTAACCTCTGAGAGTTACTATAAAGACACCCTAAGTGTCCCAACAGTGGAGCACATTATTCAGGAACTTAAAGATATATTCTCAGAACAGCACCTCAAAGCTCTTAAATACTTATCTCTGGTACCTGCAGTCATGGGACAACTCAAATTTAATACCTAGGAGGATCACCATGCTGACATGTTGTAGAAGTGGCTTACCTAATCCCAACACGCTCTCAGCCCGGCTTCATTGTTGGAGAATCAAATGGAAACACAGGGGGAAAGATATAGAGCTTCCATCCACCATCTATGAAGCCCTCCGTCTGCCTGATATCAAGCTTTTTCCTAATGTGTATGCATTGCTGAAGGTCCTGTGTATTCTTCCTGTGATGAAGGTTGAGAATGAGTGGTATGAAAATGGATGAAAGCATCTTAAAGCATATTTGAAGTACACTTTGACAGACCAAAGGTCAAGTAACTTGGTTTTGCTTAACATAAATTTTGATATAAAACATGACCTGGATTTAATGGTGGACACATATATTAAACTCTGTACAAGTCAGAGCTTCCCACAGATAATTGTGAAACCATGGAAAATACCTAAGAGGCTTTTAAAAATAGGCTTTTTTTTTTTTTTTTTTTTTTTTTTGAGATGGAGTGCAGTGGCGTGATCTCGGCTCACTGCAAGCTCCGCCTCCCAGGTTCCCACTATTTTCCTGCCTCAGCCTCCCGAGTAGCTGGGACTACAGGCACCAGCCACCACGCCTGGCTAATTTTTTGTATTTTTAGTGGAGACGGGGTTTCGCCATGTTAGCCAGGATGGTCTCGATCTCCTGACCTCTTGATCTGCCTGCCTCGACCTCCCAAAAAAATAGGCTTTCTTATATTTGATATTTGAAAGTAAAGCAATATTGTGTATGTAGGCCACTTAATCACTAAATATCTTTGCCTATAGGACTCCATTGAATACATTAGCCATTGATAATCTACCTGTTTAAATAGTCCCTGTTTGAACTCTCATGCTTTGAGGACCTATCTGTTCTTCCAGAAGAGAACATTGAAAGTGCCATGTTTCCTTCTGCATGTTCTCTGCTGGTGGCACTCTGGAATTGTTTTAGTTAAGTCATTTTAGACATAGCATTTATTATCACTGTGGATCTCTACTCATTGGGTGTTAATGAATTCTTTGAAGAAATATATTTTGAAGAGGTGTGGGAGGAAGGAATACATTTTATAAAATGTTATAGTGAAGCCCACAATTGACCTTTGACTAATAGGAGTTTTAAGTATGTTAAAAATCTATACTGGACAGTTACAAGAAATTACCAGAGAAAGAAAAGCTAGTGAGCTCGCCAAACAAGGATTTCAGTGTAGATTTTGTCTTTCTCAAATGAACTTAAGGGAACAAATGAGTTAAAGTTTGAATGGAAGTCTGCTGTTGTTCCACATCTCGTTGTTTCTGTTTACATTCCTTTGTGGAGCCTACAGCTTCCTAAGCTTCTTAGCAGGTATATGTTGAACACTTCTGTTTCATGGATAAGACAGAATCAGAGGCCATGGATACTGACAACTCATTTGTCTGTTTTTTTCTGTCTTTTTCCATGACTTGTATCTACTGCCTCGTCTTCATTTATAAGCAAAACCTGGAAAACCTAAGTGTTGTGGTTTATCTAGAAAAATATGGAAAATATTGCTGTTATTTTTGGTGAAGAAAGTCAATTTTGTATCATTTATTTCAATCTAAGTAAAATGTGAATTTTGTTAAAAAATTTGTCTTTTTCTTTGAAAAGATTTAAATTTGTACATATGCAGACTTTTTTCTCTTCATGCCATCCTCTTATTCTCTTACTATGTATATTACAAGTGCCTTCTAGTTTTTTATCTATATTTAAGTAACTTCATACTTAAAAGTTACAAAAATTCTGAGAGCAAATTGTAAATGTGATGCCCCAGAACATCTAAAAATTTCAGTGTGCATTTCGCCAAATCAAGGACACTCTCCAACAAAGGACAAGAAATCAACATTGGTACAATACCACTATCCAATGTATAGGCCTCATTCAAGTTTTGCCGACTTTACACACAATATTTCTTCTCTCCTTTGGCACATGATTCAGTTCAGGAATACACAATGCACTTGTCACAGCCCTTTGGTAACATTCCATCTGAAACCATTTCTATCTTTCTCTGTTTTTCATCACCCTGACAGTTTTAAAAGAGTACAGGTCTTTCATTCTTTAGGGTGTCTTTAGTGTGGTCCATCGAATATTTCTTTATCACTGGACTTGAGCTGTCCTTTCTTGGAAGGAACACCTCAGAAATAATTTCTGATCTTCTTAGAGCATCACATGAGGAGTTACAGAATGCTAACACTTCACAACCTTCACACGTCAAGGTTAATAAATTATGTTAACCTTGTTTTTTTCATCAAAAATATACCATTCAATTCCTTCATAATTTATATGTATTTTGTAGGGAGATACTCTGAAATTACAACAGTGTCTAGTGTCACATCAAAATCTACCCACCAGCCTTAGCATCCATTGATGATACCTGCCTGAATTAGCCACAACAATGATACAATGATGGGTGTAAAATGGTGATTTTCTATTTCTACCATTTCTCCTCCATTAATTACTTGGCATTCTACCATAAGAAAGATTTTTCTCTCCTATATGTTTTTTAATTTATTTATATAAATATGAACTCCTGAATCAATTTTTTGATGTGTGGTAATACATTACCATCATTATTTATTTTGATGTTCAAATAGTCTCAGATATGGTCACTGGAATCTCCTGCAGGCTAACTCCTGGATCCTTTTGACATTTAATTCTTTGCGCATTTAACAAATTTCTGGCACAAGATATTCCTGGCTCATTTTGTATTTTCCCTGCTTCACCTTTGGGACCAGTCATTTCACTAAGGTATTTAGAAATCAAGATCTGGGCAAAAGGCGGACTCACTTTTGCTGAATTGTCCTGGCATTTAACCTTCTTAGTGGATAGAGCAATCTTTAAATGCACATATGTACACATGTACACACACACACACACACTCACATAAATGCACACATTCTTGTCTACTTATATGTCATATGTATTTTAAAAATCATGAATTCACCTGCATACCTTCATTTCCAAGGCAAAACCTCAGGATACTTTCTGAGCTTTCCCCCTTCAATTTTATAAACCCTTTTTCAGACAGCAAGAAAGCTGATTTCTCTATATGGTGGTTTATTTGTTCAATCCCCATCTGTAGCCAATCTCCTTAATCTGCTGGTCACTTCTTCTCCTTGGTCCCTTTTGTTGAGCTCTGTGCCTTCCTGGTTCCTCTCTTGACACCTTTGTCACTCTGCAGCCACCATAGTTCTGTAACTTTTTAATGGATATTATTTGAGCTATATAATTTAGAAATGAAGTGTTGTTTGAAAATCACTATAGATTCCCAAAGAACAATAAGGTCATATTGGTTTGGTCACTAGCTAAATGCCAAAAAAAAAAAAAAAAGGTGTTTGTTGATATTATTTTAAAGGTCACCAACTTTAACAGTTTCCTTAGCAGACTTACTCTTATGAGCCAGAAAATCTTTTATCTTACTAATCAAATATTCTAATTGCAATGTAAGCTCCATTCCTCTATTTTGAGGCTCTCTCTCTCTTTCTCTCTCTCTCTCTCACACACACACACACACACATATAAATGAGCTCATCTCCTGCTATCATCTTTTAGAAAATATTTAATGATCCAAGTCACCCTTTGGCTTTCCTCCTTTGTTTTAAGTGAATACTAATTTCTATAATATTTCCTCATAGAAGGCATTTTATATCACTCAAATTGTTTTGAGGTCCATAAGAGCAACAAGAAATTATTTAACCCAAACTACCAATTAATTGATTAACTAGTTAATTAAGTATATCTAAACCATCAATTCCAGACACTCTGGCTAGTTGCTGGAAAAACAGTGAGAAACAATACAGAAAAGGATTCTGAGGTCTGAAAATTTGATCCTATATATAATAAAAATTAGTGTCATACTGAGCTTGAATTTCTCAATTCACTCAATTCCTCCATCTATCCACCATACTATTTTTTTGTGCTTTGTTTGGACTCTCTCTGATTTCTTACTCAGAGATTATAAACTAGTAGCCTCGTGGCCAAATCTGGACAGATTTCACCTACACAGGTTCAAAATCGCTTTTCTAATCAGTTATTAAAATTTGGAGATTTTACATAAAACTTGGGATGCAAACTTCTCTTGAAAAATCTAGTCAAGCAACACTAGTTCTACATCCCTGCATGGAAAAAACCAGCTGAAATCAATAGCTTCTGATCGCCTTTAGGTGGTAGAGTCTCTATTTAACTACCGACTCCATCACTACCTACAGCATCATACCCAATCTGCTTTTTTTCTCTTGCTTAGATTTCTTTTTATTGTTTTTAAAATTGAGAAATAAAATTATATGTATTTATCATGATTATTAATCTACTCCCCCACCCTGCCTGGCCTTTTAATGCTTGGTTTGCAATTTCTGCCTTATATTCTTATATTATAGTACACAAAAATTAACTACTCGGCACATCACTAATTTCTTTTTTTGAGACAGGGTCTCACTCTCTCACCCAGACTGGAGTGCAGTGGCCTGATCTCAGCTCACTGCAACCTCTGCCTCCTGGGTTCAAGCAGTTCTCCTGTCTCAGCCTCCCGACTCGGGAGGCTGAGACAGGAGAATTGCACCACACCTGGCTAATTTTTGTATTTTTAGTAGAGGCAGCTTTCACCATCTTGGCCAGGCTGGTCTCGAACTCCTGACCTCACGTGATCCACCTGCCTCGGCCTCCCAAAGTGTTGGGATTACAGATGTGAACCACCACGACCGGCCCACATCACGAACTTTTATGTGCCATACAACCTATAGGAAATTCATGAGCTAATGTGTAATAATATTTTAAGATTGAATCCTCCATAATATCTAATACAGTGTTGGCAAAAATTGGACGGTGATACTCATTTCAGGAAATTAAAATATTAGCAAGTAAGTCTGATTCATAATTAGTTTTGGTCCCTAAGAATTCCATGTGTTGACTTATGTGTAATACATGTTTTGTGCCCATGTTTTCATATGATTTGATTTTGCTACACAAATTGTATAATACTCAATGCATTTTGATTCCATCCTTGTTTTTAGTGAGTTAACTAAAAACCCTCTTCACAGTCATATTTTCTACAGGCAATCGATTTTCCCTTCATGTTATAATATTTTGTACTTCAAGTGAGGTTCTGTGCTCAGACAAGCCTAGGTAGAGTGTACTTTAGCATACTCCAAAATGGTCTTTATCTTTACCTTTGCTGAGCATTGACTATACCTGTTAGCAGTCACTATACATTTTGGCAAGGGTTTGCTTCTGACATTCAGTTTACTAGATAAATAAGTTTAAAAAATAGTTTTCAGAGAATCTGTAGGATAATAATATTAGATTAATGGTGGGAGAATTTCTCAGATATTTTGCTACTTGGATTTATGTGTGAGTGGGCATAACACTCTGTAAATTCACTTCAAATAAAATAAAAATAAAGAGCCCACTCTTGTGGAACTGAATATACAGCCCCTATCCACATTATCCAACTTTTTCCATGCAAAAGGAGTTTTGGTAGATGATGTCATTTCTTAGACTGATAAAAATTATTAGTACAGTTGAGTGACTATCACTATCTCTTTCAATCTGAATTGCATTATTCCTGGGCTCAAGCAATTATCACTTAGCCTTTTCCTTTAGTGGCATCTTAGGTTTAGTCCAGGTAGTTTTGGAGTTTGGATGACTAGGTAGATAGAAATAGTGCAATTTGGTCTTGAAAATATGAGTAGTATTAAGTAAATGCATGTGAAAATTTCACAAAAGTTAAAAATAAAATTTGTTCACTAATGTGAATGTTTTCTACAACTTACAGGTTCTAAAATAGCTTTCATAAAAAATACATACTTTTCCACTGAGGCACATTCTTTTCCCTATAATATACTTACATTAACAAAGTAATATCTGCATTTTCCTCCCTTTGTTTCTTTGTCTTTTTTCTGGGAATATTCAGAAAGTAACATTAACTTAGTATTCTTTCCATCCCTCTCAAGAAAATGTGACTTTTCAAACGACAATAACATGTGGAAATAGGGACATTCCGAATTTGAAATTTAGCATTTCACCTAGTTTTTCTTCATGAGGTTTTATCTGAACTTAAGAAATAAAAAATTAAATTTAGCTAAAATTATAAAACAATTAAAAATATATCAGTTTACCTATGAGAGATGTCTGGTTATTCGGGTATGAATAATGCCAACGAAGGAAAAAAAAATTGCTTATTAGCAATCTTAATTAAAAGAGAATTATAACAACTGTCACATGTTTTAAATACTATGGAAATTCCCTTCTGCCAAAATATACTTGGCTCCTAAAAGTGGGGAATGCCTGCATATTTGTTTAAATATTTAAATTACCTTTGGGCTTTGTCTTATGATAAAATGATATTGTCTATTCATTGTTTTTCCTCTATCTGTTGGTTTCTTCTCTTTCCAAACCCAAAGGGCATGTCTGTAAGGGTCTTGCCTGTTCCCTGAATGAAGAACATATTTGTAATAAAAGGTTCTTTGTTAGAGGGTGGGGCCATTTCACAATAAAGGCATTGATATTAAGATGGTAAAATTCGTGAGCTTTTTCATCAATAGAGCCTTCCAATGATTTTTCAAATGTCTATATAAATGCACTATGAAATTTGACCAGAATAGTCTTGGTTAAAAAAAAAAAAAAAAGATAACATTGGCTGAAATTACCTTTGAATGTTTCCAGTTTAGAGGCCTTCTTTCCCTTGAAACATTCCTTTCATTTATGCCTTCCTGTAAAGGCCAACTATTTTTGAGCTCTGCCATCAGAATTTTATACTCTAGGGCCTGTTTTGTTAGGGAATCCTAAGGGCTGCCTGCTATCTCAGCTTTATGATTCTGTCCCATTATATATCACATTTTATCTCTTCAGAGTCAGGTTTTTTGGCTGTTAAATAGTTTACATCTCTCCACCCATCTTTATTTTGCAAACTCCTGAAAATAAGATAAACAACAGGTAAACAAACCATACTAATATACTAAAAAGAAAGGACTATTTTTCCTATATCACAAGTAGATGAAATATATATTATATAATAAAATATGTATATGGAAAATCTGTTT
This sequence comes from Hylobates moloch, assembly GCF_009828535.3. NCBI lineage: Eukaryota > Metazoa > Chordata > Mammalia > Primates > Hylobatidae > Hylobates > Hylobates moloch. The sequence goes on from NW_026652278.1 coordinate 48,454,112, forward strand.
TTCCATCTATCTCTATGTTTGTATATTTGCATTTTACATGATGTTTTGGTGACCATACCTTTTCCTTGCTTATTTTATTTTCATAAAGAAATTGTTTTTTCTTGATATTGCAATTTTGAAATCAACGTTCTTGTAGATATACATTTACTAATACCATTTAAACCAGTTTTTTTTCCCAAGATTTATCTCATGCTCTCTGGTTAAATTAAATAACTTTATAGCTGACGTGAATGATTAAAAATCATGCTGCTTTGTAATTATAATTCATAAGAATTGAAGGCAATATTATTCCATAATCACTTTCTCAAAAACAATTGTCTGTTTTTTCTTTTGCATTATGATAGTGTTGAGGTTTCAAGATTCTTTTTGCAGTCATGAGCTAAATAACCCAGCGGCTCTGCAAAGATTTTTACTGGTTTTCCACTGTCCTGAATTTTAGCTGGCCTCCATGACCAATGTAGAACTCAATGATGACTGGTTGAAGCTGCCTTTGCAAAATTATGACAGAGTGAGCTAACCAATTTCATCTTGCCTTTAACCTCCAAACTGCCTTTGGTCATTCCTGGGAGTGGGCCAAGCTAACTCTGGGAGTGATTTATGGTTCAAATGATAATAGCCCTTCCCAAAATTAAGCCACTTTTATAAATCTAATAAAAGGCCTGAATTCTGTTAAAAAATAGGTGTAAACAATCACCAGCCATTGTTCTGGAGGCCACAAGATGTGTAACTTCCTCAATTACTCCTGTAAATGACATCACTATTGTAGAACCTCAGCTTGTCCTTTTCAGATATCTTTTTAGACTTTTCCATTTCTGATAGTGGGTTGACTCCACCCGGATCCGTGACTCATGACAGCCGGCCCTGTGGCTCCCACGCAGAAGTGGACTCAGTGCACAAGGACCATTTTCCACATTTCTAGGATTGTATCTCCAACGAATTAGCAGCAACCATTCCCTAGCCCACTGCCTGCCAAACTATCTTTAAAATATCTTAGCCTCTAAATTTTGGGGGAGGCTAATTTGAGTAATAATAAAACTCCATCTTCCATTTAGCTGGGCTCTGTATGTATTAAACTCCTTCTCCATTATAATCCCCCTGTCTTGATAAATGGGCTCTATTTGGACAGTGGGCAAGATGAACCCAGTGGGCAGTTATGTGGCAGGGGAAAAAGTCACAAAATGTGATTTTAAGAGTCATCTTGGTCAGGCATGGTGGCTCATGCCTGTAATCCCAGCACTTTGGGAGGCCAAGGTGGGCAGATCACCTGAGGTCAGGAGTTTGAGAACAGCCTGACCAACATGGAGAAACCCTGTCTCTATTAAAAATACAAAATTAGCCAGTGTCATGGCGCATACCTGTAGTTTCCAGCTACTCTGGAGGCTGAGGCAGGAAAATCACTTGAATCTGGGAAGCAGAGGTTGCAGTGAGCTGAGATCGCGCCATTGCACTCCAGCCTGGGCAATTAGAGCGAAACTCCGTCTCAAAAAAAAAAAAAAAAGGAAAAAAAAAGAATCATCTTAAACTTTAGCTTGAAACCTGAGCAACCCAGTGGAGAGCATTAGCCCTCTTGCTTGGTCCTTAAATGTGTGTGGACCTTCTGCCTCAGGATCTTTGTCCTGGCTGTTCTTCCTCAAATCTAATTGTCTCACATTTTTTAGTCTTTACCCAAATGTAATAGTTTCAGTGTAGCCTTCCCTTGGACAACTGACTAACACTACATTTTACAGGCTAGAATAAATGTTTGTTTTAAATGTACTATTTTTTAAAATATTGGCCTAGTTAACATTCCCCGTGTAAATACAAACTATTTTTTCAGATAAAAAATAGACAATATGTTTAAAATTACATCTTATCACCATCTAACATAAATTTTTATTGATTGATCACATTTCTTTTCTGTTTCTCCCACTTGAATGTAGGCTTCACAAGATCGAGGATTATTTGTGTTTTGTTTCTGGTTCTCTAGGGTCAAGAGCAGAACCTAGTACCTCGTAAACACTCAATGAATACATGTTAAATGAATGCTTCTTGCACTTCATAGCCTTGGATCAGCACCAAAAAGCACATTTGACTAAAAACACTAGACCAGCTATTAGTGTGATTCAGGAGATATGCCTTCCTTTTCTAGAAGAAGCCTCTATTCTATCAGCAGTTTCCAATCATAGGTTCCCAATGGTGGTCAAGAGGTTGGTCACTTGGTATTTCAAAAACCTGAAATTGTACACCCAGGCAAAGGCTAAGTCTTTTCTTCTCTCACTGATTGGTATGGGGGTAGGGGACTGGTAAAGGTATGAGTTTGGGGTGGTGCAAAAAAATATTTCGTCAAATATTAATATCTTTGATTAATTAAAAATGGGAAAATAAATTATATAGTGAATAGTTCATTTGGCCTGAAAACACATCTTTCAAACATTTGTTCATAGTAAAGTATTATAAAACAGTTTTTAGTGATAAAAATATGAGGACTCTCATTTTATCTGTTCAATTTAGAATGTGTTAAGTATATAACATGATCTTTGTATAATATTGAAGTGCTATGGAGGCATAATTTAATGACTGGTCCTAAACTTCAAATGGTTTATAATCTACATAGAATAATAGAGGACATAAAATGATAAAATATGAGAAATACAAATAATAAATTATAATTTTACTTATTTCTTATCGTATGAACATATGTATAAAATACAGATATGTATAAATACATAAATTATGTCTATAAATTATATATAATAAAATGCTTCTCTAAAATGTGATATTAAATAAAATGACACACAGCAAACAGAGGAGTTAATGAAAAAGTGTTTGATTGAATTTGTTTCTGTCTTACAGCATTCACTGGCCAAACAATCTGAAGAAAATTGGAATATAAGGTAATCTGTTGTCAGCTGATTCAGAATAGACTCAGATGTGTATCTTTTTGAAGATTCAGATGTGTATTTATGATGATGACTCCTTATACTCTGTGCAGAGTTCATTCTGGTGATTCCCACTTTCTAGCTACTTCAGTTCTGATAAATGGAAGACGATTGTATAAGTGGAGGACTCGTGTTACAGGTAAGCTGCCTTTTTCTAAATCAGCAACAAATAAGTATCCTCATGATAAGATCTCTAAAAGTCAGGCATCCTACCAATTTACTACTTAGATAATTACATTTTGTCAATCTAATTCCCCTATGTAATTGTATCAGGATAAAGTCTTAATTTTCCATCCATTAATGTTCTTTCATTTTATCTTAGAAGTGTTTGCATTTTTGTAATTCAGAAAATAATTGTAAGGAATGATTCTGATCATCTGGTATGATCTTGAGAAATGTAAAACTCATGCAGATGAATCTCTGTTCTTCTCTGGCCTTCCAGCATCCGTATCTCCCTGTTCTGACACTAGCACAACAGTCTGTGCTAGCTCTCAGTCTGTGAGACTTTGGGGTGGTCTAATTGGGGTTGTCACGTGACTCAGTATTTTCATCCCCCTGGCCTCAGCGACTGGTTCAGGGAAGAAAAATGACCTAACTAACTCAACCTGAGCTTAGTCATACACTCAATCAACATTGAGCAAGGTACCGTAACTTCCGGGGATATAGCAGTAAAAACACACAGAAAAAGCCCCTGTACTCATGGGGCTTGCTTTCTAGTGGAAATGTTTTCTGTGATTTAAAAAAAAAAAAAAAAAGACATTTTTCTGGGGAAAGAGACATTCTTTAATTCTGTTAGACTTAGAACTCTGAGCATGTAAGTGTGGAGCTGCTGAAACCTAAGAAAGAATTCCAAACAGAAGAAAACTCAGCAGAAATAAAAGCAAGTGAGATGAAGCCTTGAATATCCCTCAAGTCACAATATGTCTGGTCGTCCTTTGAGCCTTTGGATGTCTAAAGTTAGCTTGACACCTAGATTTTCTTTTTTCTTTTCTTTTTCTGAGACAGAATCTCACTCTGTTGCCTAGGCTGTAGTACAGTGGCTCAATCTTGGCTCACTGCAACCTCTGCCTCCCGGATTCAAGCAATTCTCCTGCCTCAGCCTCCTGAGTGATCCCATCACTCAGGTAGTGAGCATAGTACCCAGTAGTTAGTTTTTCAACCCCTGCCCTGCTTTTCCCTTTCTTCCTCCTCCCTCTGGTAGTCTCCAGTGTCTATTGTTGCCATCTTTATGTCCATGAGTACCCAACGTTTAGTTCCCACTTGTAAGTGAGAACATGCGGTATTTGGTTTTCTGTTCCTATGTTAATTTGCTTAAGATAATGACCTCCAGCTGCATCCATGTTGCTGCAAAGGACATGGTTTTGTTCTTTTTTATGACTGCATAGTATTCCATGGGGTATAAGTATCACATTTTCTTTATCCAATCCACCATTGATGAGCACCTAGTTTGATTCCGAGTCTTTGCTATTGAGAACAGTGCTGCGATAAACATAGGAGTGCATGCGTCTTTTTGGTAGAATGATTTATGTTTCTTTGGGTATATACCCAGTAATAGAATTGCTGGATCAAATGGTAGTTCTGTTTTTAGTTCTTTGAGGGCTCATTTCAGTTTTGAATAAAAACATAAAGCTTTGATAAACTATAATATTTCACAAGTACATTTTTTTCTATTGTTTCTATTGTTTCTTTTTCCTTCAGGCTGTGGAGCAACTAAATCAAATGATCTCTACTCCTCTGTTTCTTTGTCATTTGCATAACCTGCTTCATCCCCACTGTGATGTTTCCATAGGAATTTGAGTGATACTCTCCATTCAAATAGTGTCTCAGGATTTGGGGATTTATCTCATTCATAAGTTAAGTTGAACACTCCCAAGAAACCCCCCCCCCCACCACATGTTAGATCAGAATAATAAAATGTATTGACAATGATAGAACTTGGAATCCCAAGAAACCTTGTATAATCATTCAGTTCATTAGTTTTCAAATGTGAGTGTGCATCAGAATCTCCTAGGGGGTTTGTTAAAACACATATTGTTAAATCACATCTCAGAGTTTTTTTGCATAGGTTTGGACTAGTGCTTGACAATGTGCATTTCTAACAAATTCCCAGGAGTTCTGCTGTTTTCCTGAAGTAGGAGAGTCAATAGTTGAATGTTGCAGGTAAATATAGGAAAATAAGGACAAGAAAGTCATCATTGGATTTAATATGGAAAAAGGTATCTTGTAAGCTTTGTAAAGCATTTTAGCAGAGTGGTGGCAATAGAAGCTAGCTTTCAAATGGTTAACAAACAAGTGGATAGATGGGGATGACAAATTTCGAGTCATGAATAACTTGAACAACGTATACTGCCTACCTTCTAAATTCTCTCTATTTGTATTTCTGGTTATATATCTTCCCTGAGCCTTTGATTTTCAACATTAGAGGGTAATTTTAAGATAAAAATCTTCTCTTAGATTTGGCTTCTACTATAACTGCCTTAATCTGAACTAGACTAAGATAATGACAACCAGAAATTTGGAAAAAAATGTGCATTTGCAGATCTTGGATTACCTTTTTGGGTTAGCTAGACAGACATCTATAATATTGAGATCCTACATTAAACTTCCAGAGGAAATAAGTCACCGTTGAAAATTTGAGTTAACTTCAACTGTGACTTAACAACTGGGAAGCATGTATTTCTTATTGAGATAATTTTCTGAATAAATGTATTGGATAGTATTATTCTATATTGTCTTCAACATGATTTCATTTATATTATTTTCCATTACATTGCACTAAAACCCTATCAAGCTGGCAGGATCTGTATGAGGAAATCAAAGATCAAAGATGTTAAGTAATTTATCCCCAAATAACGAAGTACGTGAAGTGCCGGGACTGAAAGCATAGCCAGGCTTCTTGACTGTGTTACACAGCACTGTCCAAGTGAAATATAATGCAAACCAAATAAGTAATTTTAAATTTCTAGTAGCCAACATTAAAGAAGTAAAATGAAACAGCTACAAATAATTTATCAGTATATTTCATTTTAACTCAACATACTGAAAATATACAGCTCAATAGTTACATATGGCTAGTGTGTTCCTCACTGGACAGCACAGCTTTAAACAGTCTGAGGGTTAGTCCCCAAAGTCACAGCTTATAAGGGTCAGTGGCAGAAGTTTTATTTATAAACATAATACAAATGAATATTAACAAGTGGAAGTGTATTACTCTGTTATGTGGCTGATGGTCTAGAGCTGCACTACCCAATACAGTTACCAGTATCCACAAAAGACTACTTAAAATTAAAATTAAGTAAAATTATTAAATAAAATTTAAAATATATATCTGCAGGCAGATGAGCCATAGTTTTTGAGCTCCATAACCCCCACGTGGCTACTATCTATTAGACAGCATGGGAACATCTCTTTAGACATTCACGAGATATAGATATATATATTTTTTTCAATTGACAGTTTCCATTCCCACCCCTTCACTCTACATACATATTACTTTCTGGTTATTTATATGAATTACATCATTCTTTATGTATTTTATAACTTGCTTTTATTCATTCAACAATATTTTCTGGGAGAATTTCCATATGTATATGTATGTGTCTACATCATTCATTATAATGGCTTCATAGCCTTCTATTATATTTACCATAGATATTTTAAAATATCTCCCTTTGTGTATTTAGTTTATTTTCAATATTTTGCTATTGCAAACAATAAAACATTGAGCATCATTTTGCATGCTTTTTTTTTTTTTGCATTTGTGATAGTATTTCTTTCTTTCTTCCTTTCTTTGTTTTTGTGTGTTTGTTTTTCTGTTTTTAAGACAGGGTCTCACTCTCTTGCCCTGGCTGAAGTGCAGTGGCGCCATCACAGCTCACTGCAGCCTCAACCACCCAGCCCAAGCAATTCTCTCACGTCAACTTCCTAACTAGCTGGGACCACAGGTGCATGCCACTGCACCAGGCTAATTTTTATATTTGTTGTAGAGATAGGATTTCACCATCTTGCCCAGGTTGGTCTCGAAACACTGGACTTAAGTGATCCACCTACCTTGGCTTCCGAACGTGCTGGGATTACAGGCGTGAGCCACCACAACCAGCCTGTGACAGTATCTCTTTAAACACTTTTCTCAAAAGCGTTTTCACTTCATCCAAGTATATACATATTTTTAATTTTGATAGATATTTTCAATCTGCCTTTCAAATGCCCCTCCCATTTGAAATGGCACCCCATCTTTAACTAAATTTTCATCTATAAAGGGACTATTTCTTGACTATATTTTCTTAATAATCAATTTTTCTATCCTTGCATAAATATTAACTTAGTTACCAACCATCACAGCATATGTTAAAACCTATAGGACAGCCGGGTGGTGGTGGCTCATGCCTGTAATCTCAGTGCTTTGGGAGGCTGAGACGGGTGGATCACAAGGTCAGCAGTTTGATCAACCAGGCTGATCAACATGGTGAAACCCCATCTCTACCAAAAACACAAAAATTAGCCAGGTACGGTGGCACAAGCCTGTAATCCCAGCTACCCAGCAGGCTGAGGCAGGAGAATTGCTTGAACGTGGGAGGTGGAGGTTGCAGTGAGCCAAGATTGCACCACTGCACTCCAGCCTGGGTGACAGAGCGAGACTCCGTCTCAAAAAAAAAAGAAAAAAGAAAACCTGTAGGACAAGTCTGATCTTTTATTTATTTAAAAATGTCTTTGCCTTGTAGTATAGTTTGAAGTCAGGTAGCGTGATGCCTCCAGCTTTGTTTTTTTGGCTTAGGATTGACTTGGTGGTGCGGGCTCCTTTTTGGTTCCATATAAACTTTAAAGTAGTTTTTTCCAATTCTGTGAAGAAAGTCATTGGTAACTTAATGGGGAGGGCATTGAATCTATAAATTACCTTGGGCAGTATGGCCATTTTCATGATATTGCTTCTTCCTACTCATGAGCCTGGAATGTTCTTCCATTTGTTTGTATCCTCTTTTATTTCATTGAGCAGTGGTTTGTAGTTCTCCTTGAAGAGGTCCTTCACATCCCTTGTAAGTTGGATTCCTAGGTATTTTATTCTCTTTGAAGCAATTGTGAATGGGAATTCACTCATGATTTGGCTCTCTGTTTGTCTGTTATTGGTGTATAAGAATGCTTGTGATTTTTGTACATTAATTTTGTATCCTGAGACTTTGCTGAAGTTGCTAATCAGCTTAAGGAGATTTTGGGCTGAGACAATGGGGTTTTCTAGATATACAATCATGTCATCTGCAAACAGGGACAATTTGACTTCCTCTTTTCCGAATTGAATACCCTTTATTTCCTTCTCCTGCCTGATTGCCCTGGCCAGAACTTCCAACACTATGTTGAAGGCTGTAGTAACCAAAACAGCATGGTACTGGTAACAAAACAGCATGGTACTGGTACCAAAACAGAGATGTAGACCAACGGAACAGAAAAGAGCCCTCAGAAATAATGCAGCATATCTACAACTATCTGATCTTTGACAAACCTGACAAAAACAAGCAATGGGGAAGGGATTCCCTGTTTACTCAATGGTGCTGGGAAAACTGCCTAGCCATATGTAGAAAGCTGAAACTGGATCCGTTCCTTATACCTTATACAAAAATTAATTCAAGATGGATTAAAGACTTAAATGTTAGACCTAAAACCATAAAAACCCTAGAAGAAAACCTAGGCAATACCATTCAGGACATAGGCATGGGCAAGGACTTCATGTCTAAAACACCAAAAGCAATGGCAACAAAAGCCAAAATTGACAAATGGGATCTAATTAAACTAAAGAGCTTCTGCACAGCAAAAGAAACTACCATCAGAGTGAACAGGCAACCTACAGAATGGGAGAAAATTTTTGCAACCTACTCATCTGACAAAGGGCTAATATCCAGAATCTACAATGAACTCAAACAAATTCACAAGAAAAAAACAAACAACCCCATCAAAAAGTGGGCAAAAGATATGAACAGACACTTCTCAAAAGAAGATATTTATGCAGCCAAAAAACACATGAAAAAATGCTCATCATCACTGGCCATCAGAGAAATGCAAATCAAAACCACAATGAGATACCATCTCACACCAGTTAGAATGGCCATCATTAAAAAGTCAGGAAACAACAGGTGCTGGAGAGGATGTGGAGAAATAGGAACACTTTTACACTATTGGTGGGACTGTAAACTAGTTCAACCATTGTGGAAGTCAGTGTGGCGATTCCTCAGGGATCTAGAACTAGAAATACCATTTGACCCAGCCATCCCATTACTAGGTATATACCCAAAAGATTATAAATCATGCTGCTGTAAAGACACATGCACACGTATGTTTACAGCGGCACTATTCACAATAGCAAAGACTTGGAACCAACCCAAATGTCCAACAAGGATAGACTGGATTAAGAAAATGTGGCACATATACACCATGGAATACTATGCAGCCATAAAAAATGATGAGTTCATGTCCTTTGTAGGGACATGGATGAAACTGGAAACCATCATTCTCAGCAAACTATCACAAGGACAAAAAACCAAACACCACATGTTCTCACTCATAGGTGGGAATTGAACAATAAGAACACATGGACACAGGAAGGGGAACATCACACACCAGGGACTGTTGTGGGGTTGGGGGAGGGGGGAGGGATAGCATTAGGAGATATACCTAATGCCAAATGATGAGTTAATGGGTGCAGTACACCAACATGGCACATGTATACATATGTAACAAACCTGCACGTTGTGCACATGTACCCTAAAACTTAAAGTATAATAATAATAAAATTAAAAAAATGTCTTTGCATCTCTGAGCTTTTTCTCTATCTTATAAACTTCAGAAATAGTAATTTCTTCAACCTTAATTCAAGGGTCAAGTCGACCCAAAATATGATCATATATTCAAGACTATTTGGATATATTTATTTTAAATTTATCAGAATTCAAAGGGTAACCTACATTGGCCATTGCATGGATTTGCTAGATAATAGACCTATTTCACTTAAAAATGACAAAGCACGTAAAGTATTTGACACATTTTAGTCAATGCTCCATCCTTATTTCATGAGCAAGACCAGACCTTACTGTTAGCTTTTAAATCATATATTTTAAGTACAAATGGCTTCTGGGTAATGATCACTAACATTAGAATTTTAATTTATTATGTTTCTGTAATAATTTAGCTCCAAAATCTTTTGGAATATCCTATCTCCAAAATCCTTTAACACAAAAATATGTTTTATAAGTTTTGTCCTGAAATAAGGAAAAGTACATATTTCAATCATTATTTTTTCATTACAGTTGCCCTTCAGCTCAGAATTCATGTTAAAAGTGCCAGTTATATTTTAAAACTCTTAGCAATTTAGGTACATTTAAGTGTTTATATTAATCAGATTGTGTTACATATTTATTCATTACAAATTAAAAGTGGAAAAGGGGAGAAAAAAGCTTTCAAATTTTCCAGCTATTCTGTTCCCTAATGATACCTTTTATTTTAGACTTCAAAACATTTTGAGGAAAACTTTTGCAGTTCTAAGAAAAAGCTGCAAAATGTAAGCCTTTCAAATGAAAATCTAAAATCAGAAGAAGAAAAGTTTCTTTCTTTCTTTTTTAATTTTTTTTTGAGACAGAGTCTCCACTCTGCTGCCCAGACTAGAGTGCAGTGGCTTGATCTCGGCTCACTGTAACTTCTGCCTCAGACTTCCAAGTAACTGGGACTATAGGCGTGTGCCACCATGCCCAGCTAATTTTTGTATTTTTAGGAGAAACAGGGTTTCACCATGTTGGCCAGGGCTGGTCTCGAACTCCTGGCCTCAAGTGATCTGCCTGCCTTGGCTTCCCAAAGCGCTAGGATTACAGGCATAAGGTATTGTGCCCGGCTCAACAAGTTTATTTCTTTTTAACAAGAAAAGGAGGTTTCTTGTTAAAGGAGGTACCTTTTTCCTAAGTTCTCTTCTGCTTACCGTGAGCCCAAGACAAAAACTGGCAGGTGAAATGTAGGCAAGTACATGCCTCAGCTATCTCAGCTATGCAAAAGTAAACTAGAATGGAAAAAAAAAAAAAAAAGTCCTTTGCTTTGATATAGACTACACAAACTACAAAAACCTAACTTTTAATATATTCAATTTTACAGTTCCAAAGATATTTCCTGGGGAATTCTATGAGAAGTAAATAAAGAAATTAGAAAATTAACTAAATGAAAATAAATAAATTCCTCAACTGATATAGCAATATGTTTTCATTTAATGCCCTTTGTATTTTTTTCACACATTTTTTGTAACATTGGGCCAAAAAACTTTTTACACTTCAGTCATCTGTGTGACTAATTCAAAATTGTATATGTTTACAATTGGAACCTCTCATATTGGTTTGTTTCAGTTTCACACCACTAAGATACAGGATGTCACACTTTTAGAAAAATCAAAATAGCAACAGAAACCCGACGAACGTGAGACTCTGTGGAGCAGTTTCATATTCTGGAACAATGGAATGTGCTTGATTTTGTCTTCATTCCATATCAGACAATATGCACTTGCAGAGCATTTTGGGACTGGGGTCATTTTATTTGTTCTTTGTATGTGTTTTGTAAAAATCCTATGAAATGACACAACAGGTCCCAGTGGACATGTAAAAAAAAGTTTTCAAAGGCCTTACCATGCATTGTAAAGTCCTAGTAAATCACGATTTTGTGCTGCATGACCACATGATGCTATCAGACATGGAGCCCCACAAACAGGAATGGCAGAGCCTCCCTGTAGGTGACTGAAGGCCATTAAGCCATCGTTTAAAAAAAGAAAATAACATGTCAAAGGGTGGCACTTCCAAAATTGTCTGAGTCTGGTTTTCTCCAGGCCACTAAATTGGTTCAGATCTAATTTTATATCCTTGAGAAGAAGGTAGGGAGAAAAAAAGAAAATTCTGGCTATTATAATAATATATTTCTAACTAAATATGATCAAGTTGGAGGTTGTGCTGGGCTGGGGAGTAACCAATCTTTTTTTTTTAATGCACTCCAAGTTAATATGTCTCTAACTTCAATGGTACTATGTCCAGACTAGAGTCACTCAATATTGGCATTACTGACATCTGGGCCTGATCATTTTATTTTTTATTTTTTTGAGAGCGGGTTTTGTTCTCGTTGCCCAGGCTAGAGGGCAATGGCATGATCTCGGCTCACTGCAACCTCCGCCTCCCTGGTTCAAGAGATTCTCCTGCCTCAGACTGCCAAATAGCTAGGATTACAGGCATGCGCCACCACACTCAGCTAATTTTTTGCATTTTTTTTTTTTTTAGTAGAGATGGGTTTTTGCCATGTTGATCAGGCTGGTCTTGAACTCCTGACCTCAGTGATTCACCTGCCTCAGCCTCCCAAAGGTCTGGGATTACAGGCATGAGCCACTGCACCCGGCCAGGGCCTGATAATTTTTTATTGTAGGGAGCTGTCTTTTGCATTGTAGGACATTTAGCAGTATCTCTGGCTCCCACACACTCGAAGCCAGTAGTACTACCCTAGACACACAGTTGTGACTACCCAAAATGTCTCCAGTCCTTGCCAGATGTCTTCTGAGGGGCAAAATATTCTGGACTATGTCTTTGCTTGTTTTCCGTGTACAAAGACAGTTTGCTGATAAGTCTATTCGCTAATCCGTGATTATTTTTTATTTTGTTCTTTTTTTGTTTTTGGAAGGGGTGATATTTTGGTAGAGGGAAGTCATAAACTCTAACTTTATGACATCAGAATGATTTAATGCTATCAAGACACTATTAAATAGGATCAAGAAAAGAATATATTGGGTATGTTTGACAGGCTCAAATAAGATAGAAATTATTGCACCTGTTGTTTCCTGATTTTTTAATGATGGCCATTCTAACTGGTGTGAGATGGTATCTCACTGTGGTTTTGATTTGCATTTCTCTGATGGCCAGTGATGATGAGCATTTCTTCATGTGTTTTTTGGCTGCATAAATGTCTTCTTTTGAGAAGTGTCTGTTCATGTCCTTCGCCCACTTTTTGATGGGGTTGTTTGTTTTTTCTTGTAAATTTGTTTGAGTTCATTGTAGATTCTGGATATTAGCCCTTTGTCAGATGAGTAGGTTGCAAAAATTTTCTCCCATTCTGTAGGTTGCCTGTTCACTCTGATGGTAGTTTCTTTTGCTGTGCAGAAGCTCTTTAGTTTAATTAGATCTCATTTGTCAATTTTGGCTTTTGTTGCCATTGCTTTTGGTGTTTTAGACATGAAGTCCTTGCCCATGCCTATGTCCTGAATGGTATTGCCTAGGTTTTCTTGTCGGATTTTAATGGTTTTAGGTCTAACATTTAAGTCTTTAATCCATCTTGAATTAATTTTTGTATAAGGTGTAAGGAAGGGATCCAGTTTCAGCTTTCTACATATGGCTAGCCAGTTTTCCCAGCACCATTTATTAAATAGGGAATCCTTTCCCCATTTCTTGTTTTTGTCAGGTTTGTCAAAGATCAGATAGTTGTAGCTATGCGGCGTCATTTCTGAGGGCTCTGTTCTGTTCCATTGATCTATGTCTCTGTTGTGGTACCAGTACCATGCTGTTTTGGTTACTGTAGCCTTGTAGTATAGTTTAAAGTCAGGTAGCGTGATGCCTCCAGCTTTGTTCTTTTGGCTTAGGATTGACTTGGCGATGCGGGCTCTTTTTTGGTTCCATATGAACTTTAAAGTAGTTTTTTCCAATTCTGTGAAGAGAGTCATTGGTAGCTTGATGGGGATGGCATTGAATCTATAAATGACCTTGGGCAGTATGGCCATTTTCACGATATTGATTCTTCCAACCCATGAGCATGGAATGTTCTTCCATTTGTTTGTATCCTCTTTTATTTCATTGAGCAGTGGAGAGGATGTGGAGAAATAGGAACACTTCTACACAGTTGGTGGGACTGTAAACTAGTTCAACCATTGTGGAAGTCAGTGTGGCGATTCCTCAGGGATCTAGAACTAGAAATACCATTTGACCCAGCCATCCCATTACTGGGTATATACCCAAAGGGTTATAAATCATGCTGCTATAAAGACACATGCACAGGTATGTTTATTGCAGCACTATTCACAATAGCAAAGACTTGGAACCAACCCAAATGTCCAACAACAATAGACTGGATTAAGAAAATGTGGCACATATACACCATGGAATACTATGCAGCCATAAAAAATGATGAGTTTCTGTCCTTTGTAGGGACATGGATGAAACTGGAAAACATCATTCTCAGTAAACTATCGCAAGGACAAAAAACCAAACACTGCACGTTCTCACTCATAGGTGGGAATTGAACAATGAGAACTCATGGACACAGGAAGGGGAACATCACACTCTGGGGACTGTTGTGGGGTGGGGGGAGGGGGGAGGGACAGCATTAGGAGATATACCTAATGCTAAATGACGAGTTAATGGGTGCAGGAAACAACATGGCACATGGATACATATGTAACAAACCTGCACATTGTGCACATGTACCCTAAAACCTAAAGTGCAATAAAAAAAAAAAGATAGAAATTATTGCTTTGGGAATTGCCTTGCCCCAGCAAGTAAAATATTACCATAGTTTGAAGGATCATAATCAAGGATTAGTATCAGTCTTCTTATAGAAATACTAAAGAATTATGGAAATATTGCTACTTTTTGGTGAACTTATACATGGGGAGGGTGAAAGGAAAGGAGAAAGACAGAAAGCTGATTCAATAGCTGAGCTACTGAATATCTTCAACAAAGATAGCTAGTATTTAACTTGCTGCTTACGATGGGCCACAGTACCAAGCATTTAACATATGTTACTTCATCCACAAAGAATGCACTACTATTATTGTCATTATACAGGTGAGGAGACTGATGTTTAGTGAGGTTAAATAATGCCACCAGTTTCCCATCCAGAAAGAGATTTTGATTAGAATCAAGGAGACTTAGTCCCTAGTTTATAGCAACCTGATGAACTGACTATGCTGGTTTACCTTTGAATTATTAATTATTAATGATCAATGTTTATCTGTCCAACATTTTAAGGTAGGTGCTGACACATCAATTTCATCAATCTGTACTCAGTAAATATAAGTTTATTTTGTTACTAATGAATCCAAATATCTTTAGGTTAGTTAATGTGATATATGTATATGAGAGTATGTGGAGGAGAAATAACATAAAGCACTCCAAAGAAAAATACAAATAATTTCATTCATGACCACTGGTTCAGGTATTTTCATGTCATAATGCCCCTTGTTACTGTAGAAAATTGAGCATATTGAAAACTTAAACCCTTGGGAAACAAAGATTACAGAATCCTCCTTTGGCATTTTGTGTGGCTGATCCACAATCTGTATAACATAAAACAAGTGTATCTCACTTTATGAATTAAGTACAATACAGGAATTTCCAGCTTATCAAATTTAGGTGCCTTATAAATATGTAATGATTTAGAAATTAAGTTTAGTGTCAGAAACCTTTAAGTTCAAATTCCATTTTCACCACATACTTTTGAGGCTTGCACAAAGGGCCTATTTTCTTTAAGCCTCCACTCTCCTATCTATAAAATAGGAATAAAAGTAGAACTCATCTCATAGGTTTCTTGTGTTAGACAATCATCTATAATGCACATAAGGCAATGGGCACATCCTCCTTTGCAGCAAATTCTCATTAAATTGTAATTTTATATGCATTCATGTGTCTGTGTACTGAGGCCCAATGATTTTCAATGAGGAAATAGTAAAGTCCAATCGTAGTTCTAGAGAAGGATGCTTCGGCTAGCTGCGTTTACCTTACTAGAAGGCCCATGAAAACTCTTTCTCTTATGGCCATAACTCAATCACTGTCCCTACCTTAACAAAAGCTGTGGCCATCTTCTGATAGCTTAGGAGGCAGTTGAAGAGGAGCTGATGAATCTGTGGAACTCCTAAAGGCAGTACTAGTGGCCTTCTTGGTAACTGTGGTATTGGCAAGTAGAGAAGTGATTAGTGGAGGGTGAGTGGCACTCCAGAAGGAATTGTAGACTAAAGTTACCTGCTTTATATCTTCAATCATAGATGCTTCTTACCTTCCAATTAAGACCCTTGCTAAGCAGGGTCTCCAGGGAACAATATTTAATGCCCTTTCCTTCCCCCATCCCCTCTCAGAACTGTTTCCTACTGCCCAGTATTCCCTTTTCCTTCTATGAATAACACAATTCTGATTTTATTTGGAAAGCCACCCCTTCCATTCTCAGCCATGTGGTTTTGGTAGCCTTGATCTCTTTCCTAACCCAAGGGGTGAGCCCTGATCAGCTTAAGCCAATTAAAATGCGCAAATCCCTAGTCAAAGTGCTTGATTTGGGATTGGACGCTAAAGACAATCATAGTCAGGAGATGAAATAATTTGCTGGAGTGTCCTCTTCTTTCCTTGATGTCGGTGTAAGAATATGTGAGCTGTGGAACATTTATAGCCATGTTGCTATAAAAAGGCAAAATCATAGGGGTCAGGGTAGTGTAAGGTACGTAGTTGTGCTTTGGTCATGGAATAGGCTGAGGTGGATATCCAGGCCTGCATAACTCAGCCAGTTTGGTGTGCAGGTGCACACTTCCACTTGTTACATACTGTGTTTGGGTAAGTTCATACTTGGCTCTGAGCCACTATTTCCTGTAAAAGGTATAATTGCCCTGCTAACACTGCACAGGGGCTCTTGGGGCTCAACATGGCTTGATATGGCGGATGTGCTGGTGCCCAGAGAAAAAGACAGAGCCAAAGCTGCCTGTCTTGCAGACGGACAGGAGGGAGTCAGGACACAGCTCAGCTTGCTCGTGCCCAGAGAGAGAGAGAGAGAGAGAGAGAGTTAAGCTGCTGACCCTGAAGGCAAGGGAGAGCCAGTCACACAGCTGTGTGTGGGAGCCATGGGTTCAAGCAGCCGAGAGAGGGCAGACAGTGTGAGAGAGCTAGTGTGAGCAAGCTGTTGATGAGAGCTGTTGCTGAATAAAACCACCTGAGTGTTTTTTCTGCTCATTCATCCACTCCCCTCAACTTCAGCATGGGATGGACCTGGACAGGTAGCCATTAGGGAAGACATTTAGACTGCTGAATGACACCTAGCCTGCAACTATTTGGCATTTGGACTTTAAGGTCAAGGAAGCCAGTAAATACTTTTTTTTTTTCTTTTTTTCCACCAGCTTCAGTTGGGTTTTCATTTACAGCTTAAGATCTCCTGATCTACTCATATTTTTTCATAGTATCTTAATCTTTTATCATAGAACTTATACTATGTTTAATGTTATGGTTATTAACTTGTCTGTATCCTGCACTAGGTTTGGAGATCCAGAATTGGTTAGGAAGGCTTATCTAGGTGACTTTCTTCTTTCTCTCATGGTGGTATTTTTTCATGCAGTCAATCCTCAGTAGACATAATTATTGAGTAAATGAATGAATGAAAATACAACTTTAAATCTGTTTCAGGATTAAGACAATATTTGGCAATTTGGTTTTCAAATTCCTAAACAACTAATATGTTAGATAAATATTATTTAATTAATTTATTCTCATTTTACAAAAAAGATAAAGAATAGAGAAAGCATTTTGAACCATCGTTCTGATCCTGGGTCACAGAAAATTGTGTGGACTCAGAGCAGAAACTGGAAACTGACCCATCTGTTACTTCTAGTCATTTTTTTCTTCCTAAGAAAACAGTATGTGATGAGGTTACAGGTGCCAGCGGGTAGCAGCTTCTTTGGATACACAGATAACCAGTGCCCTGAGACATGTTTAATTCACTGGGAAAGGTGGGAATTACAGCACTCACCTCCATGGAACAGCAGGTGGATGTCTCCAAAAGCACAGGAATAGTGAGCTCTGGATCATCCTGCAGATGTTCGTGGCCCTCGTTATTTTTTTATTTCTATTTATTTTTTCATAAGAATGATTTGATATCTGTATACAAATCCAGAGGAAACATGCTGCTAGAACAATAAACTATTTTCAGAGTCAGTTTGATCAATATTGGGCTGGAGTTGGCATGCTCTCATGTCATCTCAGAAGTGGTACAATTAATGGTTTGAGCCAAACAATAAAAGCCTCACATGGTAAAAGTAGGTGATTTCTTATGTAGTGGACACATGTGTGGTGGTGGGGGGGCGCACAGTGCAAGTAGCTACTTCATACATAGGCGTAGGTTGCCTCTGGGTAAAAGAGAAGAACAATAGTTAACTAAGGCAGCCATAGCTGGTGCTATGTGGAGGTAAAGTATTTCTCTTGTGAAGGGAAGAACCCTAATCACAGCCAGTCTGTGGCTGATGTGGCTGCATTGGGGCTCATATGTTGCTGTTTTGTGAAGACTGTGCTAAAGTATCTCAGCGCATAATAACTCAAATTCCTTTTGATCACAGAGCATCTGGGGCTTCCTTATTTTTTTATTATGACCATTATTTAATATTTACTTAACACCTTCAAACTGGTAGGTTCAATTCCCAATATTAAAAGATACAAAATTTGTTCTAAAGAGTGGACCTAATTTACAAAGAAAATCTTAAAATAGATTCCAGTCATGGTCATGGGGCCATTGGTGATGCCTCTGATGATGTCACGGATGTAGTATTGTAGTGGAAAGTTCTACCCTCAAACTGCTTGGCTGTGAGGTTGGCTGCGTCACTGAGTAGCTCTGACACCTTGGACAAGTTACTTTTTTAATATCTCAATTTCCTCATCTGAAAAATGGGATAAAAATGGCACCTCTTTCATATCTCAGAACAGATTAAGAGATCTGGTTATGGCATATTTAGCACAGTACTTTACTGTCATATAGCGAGTGCACAGAACATGTTAGCTATTATTGTGAAGACTTTATGTTCAGCACATTGAATTTGTAAAAGGACAGAAATAAGAGAAGAATAAATTGGTGCTTATTTTTATGGAGAGAAGGCCCTTCACAAAGAAATTGGATTACAGACTTCATCTATCAATCAGCTGACCTAACACTCCTCTGGTTCCTCCCAAAACAAAAATCAACAAACACATATAATTAGATTTTGAACTGGTAGGTTGGTTCATAAGTTTCTACCTTGAAATGACAATAGAATATGCTGAGGTGCCTGCATCCCCACTTCAGCTCTTTAAAGATGCAACTACAGTAGAATCTCCTGTGTGACATTACATAGCCTAGGGTATCCTTTTAGGGGGCTGTTTTATTTTCTCCTAAGCTTTCTCACTCTTTTGCTTTCCACGTAAACTAGTGCAACTTCTTTTTAATTAAAAAACATCCGAGGTCAGTTAGGAATGTCCTTGTGACTCCTTTGTGTATTATAAAATAGACCCTCTGGGGAAATGAATCATGCTATTATCTAGTTAGCTGGCTCATACTAGTGAAAATACAATAAAAATACCCTTTCAAATAGTCTTCCACACCCTTCTTGCTCTCTTCCCCATCTAGTCTCCACATTGCTGACAGAACATGTAGTCACTTGTTCAGTATCAGCCTTTTGTATCAGCATAAAAGTTCCAGGAGGACAGGGACTATGTCTTTTTCTTCCACATTTTATCCTCAGGAAACAGTGTGGTGCCTGATTCATAGCACTATACTCATTAAACATTCAGTAAATGAATAAATGAATATCCAACTGTTAGCTGGAAAAATAAAACATGTTGAATGCCAACATCAGTTGACTTGGAAGTAGTGGGCCAACTATTGCTAAAGAACCATGCAAGCATTACTCTCTGAAGAATTTATTTGTGAACCTTAGTGTAGTGTTTACTGGTCTACCAGGAGATAAGTAAAGAGAGAACAAGCATACAAAGTGAGTCATTAAAGTTAGAAATTTTAATGACAATTTGCTATTTAAATGTGTGTTGACTGATAAAATTGATGAATCATATTTTTGAGTATCAGTTATATTTCATTTTTATTAGAATTTACACAGAACCAGAACTGGAGTGGACTACAAACACACAACATTTCTCCCTTCAGATATTCCATCAAAAGAATGGTTCATGTAAATGAAAGTGAACCCGTTGTGTTAACCCAACTTGGTAATAGCCTTACATTGCCCTTTGTTCATGTTGTAATGGAAACTATTTTTTTCTCATTATATGTGTAATACATACCCAATAATTATGAAATATCAAAAAATACAAATATTCCCTTTCCAAAAAGGAAAGAAATAGCTTGTGTAATTTTACCCTGAGATAACTTAGATTAATAATTGAAATTATATCATCCTACTCATATATGTATTTTTAGTAAGCGAATGATACCAAAATTCATGTTAATTTTTTAAATCTTCTAGGTATAATATCTACATTGAAATCAAACTATATAAAATATTAACAAAATGAAAATTTCATGTAATATTATGCCCTAGTGCCATTCTACGTAAAACTTGGTGCATAGACCTATGATGATCTGTTTCCATTACTGGTTTACTAGGAGATAAGTAAAGAGAGAATTCACACAAAAAGTGAGTCATTAAAGTTAGAAACTTTAATAGCAACTTGCTGTTTTAATTGTATTTTTGTCACCAGGGAATTAGAAATAGTAATAATAACTTAAAAAAAATTTTGCTCTTCACTTCAGATAGATGGAGAAGCACTGGACTAGTGAGAGTTTTATTTATATTAGTTCAGATCATTTTCAATCCATGTGTTACTATAGCTATATCTTTATCTATAGCTATATATTTATCTATCTATATGTGTGTATATAAATATACATACACATCTATCTATATACACAGATACATATATTATTGACAAGGTATGTTTATTTAAAATATATACAAATATATTTATTGATTTTTATACTTATGGGGCAAATCGTTTTCAATCTTCAAAACAGCGGTAGAAGTTTGTTACAATGTTTATCTATTTCTCAAACAGGTGTCTGTTTATAAACTTAGTAGCACATTTTCAGCAGAGGAGAGATGCACTGGTAAATTTTCAAACTGAAATATGCATTCAGAACTCACAAGAAGACAAAAAAAACCTTTGAAATAATTTTAGAGCTGAGAATCCTGAGAGTGGGCTCAAAGAGTCAACAAAATCTTATCTTGTAGTTGAGGATACTAAGATAAAGAATGGGTAAGTTTTGGTTATTTGTTTTGTTTTGTTTTGTTTTGTTTTCGAGACAGAGCCTCCCTCTGTCTCCCAGGCTGGAGTGCAGTGGTGCGATCTTGGCTTGCTGCAACCTCCACCTCCCAGGTTCAAGGGATTCTCGTGCCTTAGCCTCCCTAGGAGCTGGGATTACAAGAGTGCACCACCATGCCCAGCTAATTTTTGCCTTTTTTAGTAGAGACAGGGTTTTGCCATGTTGGCCAGACTGGTCTTGAACCTGTCTGACCTCAGATGATCTGCCCTCCTTGGCCTCCCAAAATGCTGGGATTACAGGAGTGAGCCACTGCACCCAGACAAGAATGGGTAAGTTGTACAAGTTGTGTAAGTTGGCATTGTGTCAACTTGCCAACTTGTGTGTTGACATTGTTAGATTCGTGACTGGATTTCAGGTCTCCAGGGTCCCAGACCAGCACTTTTTCTTTTCTCTATTCTACTAAGGAATTGACTGTGGAATATCTGTTAATTGTAGATATTACCATATGGTCCCTCCTCCTTGTAACAATAGGTGTTAGTCTCAAAGATGGAAGTCAGAGATGGAGTCAAGGGCAGGTTATCCTTAGGGACAATCACAGGTGATTATGTGGACTATTCTACCTTGACCAGGCATACTCAATAAAAATTCCCAGAAAATTCTTAGGAAACCCAAGTTAACTCTGTATAGCCAAACAAGGTAATGCAGTATTGAAACACATTTTTCCAATAATTTATTTGGCACTTCCTTTTGCTTCATGTGAAGGCAGCCCTAAATTCTGCACTGGGACAAACAGCTGAGTCACTGATGTTGCTTAATATAGGTTTGTTCTATAGAAGAAAAAAGTTATGCCTGTAAAAAGCTGGCTTGCATGCTTCTCTTAGTTCTCTCTGAAGTTTTACATTCATGACAATTTACCCATTTTTCTCTATTTTCCCTCTCCTCTGAAAGAAAACCAATATCTACTTTATATATATTAGGTGACAATTCTGGTAGATAAATTTGAAATATAAACCCACTGATTTATTTTATTTTAAATGTGCAATAAGAACTCAATAGTCAAGAGACATTTTTTTTCCTTTGCCTGCATTGCTCTATGAGATAATGATGAGGCCAAGCCGATTTATCTCAATTCTGAGGGACTTTTTATCAGCCATACCTGTATCATCCGGTAGCCATCTGAAATGTTTCACATTAGGTCTAACTGCAATATGGTCAACCATCTGATATAGATCATTAATCTCACACTTCAAAGGAAGAAGAATTTCTGTGGGAAGCTTTCACATCTGGTATTCTACTTGCTGATTTTTTTCATCCAAATCCTGATAATTGATTGCCAAATCTCTATCATCACACACAAGGCCCAGCACAAAGAAAATAAAGTTGTGTTTTTTTAAGTCACTTTGTATTTAAAAGAATGTATAACACTGATTCTTTTTTAAAGCAATATATAGCTATTTGCATAAGAAAGTCAGAAGATATAAAAACTAAATGACAAAAGAAGTTATCTATGAAAGAGAGGATTGTAAGGGTTGCTTGCCTTTTCTGTTTGCATTTAAATTTTTTCTGCAATAACTATTATTACATGGATAATTTAAAGTTAAGTTTTTAAGAACTAGAGTATATATAATTTCCATTATTTAAATAATAAACGATTTAATGCAAAGATTACTTTTATTTAAGGGGAAAATGACTGTGCTTAGTAATTATTAAACATGTGGTACTTATAATAGGGAGGGAATAAAATATATTTGAACTTTGTATTTGTATTCAACAAATCTAGGTTAAAAACTAGGCTATATAATATTGGTAAGACTACCAGATAAAATACAGGACTCCAGATTAAATTTGAATTCCAGATCCCAATAGATGATTTTTTAATATAAAAAAATTGGGAACATATTTATATTAAAAATTTTTTGTTGTATATTAGAAATTCAAATTTAACTTAAAGTCCACTGTTTTTATTTGCAAAATTTGGCAACTACAAAAATTGGATCTTAGTTTTGTCCTATGTCACATGCAGAGAGTTTTACTCAGATCATTGATTACTCTGAGGATTATAGGATAAAACCATCATAGATAGATTTTCTGTGAAGTTACCAAAGCTTGCAATTTACCTCCTCTGCATGGCCTACATGCACAGTCTTATACATAGTTTTATATTTATAAATTTCTTAAACCTTCTCTTTGCCCTTAATTATATAAACTTTGGGACTCTCAAAACTTCCATCTGCTTTTGGAAAACATATTACTGTCTACCTATTAGCTTGCACATAAATGGCACTCAGTAAGTCCCCTTTTCTAACAATAGGGATGCTATGAAGTTAATTCCTCCCTTGTGAATAAGACAGGTGACAGCCAAATGGCTGTCCTCACATCAGACTTCTGTATCCCTAAGTTCCAAAGTGCCATCCTCTAAAATGTGGCACAAGTCTCCCCTCTATCCCCAGATTGACAACACCTTCTCCATACTTTGTGAATGGGGAAGCATTAAGCATTGATATTTCCAGAAATGGACAGTTTGGGGCTCCTATTTGATGGGAGCTTTGGAAAGTTTGTAAATAATGCTAAATGATCCTGACTGCTTGCTACACAGGGGGTTACTCTACTGAATCTGCAATAAAGGCTGCTCAGGGCCTTAGGCAGCAGACTCCGTTCCCATGAACTTAGCTGCTATACAAACTGTCAGACTCCATCTCTCCTGGAATCAGGCACACATATGTAGACGACCAGGCATTTCAAACTCATTAATCACCAGGAGCTTACATTAAATATGATAAAGGCAAAGAATCCATTCCCTCAAATCTGTGCAATGCTGTCATTTTTCCCTCTTCTTCCCAGATATCCTGCTTCCCACTAATAGCTACCAATCACTCAGTGTCTACTTCATAAGGAACCATGAGAAAAATTCCTCCCTGCATCACAGGAAGAGGAACAACTGTGCTGTCTCTCAAAGCATTGTGATTTTGGCCAGCAACATGGGCAGTCTCATGACTAATTGTGCTTTCAAACTATATTTGCCTGGATTATTAGGATAGTCTGTTTCAAAATTACCACCAACATGCAGGAACCTATCAGAACCCTAAGACCAGTATGGCAGGCACCAACATTACTGCTTTAACATCTATTTTCTTCCAGCCTATCTTTCTTCTTGCTTTAATTTCCACAGATTGGTCTGTTTGTCTTCCACTGGTATGTATATATTTCTGGAGACTACCTCCAGTTCTGTTTTCAAAGGAGAAGTATTACATAAATACATATGTAAATAAATATTTATTTAGCAGCACTGAGGGAACATTCTGGTTAAATCTTTGGTCAGGACTTACTCGAATCAAGAGCATTGGAGGCCTGACTTTCCCAACTTAATTATCTATCATCGCGTGGAGGTGCAAATGGTAGGTGACATATTATTTGCTAAAATTTTAATATCAAAAATATGATTCCATTATATAGGAGGTAAACAAAAAAGTAAAATTGGACTTAATTTAGTTTGGCAGTTACATTAATAAGATGGAATTTGAATGTTAGTTGAAGGGATAAATTTTGATTTATGAGGTACTGGAGTAGGTCGAGAAATGTTTTCTTTTCAGTTATTACCACCCCTGGGTGGAGGCAAGTCTAGAAGTGGGGTGTGCAAGGACAGAGCTGATGGCTCTTTATGAGTGCCCACAGAAATATAATTATATGAATTCCAAGAAACTAGTAGCCTTCCTTTGTTGGCAGCCAGGTAAGTCAACAGAGACTCAGGAGGGAGTCTACTCTTGGTTTGGGAAATAACTTAGACCAAAAAATGAATCATAGTAGAAAAGAGACCAGAGAGAGGGTTGTTTGCCTTCCCTCATGAAGAAGAATTAGTTTTCAGTACCCTGCTGAAGAAAAACAGGATTCTTTGCATTCATACATGCATTTCTCCTCCTTTTCTCAGGTCAATAACTCTGGATATCTCTTACAGAAGAATACTGCTACAGCACACTTGCTATACATTTTATTTAGTGACAATCCCTCAGTACTTACAAAGAGTTCCTGCTATTCTAACTATAAAATACATTTTAATTGTTAAATTTTATATTAAAAATTTTAAAGTAACCTGAAAAAGTGCATTTTGGAAAGTGTTTGGAAAAAGTACATTTTGGAAAGTGTTTGGAAAAAGTACATTTTGGAAAATACCATTATAGAATGACACGAATTTTAATGCTGCCTTGTGTTGTGTTGGCAATACCTGAATCTGCAATTGAGAAGGTAATGGACCTTTCATAATCTCGGGGCTATTAATTGAATATGAGACTTGCATAAAAAAATTTGCATCTTGGAACTTCAGCATGGAACCACTCTGAGTATTGTATTCTTTCACTCCATAAAAAGGATCATTTTTTAAATGGACTAGTTTTTTGAAACTACATTGGGAGGAAAGAAAATTCAAAAGAAAACATTTGTAAAATTAAACTAGTGGACTATTGATCTGCAAAGAATATTTGCTCAAAAAGGTGACAAAAATCAACATGAATTTTGGCTGCCAACACCTTTTTCCAGCTTTTCACAACAGGTGCTTTCAGGGCTTTGGCAGAGTTTGACACATGCACCCAGCCTGGCAGCTCTGTATTCAGGCGCCTGTGTAAGCACTGGACTCATACAAGGGTGTCCCACATTCCTCATTTATGGAATCACAGCAAAAGTTTTACCTTCCTTCCTCTTCCACTATTATCACTGTACGTATTGTGAGATGAACATTGTCATATACTAAAATTTACATACAACTGTATTTTTTGTTAACAGAGACCAAAAGGGGATATAATAAGAAAGCATAGTAACTTATTATATTTTCCTAGTAGTCTTAATAAAAAAGGAAGGTGGGGCCAGGCACTGTGGCTCATGCCTGTAATCCCAGCACTTTGGGAGGCCGAGGCGGGCAGATCAAGAGGTCAGGAGATAGAGACAAGCCTGGCTAACACTGTGAAACACTGTCTCTACTAAAAATACAAAAAATTAGCCAGGCGTGGTGGCACATGCGTCTAGTCCCAGCTACTCGGGAGGCTGAGGCAGGAGAATCGCTTGTACCCAGGAGGCAGAGGTTGCAGTGAGCCCAGATTGTGCCACTGCACTCCAGCCTGGGGAACAGAGCAAGACTCCATCTCAAAAAAATAAATAAAATAAAATAAAGGAAGGTGGAAATATCCACTTCATAGCTTATTCACCTCAGAGATATTATTACTAGGTTGAGGCTGAAGATTAAGGGTTGAAGTTGATGTTGGTTGACATTTAACTGCCTGAAGTCTGAATAGGGAGTTAATTTTGCAGATTAACCACTATGACTCCACAGTCTGCACTGAGACATTCACTGGCACTTTCAGTTCATGTGTCCTTGGACCTCTTCTGTCCAATTTCCAGGCCAGAATCGAAGTTTGAAAATTGCTGGCAGACTACTATAATCTCTATTTCAGGGAAAGTAAGAACGAGTGCCAATATGAAAGGAGAATCTCCCCTCCGTACTCAGTAACTTTCTTCTTTATATAGATTGATAATGCAGGCTTCTTTTGTAATTATTCACTCATTAGTGTAATTCAGTTGCTGGCACAGATCTTATTTAAGCCCCGTTGACATAAAATGGACTACCCTCTATGACAAAAGTTCTATCAGCAGACAGACATATAAGTATATTTCACTGTGATTAGATCTTCATGGTAACTACAAAGTAAAAGGTTGTGAATTGTTATGTTACATTAGATATGAGAAAATTGAAGCTCTATTAGTTTAAATGACTTGTCTCAGCCAATTAGAGTAAAAGCAGCAGAGTTGAGACTCAAGCTGTGCTAGGCGTTCCACCTGCAAATACTATGCTCCTTCATCTATATTATGCAATCTCCTCTTCATTAATAGATAAGACAGTAAAAATAGTTATTTTACTGGTTGCCGTTGTGGCCAGAAGTTGACATTTCTCTGTTGAAAATTGTTCACACTGAATATACACCCTCTGGCATTGAATTAACCTGCACTGCTTTAACTTTTCCACTTTTTCCTCAACTTTTACGTTAACATCAGAAACTAATAGCGATATTAAGGACATAAATGTAATCATGTATTTGAACATATTTCAAGGGCTACTGAAGAAGCCTCCTTATTTTAGGATAATTATCAGAGTTCCACTGGAGTTGTCTCAGTGTAGGAAGTTCCATAGCTAGTCTTCGTAGATTGGGGTTATCAGCAGTCTTCAAACTCGGGGGTCACAGCATCCCAGGAGGGGCTCTTACTCTAGCCCTGGCTGACTCCAAAGATACAAGAATGTTTAATGCAAGAAACAGTTTTAGAAAAGTGAGACAAATTATTTGAAATTTGCCTTAAGTTCACATTTATTTACATGAACTCTTTGGCATAAGGCATTTAATACTCCCTTTAAAAAACATGGATGTGAATAAGTGAAGTAAAACATATATAGGGAAAAAGGATTCCAACTTATTGCAGATAATTACTTTTCAGGTCAATTTTTATTTCTTTAAACCACTCACTTATCCATAGGAGTCAAGGCTTTGACTAATACAAAGTCTAACACTAGAATTTGAAAGAGATTTTATTCATTTGCATAAAAGATAAAGCCTGCCACCAAGGAAGGATTTTGTCTTTCTTACAAAGAAGCCAATATTACCCTAAGTCATAATACGTTTTGAACACTAGGTTTCTTGTTTCTAGGTTGTATGACTAATATGAAAGACAATTACTAAATAGTATAAACTCAAGTTACATCCTTCTACCCTCTCATTTCTCAATATCTTCAAATAAAACAATGCCATTTTGGACACAGGCTAATGGAGGTGGAATGTGCTTTAGGGCAAAGAACTTGGTAAGCAAGGAAAGTCATAAAATTATGGCTTTTTTTTTTTAAGTTAAGAGAGACTAATGGTGCACTTTTCTGTTTAAGATATGCCAAAAATGAAATTAGAAGATTTGTTGTCTAAATTTTTACTCCTTCAGAAAGCATTTATTTTTCTCATAGCTTTCTGTTTGAAGTGTGGGTACTATGGTGTCACTGAATTCAAAACTATTTTTATTTTTGTAATTTGCAGCTAAATCTGATCCCAAAAGATGATTGTTAAGAATGAACATGGCCCTTTCCACTGAATTTTCAGTAAAATAATTATAATGGGGATTGATTGGTGGATTAGCATAAAAATTAAAATACAAAATCCCTTTGTTCTTACATGGCAAAATAAGGTAAAATCTCTTATTCTTAACTGCCTTTTCCTGAAACAGTGTATAATTCCACCATTTGTTCTCTTTAAAAGAAAGATTTGGGCTAGAAAGAGACAGCTTAAACTCGTCTCATCTGCTTGCACCGCTCTCCAAGTAGGTAATTGCAGAAAGAAAAGACAATTCTTTGATCTCAGCGAGGTGCTAATTTGTAAGATTTTTGAGCTGTTTGGGCCTTAGGAAGCAGGGATCAGTACGTAAACAATGGCATTTATCTGGCAGCCTATTACTGACACATTACTATCTCAGTACTTATGCATTTACACTGGTGTTTGAAGACAGGACTATGTGTCAATAAAGGAATTAGACCAGACACCTCAGTCCATCAGGTTTATCTCAGTTTGCTGACAGGAACAGTAGGTGACATTAAGCAACAGAAAACACTTCAAAGTTTTCTATCCTTGGTTTTGCAATGAAGACAAACAACATTTACTGCTTTAGCAGCAACAAACAATGAGTGTAAGACTGCAGAGGGAAGATGAAAGAGCACACCAAATTATCAAACACAAAGCCTGCCCCTACCCCATTTCTACTCATCCCCTGAATTTCATTAGAGCGATTTTTAAAAAAGAGCTTCCAATGATAAGTTCTGTTCATTTGGACCTCTTAGAAGACAACTCTCTTGAGAAGGATGGTAGGAAATGAATGAATAAGAAAATTTTACTTGACTATTCAGCAGCTACTTTTTTTTTTTTTTTTTGACCAACTTTTATCTTAAGTTCCAGGGTGCCTGTGCAGGATGTGCAAGTTTGTTACATAGGGAAAAGTGTGCCGTGGTAGTTTGCTGCACAGATCAACCTGTCACCAGGTATTAAGCCCAGCACCCATTAGCTGTTCTTCCTGGTGTTCTCCCTCCCACCCGCCACAGGCCCCAGTGTGTGTTGTTGCCCCCGATGTGTCCATGTGTTCTCATTGTTAAGTTCTCACTTATAAGTGAGAAAATGCGGTGTTTGGTTTTCTGTTCCTCAGCAGCTACTCTTAATTAAAGATTTCAATATTCATTTATTTAAACATCTTTTCAATAAACAGTCAAGGTGTGTCCACTATACACTAGACCCGAATAAAGATGATGCTATTACTTTTACAGATTCCTGGAACTATGAAAGGTAACGTGAAGTTATAATATAGCACCATTTTAGGCAAATGCAAGGTTGTATTTGAGGAGCTGTGGAAATAAGGTAGATGAACTATGTCTCAAAGGGATTGCCAAATGCTCAAATGGATTGGGAAATGTTTTTCAATTAACATGCAAATTGAAAAACACTTGAAAGAAATACTTCCCTGCATCATCAAATAAAAATTCCTCTCAGATTTCTTCCTCTATACATCTCAATTTGGGATGATTTACCAGTGTTTGGGTATGCTTTACATACCATTTTGTTAAAATTTTGAAATATAGATTAATCAGCTTATTCAGTAAATATTCATTGAATGAATGCTATAGCACTCCTTGTTCTAGCCTGACACAGCGCAGAGAACAAGACAGTCTAGATCCTTGTTTTTATGTGGGATGAAAAACAATGAACTGAAAATGTTGTGATGCTGAAAATTACATAAAGTGAAAGAACAAAGTGGTGGGGATAAAGAGTGAATGGAAGGAGGTGGAAGTAACATTAATAAAATTGGTACTGTAGACCGAGTGGTCATGAAAAGAAACTGTAATGATAGGAAGTAATCATGAAGTAAAAGGAACATTTAGGCAGCGGGAAGAACAGATCGGACAATATATTGACATGCTGGAAAAACAAAGGGCTGGTCTAGAGAAGGGATAGTGAACGAGGGAGAGAGTGAGGTAGCAGATGAAAGCTGGAGAGGAAAATGGGGGAGAGGCTATGCTGAGGAAGGGAGGGGATATTAGGAGATGAAGGCATAGACATAAAGGAGATCAATTTGTAGGTGATTTCAAGTACTGGTAATAATTTTAGAACATACTCTATTTCAAAGGTATTCTGGTTTTGCTCAACCCATATACAGCATTTGACCTTGTTAATTTCTCCTTCCTCATGGAAACCCTTTGCTGCTTGGCTTTCAGACACCACACTCTCCTGGTTACCTCCATCTTCACTGGCTGCCCCTTCTCAGTCTCCTTTGCTGGCTCTTCCTCATCTTCCAGTTTACAATGCAGTGTCTCAGGGCTCCGTCTTCAGACTTCTTCCCTTTTCTATTTACATTCACTTCCTCTATGATCTCACTCAGTCTCAGGGCTTCAAATAACATCTGTAACAGAATGACTACCAAAATTATATTTCCAGACTCTACCTCTCCTTTCAAATCCACATTTAAACATCCAACTGCTTACTTGGCATCTTGGCTTGGATGTGCAATCTGCATCTCGAATGCACCCACCTAAAACCAAGTTTCTTGATATTCTCCCCCAAATCTCTTCTTCCCTTAGACTTCCTCATTTTAAGTAATGGCTGTTCCAGACTTTCAGTTTATCAGACTAAAAACCCTGGATCCATCATTGCTCCCTCTCTGCCCCCTCCTCACAGATGCTGAGCACATTTTTGGTTCACCCAGTTCTAGCATTTCACCTAAAGTAGAGCAGTAGAGTTCTAAGTGGTCTCCCCACCTTGGCCTTTGTTCCCCTCCAGACAATCCTCATCACAATAGCCTGTGTTCCTTCTAAACCCTAAGCCAGAGGCTGTCTCTTCCCTGCTCAGCACCATACTCAGAGTCTACAAGGACTCAGGCCCTCCCTAACCTAGACTCTGTCATCTCTCTAACATCATCTCGAATTCTCCCCACCTCTCTCACCCTGCTTCTTGCTGTTCCTGTGCACTTGCTTTTTCTGCTCTGTGGAATGCTATTACACTCAAACTCCACCTCCTTTCTGACTCACCTTCTTCAGTTCTTTACTGAAAAGGCATCTTCACAATGAGGCCTTTGCTGACAACCTTATTGAAAGTTGTAACGCCTCCAATACCCCATCTCCTTGCCTAGCTCCCTGCTTTATTTTTCTCCAAAGCATTTGTCACTATTTAGCATGCTATCTGATTCACTTTTTTTGGTTTATTATCTATTTCCCTTCATTAGAGTGTAAGTTACATTTGGCAGGGATTTTTGTCTGTCTATTCACTGCCATCTCCCCAGCAATGAGAATAGTGCTGGGAACATACTAATCAGATACTAATATATGTCAAATGAAAAAGTGGGAATCTGTGCAAAAACTTAAAAGCAGGAGGTGACAAAGTCTGACTGTGCTTTGAGATGATCATTCTGACCACTCTGTAGAGAATGGATTGGGTGCGGCAGGGGTTGGAGTTGAAAATGTAAATAGAAACACCATTTAGGAAGCAAGAGCAGTAGTCCAAGTAAGAGGTAATGGTAGCTGGGACTAAGTGATATTAGCAGAGATGAGGAGAAGTGGATGTGTTCAAAATTTGTTTAGGGGGCTGACTTAATAACATTTATAATTACTTTACAGCCAGAATACTTCCAGTTATTTCTATGTTGAACACAGCTATACAGCTTCTCAACTCTGATTGCTTTTTCTCCTTATACAAAGAATACTCAAGTGAATGCTGATAAACTGGTTCTTGTTGGAGAGAGTTTAGGCAATGATCTAAGATGGCTCCTAGATTTTCAGCTTGAATCACCTGGTAGGTGAAGTTATCATTTACTGAGAGAGAGATAAGGGTAGGAAACAATTTTAGGAATTATTTCATTTGAGGTACCTCTTGGACATGGAATAAATGACAAAAAGGCAATCGGTTATATAAACACACCCTACAGTAGAGAGGTCAACTATAGTGATACAAATTTGAAAGTCATAATGTGTAAATGGTTTTTAAAACCATGGAACTAGATAAGCTAATGCAAGAAGAAAATCAAGATGGAAGAAAAATGAGGGTTCTGAAACATACCAGCATCTAGAAATTGAACAGAGGAGTCCAGCCAAAGAGGCTGAGAAGGAACATTCTGGAAGCATGGCATTTATTGAGAGGAAATTTTATTCCTCTCATTAGTAAACATGAATTACAAAAAATAGTAATTATTATATTTTGAATGTTGTATTTAGAAAATGGTGATTTGTTTTCTCTCATTATCTTTCATTTTGCTTCTTCCCACAAAGCCTAAAAGGACTAAAATATTTGCTATTTTGTCCTCATAGAAAAAGTTTGCTGACCTGCTTTAGACTATTTTTTTTAACACAAGGTCTCTGTCAGTCAGGCTGGAGTGCCGTGGTATGATCACAGTTCACTGTAACCTTGACTTCCCAGGCTCAAGCAATTCTCCCATCCCAGCCTCCCAAGTAGCTGGGACTACAGGTGCACACCACCATACCTGGCTAATTAAAAAAGAAAATTTGTAGAGACAGGGTCTCCCTATGTTGCCCAGGCTGTTCTTGAACTCCTGGCCTCAAGTGATCCTCCTGCCTTAGCCTCCCAAAGTGCTGGGATTACAAGTGTGAGCCACTGCACCCAGCCTAGACTAATTCTTTCACGTTGCTGAAAGATAAACTGAGACCTGGAAATTTTAGCTTGCTTTTCAGGGTTACCCAGAAGGAGAGCTACGACTCAAAGCCAGGCCTGAACGTCTGGTTGCATTTCCATTCCAATATGCCGTTCTATATCTCTGTTGTGTACACAATAGGCTAGTAAATATTTATCTCATAAAATATGAAAGAAACTTAATTATATTATTGAAATATTTTTTCAAAAAAATACTTAATAAATGCAACAACATTCCAATAGCAGAATATACTTGATTAATAGGATGTAATTTAGTGTTAATTAAAAGAAAGCCATTTGACTTATTTAACTTAAATTCGATTGAGAGAAAGCTATCTGTCTGACTGAACTTTTAAATTTTTTAAAATAGTGTAAAGGATTATGAAAATTACCCAAGTAATTAATGTCAATGAATGGTGTGCAGTCCTAAATGTTTAGATAGGTATCTTTTCTTGCTTGCACCTCAAACCAGAGAATTAATAATAGGTACCAGGGTAAGGTGGGAAATCATTTTGGGCTTGGGAATTAGTAGTTGGTACCATTCTTTTCTGTTGTTCTTCATTCTCCAAATGTCTTCATTCCTCACACACTCAAAACTTAAAAATTTCCTATAACCACATTTCTCATACATTTACCATTAATTTTTTGTATTGTTGTTAAATGCACACAGCATAAAATGTGACATCTTAATAATTTTTAAGTGTAGAATTCAATAATGGTAAGTATATTCAAATTGTTGTAAAACCAATTACCAGAAACTTAATTTTGAAAACTGAAACTCTATACGCATTAAGCAATAACTCCTCACTTTTTCTTCCCACTAGTCTCTGGCAACCACCATTCTGTTTTCTGTTTCTATGAATTTGATGGCTCTAGTTACCTAATATAAGTGGATTCAAACAGTATTTATCTTTTTGTGATTGACTTATTTCATGAATGTAATGTCCCCAAGATTTATCCATATTGTATTACAGGTCAGAATTTCTTTCTTTTTTAAGGCTGAATAATATTCCGTTGCATGTATTAAATATACACCACATATTGTTTATCCATTCATCTCTTGACAGACACATAGGCTGCTTCTGGCTCCTGGTGATTGTGAATCACGTGGCCATGAACATCGGTGCACAACCATTTCTTTTATAACCTGGATTATGTGTCGTCCTCAACTCTGACTGATTTTCTCCTCAGAGCATTTAAACTATTTTTCATATTTTTGACTCATGAGAAGGATCTTTAAAGAAATGCAGAAAAGGCATCTCTCCATTAGGAGTGTTAAGCAAGTCTAGGAAACCCTCCCTGTAAATGTCTTTTTTTGCTACCTTGACTAAGATTGGGGTACCCATCCCTGGACCATTCTAAGAGCACAATATTATTGAAGAAAGTATGGAAAGAGAAAGGGGCCCAGCATCAGGAAATACATGTATAGGCTAATTGAGTAGATTTATTAGCATGTGGTAGAAACGTGCATAGGCTAATTGGTAGATTGGGTAGATTTATACCTAAGTCCCCAGGAAGCTATTGCAGGAAGACCCTTTTAATAAATTGCCTGTGTTTAGTAGTTGGCTGCAGGCAGGGCACAGTCTTGAACACTTGGCTAGGGAACCAAAAGTTAGACCAATGTGCTTAGAAATTAACAAAACTGTACATTTTTATAAGTACAGCAATCGTTATAAGCAAAACTTATAAAACTATGTAAATCTGTGTCCATGTGTTCTCATTGTTCAATTCCCACCTATGAGTGAGAACATGCGGTGTTTGGTTTTTTGTCCCTGTGGGGACTGTTGTGGGGTGGGGGTAGGGGGGAGGGATGGCATGAGGAAATATACCTAATGCTAAATGACGAGTTGATGGGTGCAGCACACCAACATGGCACAAGTATACATACATAACAAACCTGCACATTGTGCACATGTACCCTAAAACTTAAAGTATAATAATAAAATAAAAATAAAAAAAATTTGTAAATCTGAATTTATTATGAACTAGCCATAGGTGAAGCCTCTTTGTGATTAGAAAGATGTGAATTTGAGTCTTGGCCCTCCTGCTAGCTATGACTTTTGACAAACCACTGAGCTACACTGAGCCTCCTATCCCTCACCTCTTATACAGAAATAATAATCCCTGCCTTGTGGGCTTATTTTGAGTATTGCAATACAGATAACACTCAGCAAATGGTAGCTCTTCTTTCTACTTTGATATCTGTAATTGTTAATGATAGAGGCTGAAGACGAGGCCACGGAAACTTCTTTTTCACATGGGAACACACAAATTATCAATGCAAAAGAAAAATTTTAGTATTAGTAAAAATTGAAGTCCTTCTAACTTAACATACACATACATGGAATCACAGATGTTACAAAAATGTATCCACTATAAATGTCCTTTCTTCTGAAACTTTAGATGCTAAACATAGGTACTCTTGAAAAAATATGCGTATTCCAGGTTTGTGAGTAATTCAGTATTTCTAAAGCTGTTATTTAGACATTAATGCCATTTGGAGAAATGGTACTTTTCATTCTGTCTGTGCTTGGATTAACGTTATGCATCAGAGTCTAAGAATCCCCTAAATAAATACCATATATTTCTGAATGTTGACTTTCTGATTCTGCAGCCAATCCTTTTAATGAAATTCAATGCACAATTCAGAGTCAGCATCCTATTTCCTAAAAGCTCATAGTCATATGGTGGACAGAGTTTCCTTAACGTGTTGAGGGTCCTAGTAAGGCACACACAGCTTATTAGTTGCTAATTTCTCCTATTCAGGAATGAATATTACTCAGTTTTTTGTTTTGTTTTGTTTTTTTTTGTTTTTTTGAGACAGAGTCTCCCTTTGTCCCCCAGGTTGGAGTGCAGTGGCAGGATCTTGGCTCACTCTAACCTCCGCCACCTGGGTTCAAGCAATTCTCCTGCCCCATCCTCCCAAGTAGTTGGGATTACAGGCATGCGCCACCACGCCTGGCTAGTTTTTGTATTTTTAATAGAGATGGGGTTTCGCCATGTTGGCCAGGCTGGTCTTAAACTCCTGACTTCAGGTGATCTACCCGCCTCGGCCTCCCAAAGTGCTGGGGTTACAGGTGTGAGCCACGGCACCTGGTCTCAGAGTATTTTTAAGAGAACAGTAAACATGAGTGTAGGAAAATGCAGGGAAATGACCCTTGAAAATGTAAATTTCTCTGGACCTGCTGTCCATGTCTCTGCTCCTGTGTCTCCTTTCAACCAGTGTTTCAACCTTTTGGAGGAACAGAATGGATACAGATTACCTGTTCCATGTTCGTCAAGAATGGGGAAGTATTTTTATGGGGAATGTTGATTCTCATACGCTTCAAGTCCAATTAATCATCCCTTCTACATCATAAGAGGGAAGGCTGCCTTGATCATCAATAAACTATAGTCCTTTATGGGTATTCAGGTATTGTCTAAGAAACTGAAAGGGACAGAATGGGACTTCATAAATAAATATGTTTATCCAACATATGTGTGTTGAACACCGGCATATGTTCCATCACCATGGTGAGACACAGTGATGTGTAGCCTGAAGTCCCATCCCAAAGTTTCTTAGTATTATGAGAGAGAAGATGTACATAATTATAGCTAATGCTTATTGGGCACTTACTAAGAACATTTACATATATTAATTTGTAATCTGCACAACAAGCTTTGAAGTTGGTTCTATTAGTCTTCCCCCTCCCCATAATATTGAGGCAGCAAGGACTAGTCCTGGCTCAGGGTCACATAAATAGCCAGGAATTAAATCTCAGGAAATTTGACCCTTGAAAACATAGTGATTCTCTTGCACACACACAAAAGCACTGTGGCAAAAAGTGACGGATATCAGAACATGGGAAGATACATTGAAATTGGGTTTCAGAAAAGGTATCTAGAAGGCTGACCTTCAAATGGGGCTTTGAATATTAGATAAGACTTGGATGTGAGGAGGAAAGTGAGGAACTGGAAAGGTTGTTACAAGCTCAAGGTCTGTAAAGATACAGAAATTACTGTGTTCTGTTGGAGCATAGCATGCATGAGAGATTGTTGGTCATGAAGAGGCAAGTTGCTCCAGCCCATAGAAAACTGTGAAATGCAAGATTTAATGATTATTACTTTATTTGGTAGGTAAAGGGCAGCCAGTGAAAAAATCCTCAACAGAAAATGGACATATTTTGAAGCGGCTCTTTAGGAAGATTAAGCTACATGTTTGCAGATGGAATTGGTGGAGAGACAGACCGAAGGCAGGGAAAAGTCAGGATGTTATTGCTAACTTAAAAGTTAAAATCCTAACTTAAAAGTTAGGATTGCTATTGCAAAGAATAATAAAAGTTTGAGCTAGAACATTGTTAATGCAGACTGAGAAAGAGATGGATATCAGAAAATACAGATGAGATACAGTATCAGCAGAACTGAACACAGTAGCAGATTTCAGCAGAACAGTTCCTGAAATGAGCCTGGAAAGATGTACTTGGTTTTTATTAGGTAGAAAGGAGGTAGGCAAACATTCTTAGTGGAGAAAATAAGCAAATATTAGTTTCTGTCTTTCTTCAACTATTTTGAAAATACCCAGCCTTCAGAATCCTACCCTAGCACTGACTAGGATTTCTGCCATATCAGTCTTGACCTCCCCTAAAATGATCATGAGATATCCAGTGGGTACTCATTATAGACTTAAGATTTTCAAATGGAGAGAAGAACTGTGGATTATTGGAAGTTATATATTCATGTCTCCTACACAATGAAGTGATTTTTAATGCTGAATCAATGTTGGGATTTTTTTTATTTCTCTCTTTTTTTCCTTTTATTAAAATCAGAAAAGTCTTTCAGAATGATTACTGATTCAGATATTTTAAGGGATTAAAAATTTTTTTCTTACAGATTAACACTGTTCTACTGTTAGAAGTTAAAAGAAATCATGTAACTATGGCTAATATTTATCCTACACAGATTGCTCTTATGAAAGCATCTTTGTATGTGTAAAACTGCTCAAAATTAGGAAAATACTTATACAGTAGCCACCTGGTTAGAGTGGCTACAGAATATACAAACATATAAAAGCTATTTTATGTACTTTACATTTTTAAAATAACATCTATTACTTGTGGTTAGTGATCTTTCATTGCCTTTAATTTGTGGACACTTTCTAACCACCACTTGTGGGTCTTCAGGGAGCAAACCCTTTCACAGAAACTTTTATTTGCCACCATGAAGACTGTGAGGATAGAGAGACAATTCAATATTTATTCTGTGTTTAGCAATATCCTTTGAGAGTTGAAGCAAGACTTTCAAAATGTAAAACCATAGAAGAAAATAATCCTCAAATCCAACAAACCCCTAGAATTCTGTGGAGAATGGGACAAATGGGGCTATTCCAAGTACATCAAGTCTAGGAAGTACTTCCCAGCATATTTCACAAAAGAATGGCTTGAAGCAATGTAACCCCAGAAAAATAAAGCTCTAAGGGAAAAAATAAAGACTATTGGAGTGTATTCTTATGAGATATAGACTTATTCTCACCCAGTCGTCTGTGTCTCAGTAAAGTCATGGGCCTGACAAAGTCATTTCTTCCATTTTCTAAGTGCGGGACACAGACAGACATTCTACCCTTCTGAATTCCAGTCTTTCCACATGTAAATTAAAGAAAATTATACCTGATTGACTTACATATATCATGGGGTACTGTGTGGGTCAGAATCAAAATAAGATAAGGTATGTTTTATAAACTGTAACATATTATACATAGGTAAGATGTTATTATCTTGACATGTAGTTGATAATACCCTATCTTTTTTACTTTGTAGAGAGGTTGTAAAGACAGATACGGTAACAGATACCAAAACTAAAGGCTTGGAAAGAAAATATATAATCTCTCATTACCTTTTATTTAATTTTATTAACATAGTAATAATGAAGAAATCCCATCTGTTTTGGCCTTCACTCTGTGGGAAAAAACTGAAGTGCTGGATTGATTTTCTTTTGACTCAAATAGAAGACTTAAATCTGGAAAAACTATAGCAAGTTGAGGATATATGACTAGGCTATATCTATAACAAGGGGTGTTTAATTGTATATTCTTCCAGCATATTCCTACCTTGAAAGTGTAAAGGTATCATTTTTTTCTTTAAATGGAGGGCTAGGACTCAGACTTTCATCCCTGAACTTGTTAAAGACATGCTGTTTCAAACTGTAGTGCTTTGTTGATTCTGAAGAATATTCAAACATTTAATAATGGGGGCAAATTTGTTCCTATGACCTGCCCTTTAAAGTTCTCTATCCTGCTGGTTCCCAACAGAAACACGTTCAGTGCCAAGTAAGAGACTCAGAACAAAGCAACATAAAATCAAAGCGGGGAGTAATTACATTTTTTATGTTTTTATTTGTTCATTTTTCAGCTAAAGGCAGATAGCTAGATTATGTGCTGTCAAGTTTAGAAGCTCAATTAATTTTTAGATCAAGTCAAAGTACAGCATTTCAGTCAAAAATATTCATTGTTTCTCACTTACATGCTGAGTTGAATCACCTTAAAAGACATCAGCATAATATGGATGTTTGAAGACTCTTGAGATTCCTAAAGAAAAGAAAATGGGCTCAAAACAAAGAAAGTGCACTGATTCTAACAGGGTCCACATCAGCCATTCTGTTGATGCAGTTTTAACAATGATTACAAGAAGGTGCCCAGGGACTTAGTTGTACATATATTAGAATTATAAAAGAGTGGCACTAAAACATTTTGGTTGAAGAAATCACTTCTTACTGTATCTGTAAGTTTAAAAGACTCTCCTCTTTAATATCAAGTAACTAAACAAAATATTGGATATTTGATTATGATATCATGAAGTTTGCCCAGGGATAATAAATTAATAGTGAGATAATATTTTAAATCCTGACATCCTCTAATTGAGGCAGCAGCTAGACTTTAGAAATTCACACAAGAATGTAGATTACAACATAATCAAATTTCTAACTTTTGAATTCAAAAGTCTAGCCATGACCATAAGACAAAAGATTAGTAAGAAGAAAATCAGAGGAGTAAGTGGAGACTCGTGTTCTCTGTCCCCTTGATTTCTCTATAGAGAACAACTTGAGTTGGGAAAGAAAAGAGTCAGAGGGAAATAGAACCTTCCAAAGAGCTACAGTACTTTGCCTCTGTCTCAGAGTTAAATAACTATGGGAGGGAATAGCAGACATGTTTGGGAGACCTGAAAGCAGAAGAAAACTGTTTCCTCTTTCCTAAGTGAGCCTGGAAATGTCTGTGCTGCATCTATGACAAAGGGCTTGAGCTGTCCCACAGAGTCCCCTGCATCTAGGCTTGGAGTGGAAGTAGCAGAATGGTTCCATTGCATTCAAGAGCAGCTAGGAGTTGATGAGGTCTTTTAGAGGCAGCCCGGGCAAAGTACCTGTAGCCTCAGTGTGGAAGAGAAGTAGCAGAAAATCCTGCTATTAATGAAAGTAGCACTAAGTTCAACAAGACAGCTGGTAGATGTGAATAGCCCTTTCTATTGGAAATATAATACAATCATCCATGCTCTCCTCAAAATACTTTGGTGCTATGGAAATCTAGCTCTAGGTACTACAGCTCCAGGTACTAAATACTAGGTCTGATGGGTGAGGTTAGAAATTGCCTGAGATCAGGTTTCTATCATCTGGCATTATGAGAGCTTGCAATGTTCACAAAGAGAAAAATAAAGAGACTTTGCATATTTGCTCCTTATTTGAAATTTACATACAACAAATTACATTTCTCATAATAAACCAGGGAATATGTAAGCCCTGGGCCTTTCTGGAAACACTCCTCTAGCTTCCTTCCCAATTCTTCATTCCTTGGGTTTGAGTTCTCTGTAGCTCACTGCCAAATCACTTTCTCTTTATCATTACCCAGAAGCCTGTCTAATTCAAGCAATGGGTTAGACTCCTGTCTTCATGGTAGATTTTACGATAACTTTATTTGATCATATCTACTCAAGTAAAACTCTTAATATACTTTAATAGCTTATGCCTTTTTCAAGGTACCATATTACCTTCAGCAAGTGGAAGAATCACACATGTTGATGGAGACTTGTCATCATATGAGTATTTTAAATAGTTTGTAGTTACTACCCTCTGAGTCATGCCGTTTCTCTACCTTGATTGGCTGAGTTTGTGCCTAAACATGAGTAGTCACACTCAACATACCAGAATGTCTTTAAAGGATATGTTGAGAAATTTCTTGTCTCCTCTTCCTTTTTCCTCCACCTATAACCCAAGTGCATACTACTGCCACACTCCCGTTCAACACACCTCTACTTCAGCTTGCTTCCTTCAGAAATTGGGTTTCCTTATATAACTTCTTTGTGACAAAACATCTGTTTATTTTTTTTATTAACACAATATTCATTTTTTAACTTTTCATTCCAGCTGTTTGGCTTGGAGGAATCCTCAGAACCTAAGGAAAAATGAAGTCTTAGTCCTATAAGTTGAGTGAAGTACAGTGTTTCTTTGAGCTACCAAATTGTACTATTTAACCTAAAGTGACCTCTCTGGTTTTTAAGTGGCCAATTTAAACCACACGCTATAAAAGGGACCATACTATATAGCTTGAGTAAACTTTGAGAGTGGTGTCTATAATTAGAATGCTATACTGAAATGACTTGCTGGCATGTTGTCAGCTGTGCATACTGAATACATTTCCATAAAATTGTTTCAGTTAATCTTTCTTTGGGGTCCATCGTAGGGGGCCTGCAATTCACTGCTGTTGTACTTCTTCCGCTGCCAATGAGCCCCTGTGAGCACCAGCACGTCGCCGAGATCTTCTGAGCTTCATGAGTGCTCTGCCCATGGTATATTCCTGTGCTTGTGTTGGGTAGGGGTGGCGGGGAAGGGAGAGAGTGGGAGATGGGAGAATCAAAGTTTTAAAAAAAGAAATCTAAGTGTTGTTTTAATCATTAATGCTAAGCTCCAGATACACCTCTTTCTCAGGGTAATGTATTCTGCAACCAAGAATGCTGAACATTTAAAAATGCAGGTCAGGAAAAAAAAATCTATGTCCTCATTTTAAAAAGTTTCCCATCCACTATTATTTCACTTTCCCCTATCTTTGGTCACACTGGCCACTGCTTTAGCATAGGGATTGAAAAGGTTTGTAAGTAAAGCCTCATGAGGTCTCAGCTGTAACTACTCGACTCTGCATTTGAAGCTGGAAACTGTGTCCGGAATTGGTGGGTTCTTGGTCTCACTGACTTCAAGAATGAAGCCGCGGACCCTCGTGGTGAGTGTTACAGTTCTAAAGGCGGCGTGTCTGGAGTTTGTTCCTTCTGATGTTTGGAGATGTTCGGAGTTTCTTCCTTCTGGTGAATTCGTGGTCTTGCTGGCTCAGGAGTGAAGCTGCAGACCTTCGCGGTGAGTGTTACAGCTCATAAAAGCAGTGTGGACCCAAAGAGCGAGCAGTAGCAAGATTTATTGCAAAAAGCGAAAGAACAAAGCTTCCACAGTGTGGAAGGGGACCCGAGGGGGTTGCCACTGCTGGCTGGGACAGCCTGCTTTTATTCTCTTATCTGGCCCCACCCACATCCTGCTGATTGGTAGAGCCCAGTGGTCTGTTTTGACAGGGCGCTGATTGGTGCGTTTACAATCCCTGAGCTAGACATAAAGGTTCTCCACGTCCCCCTCAGATCAGTTAGATACAGAGTATGGACACAAAGGTTCTCCAAGGCCCCACCAGAGCAGCTAGATACAGAGTGTCGACTGGTTCACTCACAAACCCTGAGCTAGATACAGGGTGCTGATTGGTGTGTTTATAAGCCTTGAGCTAGATATAGAGTGCCGATTGGTGTATTTACAATCCTTGAGCTAGACATAAAGGTTCTCCAAGGCCCCACCAGAGCAGCTAGATACAGTGTCAATTGGTGCATTCACAAACCCTGAGATAGACACAGGGTGCTGATTGGTGTGTTTACAAACCTTGAGCTAGATACAGAGTGCCGATTGGTGTATTTACAATCCCTGAGCTAGACATAAAGGTTTTCCAAGGCCGCACTAGAGTAGCTAGATGCAGAGGGTCGATTGGTGCATTCACAGACCCTGAGCTAGACACAGGGTGCTGATTGGTGTATTTACAATCCCTGAGCTAGACATAAAGGTTCTCCACATCTCCACCAGACTCAGGAGCCCAGCTGGCTTCACCCAGTGGATCCCGCACCGGGGCTGCAGGTGGAGCTGCCTGCCAGTCCCTCGCCGTGCGCTCGCACTCCTCAGCCCTTGGGTGATCGATGGGACTGGGCACCGTGGAGCAGGGGGTGGTGC
Organism: Hylobates moloch; assembly: GCF_009828535.3. Classification (NCBI taxonomy): domain Eukaryota; kingdom Metazoa; phylum Chordata; class Mammalia; order Primates; family Hylobatidae; genus Hylobates; species Hylobates moloch. The sequence goes on from NW_026652278.1 coordinate 48,497,031, forward strand.
TCGTTGGGGAGGCTCGGGCCGCAGAGGAGCCCATGGAGGGGGTGGGAGGCTCAGGCATGGTGGGCTGCAGGTCCCCAGCCCTGCCGCGTGGGAAGGCAGCTAAGGCCCGGTGAGAAATCGAGCGCAGCGCCAGTGGGCTGGCACTGCTGGGGGACCCAGTACACCCTCCGCAGCTGCTGGCCTGGGTGCCAAGCCCCTCATTGTCCAGGCTAGCAGGGCTGGCCGGCTGCTCCAAGTGTGGGGCCCACCAAGCCCACGCCCACCCAGAACTCCAGCTGGCCCACAAGCACCACATGCAGCCCTAGTTCCCGCTGGCACCTCTCCCTCCACACCTCCCCGCAAGCCGAGGGAGCCGGCTCCCGCCTTGGCCACCCAAAAAATGGCTCCCACAGTGCAGCGGTGGGCTGAAGGGCTCCTCAAGTGCCGCCAAAGTGGGAGCCCAGGCAGAGGAGGCGCCAAGAGCGAGCGAGGGCTGTGAGGACTGCCAGCATGCTGTCACCTCTCAAAACCAGAGATAATATGTAAGTCAATAGGCATAGCAGTATTCCAATAAAACTTTATTTGTGGGTATTGAAATTTGTATTTCATATAATTTTAACATGATAAAATATTTTTGATTTTTTTCATCTTCTTAATAATGGAGAAGCCATTCTGAACTTATAGGGTATAGGAAAACAGCAAAAGGGATGGGTTTGGCTCTCAGGTCACAGTTTGCAGACCCTTGCTTTAGCACTACCTAGGTATGGAGAATCATAGTCACTTCCTTGGCTCAGCATAAAAGCAACTGTTTGTTGTATAACTTCAACTTGACTATTCCCTCCAGCCACAGCCAAACATCATGTATGAGGAGGAGTTTTCATTCATCCTTCAAATGCTTCCATTTCTTAGCTTCCAATAGCTTCTATGATGCAGCAGGAAAAGTTCTCAGCTACTTACAGCCTATGCTGGTGCCTCTGAGTGTCCCAGACACCAGATCTGATCATTACCACACGACTCCAGTGTCATTCATGCAGGCCAATTTGCTTTGGCCATCTAAAAAAAGCTGCCTCCGTCTGTCTCTGTGGGTAAATTCTGTAGTGGAAATGGGCAGGCCTTTGCTTTCAGAACACAAGCCCAGAGGGCACTTTTGGCACTGGGACTCTTGCAGAGAGCGCCAAACCACAGCTGTGAAAGGAGTGTGAAGGGGGATGTCTGCAACAGCCCAGGAAATAGCCACCCAGCTGGAAAGGGATGTCAGGAAGTGAGACAGCTTAGGGACAGACCAGGCCTCAGAGGAGTGTGAGCAGCTGGCACTGGTACCCTCTTTTGACTCGCTAGCATGATGTGAGACTCCAGGCCTCCGTGACTGCCACTGACTCACTTTCCCTTCCTTGGCAATCCATTCAACCCTCTATTCCCCCAGCACTACCCAGTTCTAAATAGAGAAATGGAGTGTGCCAGGTTCTAGATGATAATTCCTCTTCTTGGTCCTGGAGAAATGAATATTTATCCTTTGAAATCAAAAAAAAGACTCTTTTCATACCTTTGACTCTGATTGTCAATATCCACTTGCTTTCAAAATTTCATCGCAGAAATCTTTCCCAATTGCTTCTCTGCTCTTATTCTCACTTCCTTTTCTCCGTACCTACAGAATGTTATATATGTCTATATATGCATTCAGCTTTTGCAGCACTGTGATTTGTAATATAATTTTGGTTTTCATGGCCATCTCTTCTACATTATTAGAGACCATGGGACAAGAACAGTGATTTATATTCTTTGTATCATGAATTATCCCTCATATATTGTTCTGCACATAGTGGATCCTCCATTAGTCCATTTCATTGATGAAATGTGTAGGGGAGCTTTTCTGAAGATGCCTATGCTGGGCAGCCTGTCATTGTTCACACATTTACCTTTTCTCTAATAGTTGCTGATGTCTGCATTCTCTTCATACCATTCCACTGGTGCACTTTTTGTCACAAGATATGAGGATGATCTGGCTGCGACAATTACTACCCCACTAATCTCTAGTGTCAATTTGATGGAATTGGCTATTAGGATTTGCCAGTATTTGCCTTTTTTTCTTTAACCATTGTCTCTATCAACTAAATATAATACATATCTCTACACACATATTCTATTTATTTAAATCACGTATTTCCTTTAAGACCATAAAATGTAATTATCCATAATTATATCACAAAAATGATCACTGCTAACATTTTAACACCAAATTCTTTATTCTGATTCAGCCTTTATTTTTAATTATCTTCTCAAAATATTTACTGATGTACTATTTTTTGAGGAGATCAATAGATTCAGAGTTATATATCAAATAAGCCAGTCCAGAAATTCTATTGGTGGATAGAAAATAACTATAGGTGTGACATAAATTAATTTGTTTTCTTATGAGTGTATCTGTTTTATTTATAGCAAGGAATACTGATTCTTCATCTGTACTAATAATACAAACTTTTCTTACTACATGTTAACTTAAGTAAAAAAGTCACTTGACATGCGGACACAGCAAAAGCCATCGAGGGTGAAAAAGGTGAATTGCTCAGGTTTGGGACACGCTGTCTGAATTTATCACTGACTTATGTGCTGTGCAAGGCACTGCAGTAGAGTCACGGGTGAGTAAGACATGGGTTCACCTACTAAAGCATTCAAGATATTTCTCACTATGATGTTGTAAAACAGCTGCAAACCATGCTTTCTGAGACAAATATTTTCACCTCTACTATGAAATAGTGAAATAGAAGCTAGATGTTCAATAATAATCAATGTGCTGTAGAGTAGCTTGAAAGGTCTTTGAGGCTGGTCTCCTCTCCTAATTAACACAGCTCAAATGTGGCACATGGGTGGCTTGGTCATGAAATTTTGATAGCGTAATTTTGGCATGGAATGGCAGTGGTCCAGGTTCCATGGTTTTACAAGTTCTGCAGCATTTGTGAAATTGTGGCTTACTGGGAGATAGACTGTAGTGTAAACTGGGTTGCGCTGAACAGACAGATAGTATAACTGGCAATCACATTGTTAGCAACTACCAGCACCTCTGAGGCACTTGGTCTTTTTGAGGGAGTAGAAGGAGGGTAGAGAAACCGAACTCATTAGTTGGCTTTAAAATCTATTACTTGTTTAATGGTGCAGCCACTATGGAAAGCACAATGGCAGTTCCTCAAAAAAATTAAAATAGAATTATCATATGATCCAGCAATTCCACTTCTAGGCATGCATCCAAAAGAAATGAAAGCAGGGACTTGGACAGATATTTTTACATCATGTTCATGGCACCATTATTCACAATATGGAAGCAACCCAAGTGCCCATTGACTGATAAATGGACAAAATACAGTATATACATACATACCATGCAATATTATTCAGCCTTACGAAGGAAGGAAACTATGACACATGTTAGACATGGATAAAGTTAAAGACATTATACTGAGTGAAATAAGCCAGTTACAAAAGGAAAAATACTGTGTGATACTACCTGTGTGAGGTACCAAGAGCAGTCAAATTCACAGAGACAGAAAGTGGAATAGTGGTTGCCAGGGGTTGGGGGAGGGAAGAATGGGGGTTATTGTTTAAGGGGTATAGAGTTTGTATTTGGGAAGTTAAAAAGTTCTGGAGATAGATGGTGGTGATGGTTGCACAACAATGTGAAGGTACTTAATGCTGCTGAACTGTACACTTAAAAATGGTTAAAATGGGCTTGTGCGGTGGCTCACACCTGTAATCCCAGCACTTTGGGAGGCTGAGTTGGGTGGATTACCTGAGGTCAGGAGTTTGAGACCAGCCTGGCCAACATGGTGAAACCCCATCTATACTAAAAACACAAAAATTAGCCAGGCATGGTGGTGCACACCTCTAGTCCCAACTACTCGGGAGGCTGAGGCAGGAAAATCACTTGAACCTGAGAGGCAGAGCAGCTGAGATCATGCTATTATTCTCCAGCCTGGGCGACAGAGTGAGACTCCATCTCACAAAGAAAAAAATGGTTAAAATGGTAAGTGTTGTTATGTATATTTTATCACAATTTAAATAAGAAAGAAAGAAAAGAATCTAGTTTTCCTAACTTTTTCTTCTTAGAGTAGCTCTCTCCTGTGTTCCATGTGTGAACACGGTCTCTGCCAGTGGTCCACATTGTACAGTGGGCCAGATGCAATGCATGTATACAACGAAGGGGTCAGGTTCCAGATTGAGTTTTTGTTTTTCTATTTTATAATGACCCCATAACAAACCCTTTGCTTCCAGGTAGCCTTACTCCTGCTGGAATCTATTTCTTTGAAATGGAAAGTTTCACCACAGCACAAATGGAACATTTTGTCTTTGCTCCCTGAAATGTTGTAAGCCACAGTTTAACAGGCAAACAATGGTGGAGGCCAACGAAATTATCCTTGGACAAAGGGTCTGCCGAGCAGTGTACTCTTGCCTCTACCATCAGTTTCCTTCATGAAATCAGCCAAACATTGACTGAGGCTCAGAGCAGAAAATAATGTGTCCAAATTGGGCTCTAATGATAAAGAAGTATAAAGGAAAAGCAATTCCTTGGGAAAATGATGCTACTCCTTTCAGTTTTTGTAGACTATTTCCTATAATCTGTCTTGTGGCTTACCTTGCGCTAAAGGAGAGCACGCCTTTCCTGTTAACATAACAAATAAAGACAAATCAGCAGGCTACTTAATGTGATGGTGAAGCATGGGCTCTGAAGTCAGTCTGCTTGTATCCCAGTCTTACCACTAGCTGAGTGATCTAGGGCCTACTTATGTAACCTCAGTTTCCTTATATGTAAAACAGGATGATAGTAATGGTATCTACCCCATAAGGTTGCTGTATGGATGAAACAAGTTAGTATTTGTAAAGCACTTAAAGCAGAGCTTGGTACCCAGTGTGGACTATATAAATACTCCCTATTATTATCAGCTCCAGCATGCAGAGATAAACTCTCCAGGGCTGCTTGTAGGGTACAATGGCATCCTCATTACTCACTCAGGATGATGTGATGGAGCATGCACTTACAAGAGTTGGACAACTCATATTTCAGCTCAGGTGCAACCATTTATGCACTGTGTGACCTCAAACAAGTCACCTGAATGCTTCAGCCTAAGTTTCATCACTACTAGAATTAGCAGTAAAAGAAACTGCCTTTTTCAGTCTCTTAATGTATAATTGTATGCATGCAAGTTGTAAAGCCTGTAATATTTCTGTTAGAATTATTATCGCTTCATCTCCGTTTCTTTTACCTCCGGCCTGAAAGAAAGCGGAAAGAAAACCTTTATTTTAAAAACATAATAGTTATTTTAAATGATAGAAGTGGTATATATTTAATATAGAAAATATGAAAAATAAGGAAAAGTATCTTAAAAATTCATTATTTTACACCTTAGAAAAAGCCACTATTAACATTATGCTCTTTCTTAGTTACAATAATGTATCTTAATGCTTAAGGTTTCTGTGTAGTTTTTTTCTCTTCTCTGGGGCAAGATCCCAGTTGGGAAGGCCTATGTATGAAAAAAATTAAATGCTCTTGATTTTTTAAAGCTTCATTTTGTATAAGAAAATGGAAGATTTTATGTTCAGACCTACTGCTACAGGAAGAAAATTGTAATAATTTGGCTATGTTTACAATGTCATATGAGAAGTAATTTCAAATATGCCTAATTCCATATATACCAAAAAATTAAAAATGGCTTTAATTTAATGTATTTTATTTCACTAATACTATGTACACCTGGGTAAAGAAGATAATGAATTATAAGTTCTACAGTAAGGCCAGGCACTATGGCTCACACCTGTAATCCTAGTGCTTTGGGAGGCTGAGGCAGGAAGACTACTTGAGGCCAGGAGTTTGAGACCAGATTGGGTAACACAGCAAAGCTCCATCTCTACAGATTTTGTTGTTTTAATTAGCAGAGCATGGTGGTGTATGTGTAGTCCTATCTACTTGGGAAGCTGAGGTAGGTGGATTGCTTGAGCCCAAGAATAGAGGCTGTAGTAAGCTATGCCTATGCCATTGCACTCCAGCCTGGGAAACAGAGAGAGACCTTATCTCCAAATCAAATAAAAATAAAAACAAAGTCCTACAGTGTTTGCATGTATGACCTTAACAACTGTGAACAAAATAAGGGCTTTCTTAAAGTGAGGCTATTTCTCTACTTGGAAGCAATCAATCCAAATAAACTCAGTTCTGGAGAAATGAGTTATCGGTCTGTGTTAGAAATGAATTTACCAAGGCTGGGTCATGACAGTAGTATGGTTCAATTTCTCCATTGCTTATTTAAATTTCCATTGGGGTGAGAAAGCCTTGGGAAAAGCTGGCAGAAGACTTGGAAGAATCTAGGTGACTTCCTGCCTTTTACTAGTCACATATTACTTCTTGGAAAAACTGGCACTCTTACTCTTCCCCATTTGTTGTGCCTCAACCTCCAGCCATCCATTCATCCTTCCCTTCCCTAATCCCCCTCTCCCTATTCTTTGGAAGTCACAGAAGTTTTATATTAAGCATCATAATTCTCCACAATAAACAAAAGTATTAGGCATTTTCATGAAATAATCATTAGTCATTGGTATTATTTTTATCAGAATTAAAAACATTTCTGATAACTGAAAATTATGATTTGATAAGAGGTAATGTCTTTGATCCTCTCTGCAATCTGGCTTTACTGGTGGTGGTAAATGAAACAATCCTCTTGCCCTGCTATAATTGTCTGCTGTATTATATTCTTTCATGGAATTGTAGCTGAAGAAAAAGTAGAGATCATTTGCTGTGGGGAACCTATTGAAGATCATAGATGGACCTCGTGGTAAATATTTTTCCAAAATATGCACCTTTTCAGACCAGTAACAGACGGACAGATGTGAAATGGATATTCTTTTTAACGTGAATGTTAAATGTTTAACTGAGGCAATGGTTGATTGACATGTGTCTCTGTACATGAGAAACAAAGAAACCTGCTTTGCTTGTCCCAAGCCGTCTCCTGGAAGCCTTTGCTCAGTTCAGTTAGTGCCCTTAGGTCAAACAAACAGAAAATTAAGAAAACAACATTCAAAGAAATGGTGGGTGGCAGAACAGTTGGAAGGATTGGAAAGGGCTCAGTATTTGCTTTATTTCTTCTGAGCTCATTACTTGCTCTGAGTAGGTTAGCCAGGAAGGGAAGACAAACACTATTTAGTTAATAAGTCCCATAAGAATCTGGCAGAATGTCTTTTCTGATTTACCATTGTATGGTTGGAATAAGCACAGTATCCTCTTTGGTTGTACCTTTTTCCCAACCAACTTTGAAGTCTACGAATAATTTACAGTGTGAATAAATGGCATGAGCTGGCTTTTCTCAGGTTAAGAATGTGAAATGTGTGTGAGACACGTTACGAGAAAAGGGAACATTATTTGGGCCTCATCTCTTAATGCAATCAAATAGAAATATTTCCTGACTCAATATTTGCAGCCTAAAACTGATTTTCTTCTTTCCAGTTTGGGGAGTTAAAAAGCAGGAAGGAACGTGTCTATATTTTTTAGTAGTTGGTGACCCAAATTGACCCTCATGATTCATTCACCAGCTTTGGTCCCTACCAAACAAATAAAATCCCTTTAAGAGCTGGTTAAATACAGTGCTGGTGTAAACCAGTTCTCCTCACATGGCTGATCAGTGGGGCATCCTTGGTTTTCCGTACCTTAGAACCAAATGTAAATGTTCAATTCAATTAACCTTAAAAAAACATATGTGGAGATAGGGACAGGAGAAGAAGGACAAAGGAAAAAGAAAAAGGGATTAGAGAAAAAAGGATATTCATGGGAATTTCATTTAAATTTAATAAAATAATTTAAAAATAACTATGCCATGAAAATAAACAGTAATCGACAAGTAGTGAGGCTAAAATAAGTTTTATGTTATCTTTCAGAAAAGGAACGACTCTACATAATGTTGATGAGGCATTATAATGTGCACATTGATGGCTTTTGCTGAATCATCTGCACTCTCTGGTTCCCAGTGTGGTTGACCACGTACATTAAGGGATGGTAAGGGATAGCGTCTATGCAGCAGAATTTCATTCAATCTGAAACTATTTTGTCTATGTTAACTCTGTTTCTTTATGAAAATGTTGAAAATAAGTAAATAAAAAATATGAACTTTAGCTTAAGTATTCTATCTTATAAATTACTGAGGACCCAGTCACTTTTAAATTGACAATCTCCATAACAGCACAACATCACTAGTAATTATAAATAATTCTAAAGGAATCCTTGTATATCAGTAAAAAATTCTGTGAGCATCTGCTTTACCAATTAGATAAGCTGGTATTAAAACTCTGAACCTATGAAAAAGTATTGAACTTTGGAATATTTATGAAAATATAGAAAAATTTTAAAAAGTATGGATATAGATATTTCTTTTTTTCCATTTCAGTGTACTTCTCAACTGTACAAAATTAATAAAAATGCAGCATTATTACAGATATTATACTGAAGGAACAAGAGTTCCACAATGACTAGAGATAGCTGTAGGTAATAATAATCTTTTTATTTTTGCTTATTTTAGGGCATAAAATAATTTATTTGAAAAAGGTTGGTGTTAATGGGAAATATCATGGTGCCCATATTTTTGCCTAACAGTGTACTGTTTTCAACTCAGATCCTGAACAAATAGTATCAAAAAACAAAACTAATTTAACAACCCAAGAACCCTTGTGTTAGACAACAAAGCTACAGGACCTAGCAAACTAAAAGAAAGTCATTCTTGGAGCACCAAACAGTAAACAGCACGCATTCCTTAAAAACATTATGGTGAAAGCTTTGGTACTCAAGAAGAACTTAGAGCTATCACAAATAGACTGTGAAAATATGTAAATGTAAGGGCCATAATAAAATGAATTGAACAGCATCATAGGCAGGGTGGAAGAAGAGAAGTATAGGATCCACAGAGGAGAAGCAAGAAGGGAGCCCCGCAGAGGACAACAGAAGGGGAAGGGAAAGCAAGATCTGAGCAAACACCTTCTGTGTAGTCACATGTGAATAGTTTTTCCAGTTTCTTAAAAGGACAGAATAAGAAATCCTACCTAAACCCAGTACATATTATGTTTTGCTATATATAGACATTAGGCTATTATATAGTAAGTTATGTAAACAACAGACTTTATTGATGCTCATGTGGAATCTGTACCTTCAAGAATTTCCACATTTTCAAGTAGAATATATATATACACATCTGGCTCTTTCCTGAATTATGTTAGTTAAGGCACCACGTATCATATTATATATGAAATTTGTATTTTCAACCTTCATCGTAGTTTTTTTATTTTTTAAGTTACACCATGGAGTTCTTGTGAACAGGAGAATGAATTATAAATTACAAAACCATCTTGAGGAGAAGGTGCTGGACATGCCTGAGTCTTATGTACCTGCTTTGCAGGGTATGCTGTTGAAAATCATCCCCTAGCAAAATTAAATGACCATGTCACAAAGCTTCATGCCACCCTTGAGTAGTAGAATATCTCAATGTTCAATTCCAAAACGGTAATTACTACTCATCATTTTCACATGACAGTATGAGGTCATTTCTCAAAAATCACTGCATTGTTTTTATAAAATTTGATTTAAAGACCAGATTTTATTGCCCCTAGATGGCAATTTGGCAATAGTCTCTAAACTTTAAAAATTTTCATCTTATTGAAACTAGGAACTTATCTTCATGGGTATGCTCAAGAATTAACTTTAAGTATGCTTATGATGCTGCTGAAAATAATATAGAAAAGTTGGAGGAAAAAACTCTAAGTGTCTCCTCTGATCCATTAAATTTGCTCAGTGTAATTTGTACATTCCATAAATGGAATTTTTAATAAAAATTATTTAATAGCCTAGAACATAGTCATGATATCGTTATCTTTGAGTGTAAGATTTATGTGAGATAATTTATTGCCTATGGTGATTTTTAAACTATGATAAACCTATATTATTGTGTAATTAAAAGATAAAAGACTAAAAATTAAAATATAAAAATTCTAGTTTTTTGGGATGGGCAGACCAGTGGAATGATATCTGCCGTTGCATATTTCCCTAACATAGCTTATTCTATTCTGCATGTAACATGGTAGACTAGTAAATCTCACAAAGATAAATGAGTATCAATTACTGAATAGCCACCTGGTCATGTACTAGATACCCTAGGAAAATAATCAAAGAGATTCATTCCATACCTTCAAAAACCTCATGCCAATTGGCTGTAACTCAGAATTAGAACTTGTTAGAAATACAGTTTCCTAGATAGACTGAATCAGAGCCTCTGCAAGTAGAGCCTGGTCTACAGATGAACACTGAACAACCAATAAAATCAGTTTAGGGAAATAATTTATGCAAAACAAACATTGATCTGATCACACTGGAATTTCTGTATTGACCAAAGAACTACGTGAAGTAAAGTATAAATTATTTGAAAAGATGCAGCTTCAACATACACAAATCAATAAATGTGACACACTGCATTAACAGAATGAAGGACAAAAATAATATGATAATCTCAATAGATGCAGATAAAGCATTTGACAAAATCCAACATCGCTTCATGATAAAACAAAACAAAACACCTAACATATTAGGTATGGAAAGAATGCACCTCAACACAAAGGACTCCATATGACAAACCCACTGCTAGCATTACACTCAACAATAAAAGATTGGAAGCATTTTTTCCTCCTCTAATATCAGGGATGAGACAAGGATGACCATTCTCGCCACTTCTGTTTAATAGAGTACCCAAAGTCCTAGCCAGAGCAATTAGGTGAAAGCAAGAAATAAAAGTCACCCAAATTGGAAAGGAAAAAGTTCGATTGTTCCTACTTGCAGATGGCATGATCTTACATCTAGAAAATCCTAAGGACTCCGTTAAAAAACTCTTAAAACTAATAAATGAACTCAGTAAAGTTGCAGAATACAAAATAAAGACACAAAATCCGTAGTGTAACAATCAGTAGTGTGGCAATCTGAGAGAGAAATCTTAAAAATTTTCATTTGTAATGGATACAAAAATTACTTAGGAATAAATTGAATCAAGGAGGTGAAAGACTTGCACACTGAAAAGTATAAAACATTGATGAAAGAAATTGAAGAAGACTCAAATGAATTGAAAGATATCTTGTGTTCCTGGATTAGAATTAATATTGTTAAAATGTCCAAACTACCCAAAGCAATCTAGATATTCAAAGGAGTTCCTATCAAAATCCCAATGACATTTTTTCTTCACAGAAGTAGAAAAAAGAATCCAAAAATTTGTATGGAACTACACAAGACCAAATAGCCAAAGCAATCTTAAGCAAAAAGAACAAGGATGGAGGTATCACACTAAGTGACTTTAAAATATACCACAAAGCTATATCGAACAGCATGGTACTGGCATAAAACCAGACACATATAGTAATAGAACAAAATAGAAAGCAAAAAAATAAACCCATACATTTACAGTCAATTAATTTTCCACAAAGGTGCCAAGAACACACAATGGAGCAAGGACAGTCTCTTCAATAAATGTTGCCGAGGAAACTGAATATTTACATGCAGAAGAATGAAATAGGACCCTAATCTCACACCATATACAAAAGCCACCTCAAAATGGATTAAAGACTTAAAAATATAACCTGACACTGGAAATCTACTAGAAGAAAACATACAGGAAAACTCCATGACATTGGTCTGGACAATGATTTTTTGGATATGACCCTAAAAGCACTGACAACGAAAGCAAAAATAAACAAATAGGATTATATCAACTAAAAAGCTTCTGCCAAGCCAAGGAAACAATTAGCAGAATAAAGCAAGAACTTATGAAATAGAAGAAAATATTTGCAAACCTTATATCTGATAAGGGGTTAATATCTAAAATATATAAGGAACTCAAACAGCTCAATAGCAAGAAAACAACCTAATTTAAAAATAGGCAGGCCGGGCGCGGTGGCTCACGCTTGTAATCCCAGCACTTTGGGAGGCCGAGGCGGGCGGATCACGAGGTCAGGAAATCGAGACCACGGTGAAACCCCGTCTCTACTAAAAATACAAAAAATTAGCCGGACATGGTGGCGGGCGCCTGTAGTCCCAGCTACTCAGAGGGGCTGAGGCAGGAGAATAGCGTGAACCCGGGAGGCGGAGCTTGCAGTGAGCCAAGATTGCGCCACTGCACTCCAGCCTGGGCGACAGAGAGAGACTCCATCTCAAAAAAAAAAAAAAAAAAAAAAAAAAAATAGGCAAAGGACCTGAATGGATATTTCTCAAAAGACGACATAGAAATAGACAACAGATATATCAAAAGGTGCTCATTATAATTAATCATCAGAGAAATGCAAATTAAAACAATGAGATACTGCCTCACACCTGTTAGAATGCTATTTTCAAAAACATGAAAGATAGCAAGTATTGGTGAGAATGGGGAGAAAGGGAAATCCTTGCACATTGTTGGTGGGGATGTAGATTAGTACAGCCATGATGAAACAGTATGGAGGTTCCACAAAAAAATTAAACATAAACTACCACAAGGTCCATAAATCCCACTGCTAGCAATTTTTTTTAGGATGTGGAATGACACACAGTGATAGTTACACTATATAAATATTAAAGTGTTTAATCCTTATGATAACAATAGGAAGAGACAAGTTATATTATCCTATAGGAAACTGAGGCAGAAATTTTAATTAAGTTTTCTAAGGAAAGTTTTTAAGTAAATGGAAGATAGAATTTGAATCTATGCAATTTGTGTACAGAGTCCATGCTTTTAGGTGCTATATTATTGGCTTTTCACACTATTACACCTTTATTTTTTTCAGTTGCCAGTGAAGTTACTGGACTCATCAGTAGTCTAGAATATGATGTGCTAGCTAATGACCTCAAAAATCTCAGTGGCTAGCAACTTTAAAAGTATATTACATACTCCTGCTACTGGTACATTGCAGAGTGGCTGCAGCTGTGCTCCTATGTTTTTTCCATGTAGGGACCTAGGCTGGCAGAGCAGCTTCTATCTGGAACATTGCTGTTATCGTGGCAGAAGGCTGAGACATACCAAATGTTGGTGCTTAAAAATCTGGGAAATAATTTATGCTGCCTGCTCCTATATTTGGCAAAAAATGTCATATGACAAAGCCTTCCATTAATGGGACTGGGCAGTAAAATCCTCCCCAAATGAAGAGTATCAAACATTTTTGACAATCTTCCAGTCTCAATTACTTATTATAATTGTAATGATATATTTATTACTATTATTGTTATTATTATTATTTGTTTTCCTTGTTCAACTTTAAGCCCCTGTCTTCATTATTCAGCACTTTATATTCAATGCCTGATACAGTATTTGGCATCCAATAGGCACATTGCAATTATATTGAAGAGATAAATGAAGGCACATATTTATTGACAGCCATGCATGGGCATGGTAAAAGGACGAACTTTAGTATCAGATAAATTCCGGGCTCCAGTCTTAATTCTGTCCTTAGTTACTGTGGAATCTGGCAAATTAGCCTTGATTAGCTTCAGTTTTTTCATTTTTAAATGAAAAATAGGCCAGGCTTGGTGGCTCACACCTGTAATCCCAGCACTTTGGGTGGCCAAGGCAGGCAGGCCAGGAGTTCAAGACCACCATGGCCAACATGGCAAAACCCTGTCTCTACTAAAAAATGCAAAAATTAGCCAGGTGTGGTGGCACACACCTGTAGTCCCAGTTACTTGGGAGGCTGATGCAGAAGAATCACTTGAACCCAGGAGGTGAAGGTTGCAGTGAGCCAAGATTACAACACTACAGTCCAGCCTGGGCCACAGAGCAGGACTCTGTGTGAAAAAAAAAAAAAAAAAAAGGAACAATTACTGTGCTTACCTCATGAGGCTGTTACAATGATTAAATGAGATCATGTTTGCAAACATAATAGTGGCCATAGTAACTATTATTTGTTTACCACATATTATTCAATCTAATGCTTCATAAAAGTAAAACACAAGGTACACTATTATTTTATAGTTTACTCTTTTCTACAAAGAAAGAAGATAGTTGCCAATAAAACAATTACATAACACATTTAAGGTGGACTCAATTTCAGAGTTGTTAAAATGTCAAAAATGTGCTTTTTTAGAATTGATGACATTTATGTATTAGAAAGTCAGAAATTCATAAAAATACTTTTTAAAAATAAAGTTAGGGATTTATGAATGGGCAAATTACACTAAAAAATAGAGATTTATCTTTATCTCTAGTGTGTCAGACACTCTGAGTTGCTTATGTAATAATGATTTTTTCCACCCGCTATTCCTTCTTTCTAGAACAAATCCTATGTTTTGTTATTTACAGTGTACCCAGGGAAGGCAACAAATTCTACTTTCTAGTCCCCAGAAAGGTAAGTATACATTTAATTCAATTATGGTCTCAATCCCTTTACTTGTGATTGGTTTAAAACAGTTATATGACCTATTTCTAGCCAGTGGGACCTGAGGGAAATCTCCTTTCTACCTTTTGGATAAGTTTTTCCTCCTATTTAAAGACCTTTATATGAGGAAACACTTCCCTTTGCTGGACAGAGATAGTGCCTGGTGCCTGCAACCCCCAGCTGTGTTGCAACAAAGGAGGGAAAATGTTGGGACTTACAAGTGAAAGTCTCCGAGTCAATAAGCAAAAAGTAGTCATTTGCTCCAGAAAGGAAATGTAAGAAATGTGACTTGACTGTTTTGAGGCTACTTTTCATCAGGGGAAACCAGTGTAATCCTTTTAATTTATGCTAATTTTTTTCTTTTTTTCCCTTTACTTTTAGTTCTTATATACAGAAATCTGGTTATCCGGGAGAATTTTTGAATATCTGCTTAACTAAATGCTCAAGATTCTTTAACTCTGGGACCACAGCTTAGAAACCTGAATGGCATTGACAAATGTTAATGGCAAAAAAAAAATTGCAGGCTTAAAATTTTAGGATTGCTATCATTTGGGGAATTTTTTAGCTACCATGAATAAAGATGCAAACACCTATAACTTAAATTTTTTTCATGATATAGCCATTAATACAATAATAACTAAAATTTTAATAGATCCTTACTACAAGGCACTTGACAGTTTGATTTTCTTACATGTTTTAAATTAAATACTTTATTTTGTATTAGTTTCAACCTTACAGAAAAATTGCAAGAAGAGTACAAAAAATTCTCACATGCCCTTCACTCAGAAACCTTATTCCAGTTTTACCAATTGTCCCAGTAATATCCTAGCAAAAAATTTAATCCAGGAATTGTGCATTGCACCCAGTGGTGTTGTTTCTCTTGTCTTTTTCAACGTGGAACAGTTCCTCACGCTCCCCTTATTTTTCATGACCTTGATGTTCTTGAAGATTACAAGCCAGTTGTTGAGTACAACATCCTTCAAATTAGGTTTGTGTAATGTTTCTTCATGATTAGACTCAAGTGCTGAGATGTTTTCATTGGATCTTTTGAGTGGCACACGATATTACTGGTGGTGTTAACTGTAATCCCTTGATTAAGACAGTGTCTGCCAGGTTTCTCCACTGTAATCAATGCATGTTTTGAGGGAGGATACTTAGAGATCATGTAAAGTCCCATTTTTCATTCTATGTTCATCCATTAGCATCATTGGTGTTTCTTTTCTGAATACTTATTCTAGTGGTTACCAAAAGGTGATTCTTCACTACCATCATTTCTTTCATAATTATTATGAGTTGGCTTTCTATGATAAGAAAGAGCTTTCTCATTTATTTATCTATGAATATCCGTGCAGATTCATGGGTTCCTGTTTTTTCAATGTGTTATAATCTGTTACTCTCATGATATATTTAGATGCTCAAAAATTATTGCAGATTTGACTAATTGGAGCTCTTTCAAGCTAGCTTTCCTATTCTTTAGACAAGTTCCCACCATTCTTTGAGTGTTTCCTTACTTTATGGTGTAACAAAAATTTCCAGGATCTTCCTGTTATTTTCCCAACCTATCCCTAAAATTAGCCATTTCTCTAAAAAGCTTGGATTTCTTTTAGTAAGTGGTGTTTAGAAACTGAGTGTTTACTGGTATTTGGAAACCAAGATCTGGACACTAAGTGTGTTCATTGCTATTGTGTTATCACTGCTCTCAGGCTCTTTCAGGACACAGAGCTAGGAAACATATGTACTTGTGTATATATGTACACATGCATACGTACATTTATATCTATATTTATCTCTGTATCCTATCTACAAAATGCTGAGTTTCTGCTGATACCTTTAATTCCAGTTCAACACCACAGAGTTCATTCTAGCTGCCCCTTCCTTTCTCTGACACTGAGGAAGCCGGCTCTCATCTCAAACCCCGAAATGTAGCCAATTTCCTGACACCAACTAGTTGCCACCCCCTTTGTACACTAGCCCCAACCATCAGTGAAGTCTGACAACCCTGGGCCACTTATTTCATTTGGTCTTTTCTAGTAGCTTTTTGATAAAGGAAAGAAAAAAATGGCAATATATATTTATTTTAAAAAGTAAAGAGAAAGAAAAAAAAAGCAGTGGAAGAGAAGGTAGAGAAAACCTTTATGTATATCATTACATTAAAGCCTTACTATAGTCTTATGAGAAATGCACAGTGATTATCTCCATTTCACTGAATTTGAGGACTCACTCAAGGTCACACAGATAGCAATCGATGGGATTAAACCCAGTGAATTGACCCCTGGCTGCAGATTCAAAATGATAGTCTACAGCCTTTTATCTGCCTATTCTCAGCATTATCTACACTCTGCATTTAATATAATCCTTCATTAGTTTATGTGCCTACCCTGGTTGAAATTGGTTAGCACCTAACTCAAGGAGAGTTTACTCCAAGTGCTAGAACTAATGTAAACAGGGAGTCACATTGTTACAGCTCCATGTGGTGTTATAATTACATCAGAATGCAGCTCAGTCACTGGCGCATCGTATGCGCCACACTGTCGCCATATTTGCAGATGTTCAGTCTTACTTTTATTAAGCATGACAATGCCCAGCAGGATCCATTTTGTCTGATTATCCTCAAATGGAGAAGAATATTAAAAGGCAGGATAATTAAAAATATATGCCCAAACAAAGGATGTGTCTACAATTCCTTTTCTAGTGCTTTGAAATAGTTTAAATTTCTCAGCTGGCTCTCGTGCACAGAGCACTAAAAGGATGTCTTAAATTTAGACATATGTCTTCATTCTGTTTAATGTGCCAGAACAAAAACATAGCTTGAGACCACCATGAATTGATGTCTAAGTGCTGGAATGCTAAAGAACACTCAAATTTCCACAGGACTAAATGTCATCATAGAGTTTGTGATTGCACTTTCCCCTATGAGAACACAGCCTTCTATTTTTAAGATTTGTCCCGTACAATTCAATGCTGATATTTCTCCTTGAGTCTACATAATGATTTTCTTTTATTTGGTGTAACTTCAGAGAATTCAAATCATACTCTCACTAGTAGTGCTGTATTTATTGAGAACAAATGGGAAAAAAATCCCATCACTTTCATACAAGGTAATAGGCCTAAAAAACATTTTTTAAAGTTTGAAAAATGCTAGGTAAATGTATTTGGATATTTCCAGGTCTTCCCTGTATTTAAAAAGCCCTTAAAGAAAGTAAACACATAGGTGTATAGCAGACAGATACAATGTTTCCAACTGACGGCATGCCAATTATTTGTAGTAGTGGTTAGGATTTTGAGGAAAATGGTGTGGCAGCAATAATACCAGAAAGGGGGTTCCATCTCTGAGTTTTACTGATTTTCCATGTCACCAATCATCCGGTCCCTAAATGCTAGATCATCAGGTTCTTAAACTTTAGGAAGGTTTTCTTTTGGGGGTAGAATCTAACTGAAATGTCTTTAGGGTGGAAAAATTTTGAAATCATATGATATGAAGAAGTTTTGAAGCAACGAAATGAATGTTTCTACTCTAAAACAGAAAAAAATAAGAGAAACATGATATTTATTTTAACATGTTTGAAAGAACGTCATATAAGAAAAAGATTAAATTTGGGGGTGGCCCAAGCATTAGAACATATACCTATGGATTAGAACATAGATCCATAGAACATGGATGAAATTCATGGAGATGTTAAAAAAATAACATTTCAATGTGAGGAAGGTCTTTCTTGTGGTGAAAGCTGCCTAAAGATGAATTGATCTGTCTCATAAGGTAGAGAATCTGCATCATGAAATAGGTTCAAGAAGATATTACCACATATCAGTGACATCATAGATCACCATTTCTCAAAATTTAATGGGAATATATATCACCTGGGGTTTTGTTAAAATGCAGATTCTGGCTCTGTAGGTTTGGATGGGACCTAGATTCTGCCAGGTGATTCATATACTTTCAAACCACAGACCAGTCTCTGAATAGCAAGATCATGGGGGAAATTAAATGAGTGAATGATTTATTCTATTGTGGAATTATAACATGAACTTGATCTGATAAGAATAGGAGGGAAATAAAAAGAAAATGAAGAAAAATATAAAAATCATCTTACTACTGCAATGAAGGGTTTTAGATGATTACTGGGAAACAGCCGAAAGAAATACACCATTAGGATCAAAAGAGATTTAAAGCAAGGTGGAAACCATCTGAAAGAGGGAAATTATTTGGTGAGAGCAAGAGAAACTGAAAGTGCTTAGAGTCGTACTTGTGTGACTAAGCTGTTGTCGGGGGGCGGGGGGGGGCGGTGCACCTATAGTTCCAAAGGATTGCTTGAGCCCAGGAGTTTGAGACGAGCCTGGGCAACATAATAAGACTCAGTCTCTAAAAAAATAAAATAATAAAAATTAAAAAGGAGCTTCAAAAAGTCCATGCACCCACTAATTTGCCCTAAAGGCAACTAAGATGGTGTTCAGACAAGCAAGCAGGTGCTAAAATAAGGGAGAAATGTTCAAGAGCAAGTTTTTACGGACCACTTTCTGGAGATAGAATGGGAATAGTGTGAAGTTCTGAAAAATCCCAGGATGAGGCTAAAAAGATTCTGGTAACAAATACTTTCATCATCACTGGCTACTTGTTAGCATTCACCAATGGTCTCAGAGGAGCAGGTAGCTAAGACGCTACCTGCAAAGTATTTACCCTGTGACCAAAAGCAACTCTTTCAAACTATGATTTTCCTCTTGAAAGGAAATCTCTTCTTTTCCCTTGTAGCAATGTTATAGAACTGAAAAGACTTCAGAACACATATGTCTTTGATTAGATGAAGAGTCTTCCTACAGCTCCCAATTATCAAGTCTGCCAAAAGTCCAAATTTACTATTTAGATGTGTTAATAACCTAACAGATTCTTTCCAAACACTAATGCTCTTTCCAGGCCTCAACTCTTATCCAAATTGGAGATGCTTGAGTGCACGCATGGGCTCTTCTGCATTATTCCAATTTTAAATTTTAATATAGGCTTTCAGAAAAATGTGTATTAACCTTAAAAGAATGGCTGAGTAACTCATTATGTTAGGGGTTTCACAGATCCCCAATGCGTCATTGAGATTGAATTCAGCAGTCTGGTCTGTCCAGGGTGGAGTCTCAGCCTCTTGACCCTAGCCTTAGCCTCCTAAATTTCTTCTAAAGCAATTTAATTGTTTAAAATCACTGAGCTTTTTTATTAGAAGAAAGTAATAAAATGTTAAAAAAACAAACTATGTAGCTTCCTCAAACTCTTGTTTCTACAGAGAAGCAACATATTGGTAAATCTGGTGCAATTCTTCTCTTGATGACTGGATTACAATTGACAGCAATGTTGGCTATTGGACTTCTTTGATTTAAAACAGTCAAATCATTACAGAGATGCCAGCTGATAATGGATTATATGTGAAAATCATATTCAGCTGGTTTAGATAGGTATGTTTTAAATTTGGAGAGAGTTCAGAGAACAGTAGTCAAGATGAGTAAGGTTGGAAAATAAGACCAATGGTAAGAATTGGGAAAGACCAATTTTGAATATTTAAAAATATTTTCCATATCCACATTGATGATTGTAGAAAATTTTCAAGATCTCAAAAAGTATAAATGTAAAATAATATATTCATTCATAAGCCATGTAAATGAAAAAAAGTTTTTAAACAAGAATCCCATGTACATGTATAATGTGAAATAACAAGATAACAGTAATTGATTATTCAGATGGGTCATACAGATTACTTAGAAAAAAATCTTATGATAAACGTTCTTTGTTTGCTTTTGTTTTTTGACACTGAGGACTAAATATTAAAAAGATCATTAAAATGAGTTTTACCAGCCTAACAATACAGAAAGATCTGAACATTTGTTTTAAGTGTACATTTTGGAATCCCCACTACTGGCAATCTGGTCCTATTTTGATTACCTACATCTGTCTTTTTGTATCTACAGAAAGGCCATATACCTGAGTTAGCTTGGATTCCTATCACCAAATCTTGCTATTTCAATCCAATTTGGAAGGTTGATAAGCTTACAATTCCTTTTTCGAGGTGTGATCCAAAAGTTCCTTGGCTTAGAGCTTCTAGTAAAGTTTCAAGGGAACTTACAGAAGTTTTTCTCCTGAATGCTCTCCAACTGTTTTCACTTTAACACATGACTATTAAATATAACACAGTATTTTAGCCCTCAGCAGATCTGTCTGATGCAATGTAAAGAGGGCAGGAATGGAATGTGTTAATAATTAGACTAGAAAATACATATATTTTCTAGAGTCCTTTACTGAAAACATTCACTTTCAAATGTTACACTTTATACCTAAGCTCAAGGAGGGGATATGTAACCCTTAAAATGCTTAATCCATTGTCCTGCAAGATGAATTTTGTGCGTTGTCCACATAACCTATGATGACAGAACATACAGCAATTTTTTTTTTTTTTTTTTTTTTTTTTTTTTTTTGAGACAGAGTCTGGCTCTGTCGCACAGGCTGGAGTGCAGTGGCATGATTTTGGCTCACTGCAACTTTTGTCACCTGGGTTCAAGCGAATCTCCTGCCTCAGCCTCCTGAGTAGCTGGGATTAAAGGCGCCTCCTACCACACTCAGCTAAATTTTGTATTTTTTTAGTAGAGACAGGGTTTTGCCATTTTGGCCAGGCTGGTCTCAAACCCCCGACCTCGGGTGATCCGCCCGCCTTGGCCTCCCAAAGTGCTGGGATTACAGGCATGAGTCACCATGCCTGGCCACATATAGCAATTTTAAACCTCTTTATCAGCTATAGCACTTGTTTAAAATAAGGGAGTGGTATAGATTTATACATAAAAGCTAAACCTGAGATGCATCTAGGTACTGTATAGATATATGGTAAAATATACTGGTTATTTTGTTTAGAGATTATTTTAGAGCCAACAAGCAGAAAGACAAATACAAAATGGTAGGTTGTCCAGCTAAAACAGTGGGTAATTATGGAGATTTAATGGTTAGAAAATGTATATTCCTGTGTGTACAAGGTTAAAATGTATGTGGATCATCATGTATATAGCTTTCTTGAACAACGTTTTTCAAACTGTGACTCCTGGTTAGGGTTTTATAATAGATATGAGGGATAAATAATTGACTCAGGTCCTGGGACTTCAGGTGGCTTGTTATCTAATCAAGAATGGAGATATGATTGATGTGGGCCAAGAACTAAGTGTTTTGGGGGAATTGTATCATATTTTAAGAGAGACATTGACCAGGAGAAAAATATGTATTATTTTGGGGCATTCTAACCAGATAGTGAACAGTGTGAGAAGAAACCAACTCTGTTTAACCCAGAGAAAAATTAGAACTTAAAATGACTGAAGGTATGTAAGATTTTGTCTCACCAGGCAGCACTATCTGGGAAATTATTATGCTGAATATTTTTAGAATGATAGAGTTACATGGGTATGTTTCTATCATGTGCCTTTTGCTCCAAACCACAGCTGATTGCGTAATGAATCAGCAGCTGAAATCTCATCAGGTTAGAAATAAAATATGCTCCCCAGATTTAGGTGCTACTAACTTATTTCCAGTTGCTCTGGTCAAGTTTGCTGTTTCATGTGTCTTGGGTTGGCTTCGCTGATAAGCAGACCTAGGAGCTGGTATGCCTCAGATGAACCCTATGTTCCTGTGTAGCACTTTAGCTTTAGTATTCCCTACTTTCTTCCTGTTATTAGTCCAGTATATAGGACAGGGATTCTGCTTGCTTCCATTTATTCAGGCTTTACTACCTTTTCAATTAGTTGTCTTTAAACTTTAGTGTATATCGGTAAAACCTGGAGGGCTTGTTAAATCTGGAGGGCTGGTTACTGGACCCTATCTTCAGGACTGCTGATTCAATAAGTCTGGAGTAAGGTTGGGAAATTTGCAGTTCCCAGTTAAAGCTGACGCTGCTGGTCTAGGGAATCACACTTTTAGAAGAACCACTGTGATTTGCCTAGACTGTCTTTGTTAAATCTCATAGGACCCCTGTGAAATAGGAATAATTATCTCCCCAGTTCACAGATGAGAAAATAGATGTTAAAGGAAATTTATTCCAAAATACATAGGTTAGAGGGGGTAGAGCAAAAGGTAATCAGACTCCAGAACCACAGGTAATCAGACTCCAGAGCCAATGGTCCTAACAGAGCATCCAGCTTACTTGGTAGCTTTGCTTGTGTTCTAGCTACCCCTCTAGAATAAGGCAGTGTCCGGAAACAACTGGCAGCCAACACCCTTGGATCTTGCTTTGCTTTTGTTAACCTGTCTTTTCAACTTGTATCATAAATCCTCATTTTAAAATTCCAGTACCTGAGCCATATTTGATTCTGCTGTCATCTTGGAACACTTGCCTAGGACTTCTTTGCTGCCGTCACCAAAGCTGGTAAGTAGGCTGGTTACTTTCCTTTGTCACCCATGCTTTTGTTGTTGTTGTTGTTGTTTTCTGGCCCTATAATTTTTCCTATTGGCTGGTTATTTGTTGAGACCTCAAGCTATCCTGAGTCAAAGTCATGCATGGCATAATGATCTGTGTCACCTTTTGTGTTTTTTCTTTGAAAAATGACATAAACTCCTTTATACCCTTTAACCCATCACAGGTGCATCTGATGCTCAGGAAGCAGGGAAAAAAAAGAGTGAGTTTTAAAAATATGATTGTTTCTTTAGTTTTACCCAGAGGGTAGGGGGCTTGGCTGACCGATGGCACTATTTCTGTCTATAAAATCTTACTACCACATAATAACCCAACAGATTATCATGCTTAGGTTGATACCATTGTCACTGAAGATTATTTACTAACCACTGTTAGGTTTGTAGATACATCAAATGATCTGAATTTAGATCTTAAATTATTTTGCCCAGCTTCCAGCATATTTGTTACTCCTAAATTGTGAATAAATGAATGACTGTCTACTTTGGGGAAGATTTAATTCCCCAACATAATTAATGTGGCTTAGTTAGTCATTTCTTCAAAGTAAATTAATACATTGACACCCTAATTTATAAATTATAATTTTATGATTTTGTTGGCATAAATCAGTTTTCTGGAGCCTGATTTAAGTTATTATAAATATGCTGTGTCGAGATTCAGACTCGGTTGCTGGTAATAACCCCTTTCAATAATCTACGGCTCCATTAAAAAAACATCTAACTCTATAGAGTAGTGAGCCTCAACTCTAGTTATACATGAGAATTTCATGAGAAGTTTTTTAAAAATACGGATGCCTGGGCCTCCTTCCAAGAAATTCTCGCCCTGTTTGACTGGAATGGGGCCTGGACATTGATAAAGCTCCCCAGGCAATTGTAATGTGCAACTAGGATTGAGATCATTTTTGCTTTGTCTGAAAATGGTAGTTATGCTTAGTGCTGGGGCTGGTCAAATTTTTGAAGAGAGAAGATATAAGCAACTTTATATTTGGTTTTTTCTTTCTAAAACAGATGGCTTGATTAATGCTTATTTTTCATGATAAAGAAACCCAATAGTTTTATGAACAATTTTTTTTTTCTCAGTTTTTAAAATTCTAATCCTAGGGCCCTGAAAAACAGACAAGAAATTGTGACTCTCTTTCTCCACCTGGTGGCAGATAGTGTTATAATCTACAGAAAATAGAATAATAGGGAGAAATTATTTTAAATCTCAAAAACCCAACAAAGTAGCAGTGTTGGTCACAGGACTGACTACTGATTTCAGGTGCCTTCTCTGGCAGAGGTTAACAAATTTCTACAAGCCAGCCAGAGTATTGATCCATCAATTTCTGATCTTGTTCCAAGACCCTAAGTTTTATGTTACTTTTGAATTTAAACGGAGTACAACAAGAAATGCTCTTTTCTTCCCCACGGTACATTCCTTTCTGCATGAAGGATTGCTGATTTGGCTAATGTCAGGTGGCAGTGATCTGCAGGGAAGAGGGATACAGAATTGGTTAAGAATAACTGTCTGGGAGTAGTGGCTCACTTCTGTAATCCCAGCACTTTGGGAGGCCAAGGTGGGTGGATCACCTGAGGTCAGGAGTTCAAGACCAGCCTGGCCAACATGGTGAAACCCCGTCTCTATTAAAAGTACAAAAATTAGCCGGGCATGGTGGCGGGCACCTGTAATCCCAGCTACTTGAGAAGCTGAGGCAGGAGAATCGCTCGAATCTGGGAGGCGGAGGTCGCAGTGAGCCAAGATCACGCCACTGCACTCCGGCCTGGGCAATAATAGCAAAATTCCGTCTCCAAAAAAAAAAAAGAGAGAGAGAGAGAGAGAACTGTCCTTTTCAGTTACTAAAAAGTAAGAACAACAACGATATTATAAAACATGCATTACCTGTGGTTGATTTCAAAATTACCCGTCTCCAATTATCAGTTACCCATTACCAGCAACCAACGTAAACTGAAATGATTCTTTTATACAGTTTATTGCTTAAACTGTAATATGAGAGGGGAGGCAATATCAGAAAGGCAGAAATGGCTATTTTTGAATTATTAAATATTCAATTAACCACTGTATGACTTTAATTGAAGAATTTAAACTTTCTGAATCTCAGTTTCCCTGTGTGTAAAATGGGGAGAATACTCATGTGAATTACATAGGCCAATTCCTATCCCATGGTAAATAGCCAGTAAATTAATTACTACAAATTCAAGCTATGGCAGTTGCCCATATTTGAAATCTGAGTACAACAAGTAACATAGGCTTCTAAAATTTTTATATTTTACTTTGATGTATTATATATTGATTACCTAAGAGCATGGGCCCTGAAGGTAAATTTCTGTGTGCAAACCTTGGTTATTCTGCTAATTAGCCATGTGATCTTGGTCATTTAAATTCTTTGTACTTCAATTTTTTTCATCTATAAAATGGAGATACTAATTATGCTTATCTCTGTGTAATTATGAGGATTAAATGTGTTATTATATGTAAAATTGCTTAGAATGGGACCTAACACATGGAACATTTTTAGTAAATGTTAGTTATTATAATTGCCTTTGTTATTGTTGTTCTATGCATTGTGTTGTATTCTTTACCAAGTAGTGATAGGTTCCAAGACACTAACATTGTTTGAAATTGTTACATAGCTTAGTAATGTAGTGAAAAGGACATGCTGAAAATATTGTTATATTTGAATGTATAAACAAAAAGAAGCCAAATTTTAAACTGCATTCCAATATAGCTTTTATTTTGACAGATGGTTTAGAACTTTAGATAGTCTTTCAATAGTTTACTGTCCCTGCCTTTAGGTACAATACATGGATCTTAAACTAAAATCAGTTTTGGAATCTGTATCTGATACCTTTTTGTTTTCCCTCTCCTCCTGCTCCCTCCTTGCTTCCAGTTACCTGCTGATAAATGGTTTTAAGCATAGTGGCAGGGTAAGGCTGATAGCATTCTGGATGAAACAGGGATGTGTAGGCCATGAGAAACCATAATAATATCTCACTAGTCTCTTTCCCCTTCACAAGGCTGACATTTAATCCATACTGGCTAAGACTTGAGGAAATCACTTTATATTTAATTTCTTATTGGATATCTAAATTTTTATCAAGATCAATGACAGTAGTTGCTATTTGTTGTTGATATACTCATATTTCTTTGCCTTATGAGATCTATTTCAAATATATGACCTTTAAATGTGTATATTTACCTAATTGAAACAAAGCATGCATCTAATTATATGTCTACAGATTCCAATTTTATAATGTGGACAGAGCGAGTAAGGGCAGCAATTTTATGTGAAATTGTTTGTACATTTTGTAATAATCTCCACATGTTCTAAAACACAGAAAAAACATAACCAAAGACACAGTAACTGAAGAGGAAATGCACTTGTTTAATGCATTCTATTATCTTTGATTAAAACATTCCTTCCTTATGATGTGGGTAATTAAGTATTTATTTAATAAAATAAAGACATCACTTCCAGTTTCCAGAATGAGCTCATTTTTTTTTTTTTTCTAGTGAGAGTTTTTATGAATCATCCCAGAAGTTTGCCACGTTTAGGAGCTGGAGGATTCACTTGCCATTACACAGAGTTCTTTTTTTTGTTTGTTTTTTAGACAAGGTCTTGCTCTGTAGCCCAGGGTAGATTGAAGAGGGGCAATTTTAGCTCCCTGCAACCTCTGCCTCCTGGGCTCAAGTGATCCTCCCACCTCAGCCTCCCAAGTAGAGTAGCTGAGTAGTTTGGACTACAAACACATGCAGCCACACCCGGCTAATTTTTGTATTTTTTGTATGGATGGGGTTTCACAACGTTGTGCAGGCTGGTCTCAAACTCCTGGACTCAAGCAATCTACTTGCCTCAAAAGTGCTGGGATTATAGGTACGAGTCACTGCACCTGGCCCAAAGAGTTCATTAACACTTCTTGATCTAAAATAATTACTCCTTTCTTCTCTGGGACAATTAAAAAAAAAAGATATATAGCTATTCATGAATGAAAAAAAAAAGCTTCTCTTCTCTTATCTTAAGCAGAGAGACATTAAGATTTATAAAACTATATACTCCCATCCTGAGCTAAAGCTACTAAACAGTATTTTGACATAACTGTGCTAGAAGGAAGGAAATTGGGAATTATATTCCAATGGTAATAACTACTATTATTCTCAAAGTATGTTCATACCTCTACAATTTTATCTTTACAAACATATGTTAGCAGAGACATATTTGGACCCAACCTATATACTTTTTCTTTATAATGCATTCAAAGAACAATGTGACGATTACAGTTGTGTGGTAAGAAATATTAATATAAAGAATGTATTAACTGTAAATTCATTGTTAAAGATATTTTACACATTGTGGTTGTTATGTTGTACAAATGCAAAAAATCTTGGGATAAATTGCTTACTTATAATCACTTGATTAATTATAATTTTTGTGTGTGTGTCAGATATGCTTTTATTTCATCCTGATGACTAGCTATTCAGAGATAAATGTAATACTTGCAGTACCTATGTTATCCTAGATTTGTTTCTGGTTTATTTAATAACATTTTAAATTTTAATATCTATTTTAAAAATTTTACTCTACTTGTATCTTTTAAAAAGACTCTAATTCTTTCTGAAAGCAGAAGTGTATAGTAAAATAGGAGAAATCATTCTTACATGATACCATTTTACATGATATCCAGAATGCTGCTGGCTTCCAGTTTTTTGTTTGTTTGTTTGTTTGTTTTGAGATGGTGTCTTGCTCTGTTGCCAGGCTGGAGTGCAGTGGCGCGATCTCGGCTCACTGCAACCTCTGCCTCCCAGGTTCAAGTGTTTCTCCCCCCTCAGTTTCCCGAGTAGCTGGGACTACAGACACACACCACCATGCCTGCTAATTTTTTGTATTTTTAGTAGAGACAGGGTTTCACCATGTTAGTCAGGATGGTCTCGATCTCTTGACCTCGTGATCAGCCTGCCTCGGCCTCCCAAAGTGCTGGGGTGACAGGCGTGAGCCACCACACCCAGCCACTTCCAATTTTAAAATAGAGAATTCGACTGGCCAGGCCAATGTCTCTTTCAGTTCTCACACTTTTTTCTGGCTGGATAGTTGAATTAGAAGAAGTTATCCTAGGAATCTAGGCTAGGCATGGTGGCTCACGCCTGTCATCCCAGCACTTTGAGGGGCCAATGGGGGCAGATTGGTTGAGCCCCAGTGTTCTAGACAGGCCAGCCTGGACACCATGGTGAAACCCCATATCTACAAAAACTACAAAAATTAGCCAGGCATGGTGGCACATGCCTGTAGTCCCAGCTACTCAGGAGGCTGAGGTAGGAGGATAGACTGAGTCCCGAAAGTCAAGGCTGCAGTGAGTCGTGAAGGTGCCACTGCACTCCAGGCTGGGTGACAGAACACTGAGCAAGACCCTGTCTCTATTAAAAAAGAAAAAAAGGAAAAAGAAAATTTCTTCTAGGAATCTAGTCTCTAAAATACACTTATGGGTATTTTCTCATCTCCTCTTTCAAATTCTGATTATTCCTTTTACAACTCCATAGTAGATTAGGACAGATTTTCCAAGTTATTCAACTGAGATAGAATTTGAACCTTATTCATGATTTTTGGCTGAGACAGTCTAGGCAGAGAGCAGCTGTGGCAATCAGAATTCTTAGCAATTGCCTGACTACTACTAGTCTGACAGAGATCTTCCTTTGGCCAATGATTTCTCTTTTCTCTCACCTTCATTTTCTTGCCTCTCCTTTGCACTACCTCCATCCTGTAACCCTAATCAGATTGTCCACAATTCCAGAGCCCCAGTTCCTTTTATAATATAATTATATATAATTATAATAAAAGTTACTTTTTAAATTGAGGGCATACTCTATTAGAGCCACTCTACTAACCATTCTGCATGCATTACGATGCAGTCTCATGTTTTATGGATTGCGTGACCATGTGTTCTGTTTGTCAAGAACAATGCTATTCATCTTTATTGTACTAGTATACTTAATCATAGTGCTCCCTTTCATTCTCAGAAGTGACCTGGTTAGGACAATAACTGATATGATCATTATCATTATATATTTTATTAGTTTCCCAGGGCTGTTATAACAAATTACAAAACACTTGGTGGCTTAAAACAATAAAAATTTATTTTTTCACAGTTCTGGAGGCAACACGTCTGAAATCAAGGTGTCAGCAGGGCTCCTTCCCAAGGCTGTAGGGGAAAGTCCTTCTATCCCTCTTCCAGTTTCTGCTGGTGCCTGACTCTCTTGATTTGTGACAGAATAGCTCTAGTCTCTGCCTCCAACTTCACATGGCCTTCTCCATGTCTCTGTGTCCTTTTCTCTTCTGTTTCTCATAAGGACACTTGCTCTTGGATGACAATGACAGATAATCTTTCTAATCCACATGATCTTATCTCAACATCCATCCTCACCCTACCTTAACTTACCTTATGTGTAAAGACCTTCATTCTAAATTAGGTCACATTCTGAGGTTTTAGGTAGACATATCTTCTGGGGGCTGTAATTCAACCCATGACCTATAGATACATGTAGTAAGTTTTTAAACTGGCATATAAAAAATATGCCTTGTTAAAATTGCCTTTGAAAAATATCTCCATATCTGTGAGGGATTTCTTCCAGGACCCTCACTGATAACCAAAGTCTCAGCATAATCAAATGCTACAGTTGGCGCTGCAGAGCCCATGGATACAAAAAGTCATCCTTCCTTATACGTGAGTTTCACATCTCGAGAATACTGCACTTTCCATCTGCATTTTGTTGCCAATGTGGAATCTGACAGCGTGGAGGCCTTACTGCACTTACTGAAAAAAAATTCGCCATAAGCGGGATTTGAACTACCCATTCAGTTCAAACCCGTGTTGTGTAAGAGTCAACTGTATAAAATAATTTTTATTCACATTAAAATTTGAAACTGCTTGGTCAAACTGAACAGAAGATAACAAGAAAAGTCTACATTCAATTTAGAAAATTTAAATAATTTATTATGACTTTAAGACAATAAAGGTAAATTCCAAGCCTTGAAGGGGGAAGCTTAGAGAATTAAAAAAAATATATATATTCCTCCTTGCTTCTACTGTGTTATAGTAGTCTTGTTTAAGCTTAATATAATTAACAAATTCTTGTTCCAAGAATTATATATGATAAAGAAATGTCTTCTCAGTTGTATCTCATTTGAGCCTCATTTTAATTCATAACTTATCCTCATATTACGGATAAGGAATTCATAGCTTAGAGATAAGTTTCCAGCAACAGTTCACATTTAGAAAGCTGTAGAACTAAGATGCTAGTTCTGATGGCAAAACAGATTCTCCAAAATACTATGTCACTGATAGCAGTTAATAATTAGATTAGATATCGTAATTACAGATAATATAGCTTTAGTATAATAGATAATACAGATATAATTGCATGTAATTATTAGATAATTAGAAAATGCTTCGAATAACAAATGCAACAACTTTTAAATTAGTTTATAAATTAAAAATGCTATAATTCATGTTTAAAAACAGAGAATAATACCAATTCAAAGATAAAGTAATTCCTCTAGATTCCTCAGTTCATGTGGAGAAATCACTACAGGGAATTTTTATGCAGGTAATTTTTCTATGCATTTACAAGTACATATGTACATATGTATATACACATGTGTGTATTATACATATAATATTGTATGTATACATATAGTTATACATATAATCTATTATATGTATAACAGATTCTACATATGTATATATTATACATATAATCTATTATTATACATATAATACACACATGTATCTTTTATATGTATATTATATATAATACACACATATATCTTTGACATCTTATACAAATGAGATTCAACTTGACATAATGTTCTGCAACCTTTTCCACTTAATAAATAGCTTGTCATATAGATCTTCCTTATTCTTTGTAGCTGCTACCTACCATAACGTTTTGGGGATGTTTTCTATAATTTATTTACATGGCTCTTTTGTTCCATAAGTTATTGAGGTA
This sequence comes from Hylobates moloch, assembly GCF_009828535.3. Taxonomy (NCBI): domain Eukaryota; kingdom Metazoa; phylum Chordata; class Mammalia; order Primates; family Hylobatidae; genus Hylobates; species Hylobates moloch. The sequence goes on from NW_026652278.1 coordinate 48,527,819, forward strand.
CAGGTGTATTTGGTTACATTAGTAAGTTCTTTAGTGGTGATTTGTGAGATTTTGGTGCACCCATCACCCGAGCGGTATACACTGCACCATATTTGTAGTCTTTTATCCCTTGTCCACTCCCACTCTTCTCCCCAAGTCCCCAAAGTCCATTGTATCATTCTTATGCCTTTGTGTCCTCACAGCTTAGCTCTCACACATCAGTAAGAATATATGATCTTTGCTTTTCCATTCCTGAGTTACTTCACTTAGAATAATAGTCTCCAATTCAACCAGGTCACTGCAAATGCTGTTAATTCATTCCTTTTTGTGGCTGCATAGTATTCCATTATATATATATACATATATATACACACACACACACACACACACATATACACATATATATACACATCTATATACACATCTATACACACACACACACACACACACACACATATATATATGCCACTGTTTCTTTATCCACTCATTGATTGATCAGCATTTGGGTTGGTTCCATGATTTTGCAATTGTGAATTGTGCTGCTATTAACATGCATGTGCAAGTATCTTTTTCAAATAATGACTTCTTTTCCTCTGGGTAGGTACTCAGTAGTGGGGTTACTGGATCAAATGGTAGTTCTACTTTTAGTTCGTTAAGGAATCTCCACACTATTTTCCTCAGTGGCTGTACTAGTTTACATTCCCACCAGCAGTGTAGAAGTGTTCCTTGTTCACCACATCCATCCCCAAATCTACTGTTTTTTGATTTTTTGATTACGGCCATTCTTGCAGGAGTGAGGTGGTGTCGCATTGTGGTTTTGATTTACATTTCCCTGATCATTAGTGATGCTGAGCATTATTTCAAATGTTTGTTGGTCATTTGTATATCTTCTTTCTGAGAATTGTCTATTCATGTCCTTAGCCCACTTTTTGATGAGATTATTTGTTTTTTTCTTGTTAATTTGTTTGAGTTCTTCGCAGATTCTGGATATTAGTCTTTTGTCAGATGTATAGATTGTGAAGATTTTCTCCCACTCTGTGGATTGTCTGTATACTCTGCTGACTGTTCCTTTTGCCATGCAAAAGCTCTTTAGTTTAGTCAGGTCCCAGATATTTATCTTTGTTTTTATTACGTTTGATTTTGCAAGTGTTCTTGGTCATGAAATCCTTGCCTAAGCCAATGTCTAGAAGGGTTTTTCCAATGTTATCTTCTAGAATTTTTATAGTTTCAGGTATTAGGTTTAAGTCCTTAATCCACCTTGAGTTGATTTTTGTATAAAGTGAGAAATGAGGAGTCCGTTTCATTCTCCTACATGTGGCTAGCCAATTATCCCATCACCATTTGTTGAAAAGAGTGTCCTTTTCCCAATTTATGTTTTTGTTTTCCTTGTCAAAGATCAGCTGGCTGTAAGTACTTGGGTGTATTTCTGGGTTTTCTATTCTGTTCCATTGGTCTATGTGCCTATTTTTGTACCAATACCATGCTGTTTTGGTGACTATGGCCTTATAGCATAGTTTGAAATCAGGTAGTGTGATGCCTCCAGATTTGCTCTTTTTGCTTAGTCTTGCTTTGGCTATGCAGGCTTTTTATTGGTTCTATGTGAATTTTAGATTTTTTTTTTTATAATTCTGTTAAGAAAGATGGTGGTATTTTGATGGGGATTGCATGGAATTTGTACATTTCTTTTGGCAGTATGGTCATTTTCACAATATTAATTCTAACCATTCATGAGCATGGGATGTGTTTCCATTAGTTGTCTATTATTTCTTTTAGCAGTGTTTCATAGTTTTTCTTGTAGAGGTCTTTGGACTGCATCCAAAGGTATATTTCTAAGTATTTTATTTTATTTAACTTTTTGCAGCTATTGTAAAAGGGGTTGAGTTCTTGATTTGATTCTCTGCTTGGTCTCTGTTGGTGTATAGAAGAGCTACAGATTCATGTACATTAATCTTGTACCTCAAAACTTTGCTGAATTCTTCTATCAGCTCTAGGAGCTTCCTGGAAGAGTCCTTAGGGTTTTCAAGGAAAACAGTTATATTGTCAGCAAACAGTGACAGTTTGACTTCCTCTTTACTGATTTGGATGCCCTTTATTTCTTTCCCTTGTCTGACTGCTCTGGCTAGGACTTCCAGTACTGTGTTGAAGAGGAGTGGTGAGAGTGGCCATCCTTATCTTGTTCCAGTTCTTACAGGGAATGCTTTCAACCCTTCCCCATTCAGTATTATGTTGGCTGTGGGTCTGTCATAGATGGATTTTATTATATTAAGGTATGTCCCTTGTATGCCAATTTTGTTGAGAGTTTTAATCATAAAGGATGCTGGATTTTGTTGAATACATTTTCTGATCTATTGAGATGATCATGTGATCTTTGTTTTTAATTCTCTTTCTGTGGTGTATCACATTTATTGACTTATTATCATGCTTCTTGGTGTGGATCTTTTGCTAGTGAGTTCTTATCCATTCTGAGGTTCTGTATCTCTTAAGCAGAGCATTTAGGCCATTTGCATTCAATGTTAGTATTGAAATGTGAGGTACCGTTGCATTCTTCGTGCTCTTTGTTGCCCGTGTACTTTGGGTTTTTGGTTTTCGTTTTTGCTTTTTAACTTGTATTTTTCTTTTATAGGTCCTGTGTGATTTATGCTTTAAAGAGGTTCTGTTTTGATGTGTTTCCAGGATTTGTTTCAAGATTTAGAGCTCCTTTTAGCAGTACTTACAGTGGTGGCTTGGTAATGGCAAATTCTCTCAGCGTTTGTTTGTCTGAAAACAATTGTATCTTTCCTTGATATATGATGCTTAGTTTTGCTGCATACAAAATTCTTGGCTGATAATTGTCTTGTTTGAGGAGGCTGAAAATAGGGCCTCAATCCCTTCTAGTTTGTAGGGTTTCTGCTGAGCAATCTGCCGTTAATCTGATAGGTGTTCCTTTATAGGTTACCTGGTGCTTCTGCCTCACAGCTCTTAAGATTCTGTCCTTCATCTTATCTTTGGATAAATCAGGGATATCCTCTTAGTGTGGATCCTTTGCTGGTGAACTAGTATGATTTTGGTGGTGGGCGGGGGTGGGGGAGGGTTGTTGAAGAGCTTCGTTTTGTTATATTACCAGGGTTGGTTTCTGGTTCCTTCTCATTTGGGTAGGCTCTGTCAGAGGGAAGGTCTAGGGTTGAAGGCTTTGTTTGGATTCTTTTGTCCCTCAGGGTGTTCCCTTGATGTAATACTTTCCCTCTTTTCCTATGGATGTGGCTTCCTGTGAGCCGAACTGCAGTGATTGTTGTCTCTCTTCTGGGTCTAGCTACCCAGCGAGTCTACCCGGCTCTGGGGTGATACTGGGGTTGTCTGCACAGAGTCCTGTGATGTTAACCTCTATGGGTCTCTAAGCCATGGATACCGGTGCCTGTTCTGGTGTAGATGGTGGGGGGTGTGCAATGGACTCCATGAGGGTTCTTAGCTTTGGTGGCTTAATGTTCTATTTTTGTGTTGGTTGGCCTCCTGCCAGGAGGTGGCACTTTCCAGAGAGTATCAGCTGTGATATTATGGGGAGGAACCGGCAGTGGCCAGGGCCCTAGAACTCCCAGATTGTATGCCGTTTGTCTTCCGCTACCAGGGTGGGTAGGGAAGGACTATCAGGTGAGGGTGAGCGGGGCTAGGTGTGTCTGAGCTCAGACTCTCCTTGGGCAGGTTTTGCTGCGGCTGCTGGGAGGGACAGGGGTGAGGTTCCCAGGTCATTGGAGTTGTGTATCTAGGAGGATGATTGCTGCCTCTGCTGAGTCATGCAGGTTGTCAGGAAAGTTGAGGAAAGCTGGCAGTCACAGGCTTCACCCGGTTCCCATGCAATCTGAAGGGTCGGTCTCACTCCCACTGTGCCCCATCAACAGCCCCCAGACCATTTCCAGCTGGAGAGCAATAAAGGCTGGAAAACCTACCCCAGGCTATCTGCCTCCCAGCTGTGAAAGAAAAGGGCTTGGTTCTTTCCCTGCCTAAGGAGTCTGCACACCGGATTTACATCCTCCCCGAGTGCTGGCCAGAAGGCTTCTCACCTGTTCAAATTGTTACAAAGTTCAGTTAGAGATTTGCTTCTCCCTGTTTAGTTTTACCCCCTGCTCCTCTCCTGTTGGATCCCTGTATTGCCAGGCAGGAATGGCCTGCTAGGGGACCCCGCGAGCTCCCAGGGCCTTTCTGCTGCTTTCTCTACCCCTGTATTTCACTCGGCTCTCCAAATGGACTCAGCTCCAGGTAAGGTCATAAACTTCTGCTGCAAACAGACCTTCAGCGTCTCCAGTGGGGGTGTGTGTTTGGGAGAGGAGGGTCTCCCTTTCACACTTCCGCAGTTGGGGCACTTAGAGTTTTGGGGGGTCTCCTGGGTCCTTCAGGAGCAGTCCACTTCCTTCAGAGAGCCTGTGGGTCCTCTCTGGATTGCTGATTTCTAGATGGCTTTTATAAACAATGCTGCAACCAACATGTTGGTACACATATATTTGAAAATATGTGTGTGGGAGCTTGAAGATAAAGTCCTTGAAGTAAAAATTCTTTGTCAAAAGGCATGCTTATTTGAATTTCGAAAGATATTGTCAGGTAAGTAATATGATACTTTTTGAAGCAAGAAAATTCATTGCTGAACATTTATACTTGTTATAATTTTTTTTTTTTGTATCTAACATCAGCCTTATTCGAAATTTTAACGACTGTTTCTGTTTCTGCCCTCTGGAAGAATCACCACCACAAAAATAAGTATTTGCCTTTGTAGTATAACATACATTCAAATACTTTTAAAAAGTCTCATCTAAATATTTTTCTCTTCATGTAGAACTTTCTCAGTTTTGCAACTATTCATCTTTGGAACAGTTTCAGAACCTTTATCTGACTGTTTATAATTCTCTGACTTTATCTGTGTCTTTAAGTGTGCTGCTTTCTCCCAGTGCAAAGCCTTGTGAAAAACTTCCAGAGATCTCGTTTGCAATTGATGTGGTCCAAGGAAGAGCCCTCACAAATTCTTACTTCATCTACCAGGGTGTGACAAGACACTATTTCATTTGTTGAATTTTTTTTTTGAATTGGAATGAATTAAAGATACATTGCCTTGTCCTACTTAGTATGATAGGAAACAGATTTTTAGACAGAAATTTTAATAAGCACATGCTATAATTTAGTAAGTTTTTTTTTCTTATGGGTCACAAATGTAATTCCTCTAGATTCCCTAGTTTGTGTAGAGAAGTTTTTATGTAGACTAGAAGTTTTTCTATGCATTTATAAGTACATACATTATCCATGTAAAATACATGCACATATCTTTTACATTATCTTATACGTAATGTCAAATTGAATCTCATTGCATAAATGTTAATAAAGGTTTTTAAATCTTTGTATAAATTAATAAGGTTTATAAGTCATAAAATGAGATTCAACTTGACATAATGTTCTGCAACCTTTTACACTTAGATCTAGTATTTTTCCTGGGAATTAACATTATTCTTACTTTTTCATAGTTTCTGCAATGTATTTGCTCTCTTGTTTAGAATATCAGAACTTTCTCTTCTAATTTTCCCCACCATTTCTCAAATATTTGTTCAAGATTACCTAGTATGGCTTTATGATCATTAAAAAATTATTAACAGAACATAGATATAGAAGGCTGTATGTTCTATGGAGTATACTCTGAGGAGCATCTTAAGGCCATCTTTCTAATCAAGTATATATATGGTTGCTACAAAGCTGCAGTATAAATATGGAACATACATCCACAGAAAGACTTGTGCAGAGCGCTCATAGAAGCTTTATTTACAATATTGCAATATTACTAGCCAAATGTCTGTTGACAGGTGAATGGATACACAAAATGTGATATATCCATATAATGAAATAATATTAAGCAATAAAAAGTCTATTTAGTTCTTGAAATATGCTAACCTGGATCTAGACCCTAGTCCGAGATGGACTAACCTGGACCTCGACCTGAAACATTTTGAAATGACCTGTAGCCTCTTGCTATCTTCTCCACTCAGCTGCTCCTCTACTTCACTTGACAACTGAAAGATATTTGTGAATCCCTTCAGAATTTTCTTTTTTATTGTTTGTATACTAATATACACCATATTCTGCAGTGGTGTTCTTTTTCACTCCAATGATTATAGGTTTCATCTGAATTTTTAAATTTTGCTTTTAGAAAATATAGGACTGCATAGAATCATGGTAGTCGTTTCTTTGAGAAGGTTATACATTCTTGATATACAATATCTGAAAAAATCAGAAATAGCTGTGATAAATTACCATGTTTCTGATTATTCAGATGGGTCAGTGGACTATTACAGACTCCAAAGCATCAGAATTGTTGGATGTTTTAAGATTTGCCTTTCATTTATTCTGTGACTCTTTAGGAAAAAGTACCAGCGATAAAATATGGGCATTTATGTAGCAGGGGTCACTCTCCTCACATCACAGGACACTACAATTATGGTAGCATAAGGAGTATTCCTCTATCTTTTTTCCTTTGATTATAAATAATGAGTGCTCTAGAATTAGAAATAGAGAAACGCAAGAAGTCAATGATGTTAAAGATGGAATGACTGAAATAAAACCACAGGAAACTTAAAGTCAGTGATATAAGTATTGAGGTACTTTTTACATCTTTTATGTGACCTTGTAAACCCCTTGGCAGAAATTCAAACCTTACCACTAAAGTCTGCTAATTTGAGAGAAGGGTGAAAATAAACAGGTCCTGAGGTATCTTGAAGAGTTAGCTAGACCTCGCCTACTATAAGCATAAATTTTGGTATCTAGAGCTTTCCTATTAAGAAGTGATTTAATTTTACTTTATACATATAGTATTTCTATTGTTTCAATATATTTAAAGTCTAGTTAAATTTTTATGTTTTCCTTTCAAGCTTCCTGGTAAAACTCTAACTCCAGGAAGATGGTCCATATTTTAAAAACAGCTTTGTTGGCATACAGTTTATAAACAATTAGCTGCATTTATTAATAGTGTATCATTTTATAAATTTTACATATGTAGGCATCCATGAAATCATCACAATCAAGATAATGAACATACTCATCACCCTCAAGATAATGAACATACTCATCACCCTCAAAAGTTTCTTTGTACCCCTTTGAAATTTTTCCCTTTTACCCTTCTCTGTACCTCTCCCTGCAAGCCACCACTGATCTGCTTTCTATCAGTATATATTAGTTTGTATTTATAGAGTTTTATATAAATGGAATCAGGCAGTATGTGCTCTTTTCTGTCTTTTTTCCACTCAGCTTAATAATTGTGAGATTCATTCATGTTATAGCAGGTATATTCATTCCTTTTTATTGTTTAGTATTATTTCATTATATGAATATATCATATTTTGTGTATCCATTCATCTGTTGATACACATTTAGGTTGTAATTTGGGGATATTGTAAGTAAAGCTTCCTTAAACACACACACATGTCTTTCTATGGACGTGTGTTTCGTATTTTTACTGTGGCTTTGTAGCAACCATAATACACATACCCTTGATTATAAGCATGGCCTTAAGACACTCCCCAGAGTATATGCCATGGAACATAAAGCCTTCCATATTGCTTACGTTCAGTTAATAATTTTTAATGAAGAATCGAATGAATGATGATTTTGGAGAAAAAATAGAAAGGTGTATCACGTAATGAAAAGGAACCTCTGTTGAATCGGAAAATCTTGACTCTAACTTCTATCTCACCATATAGTATTAAGCAAGTTACTTAATTTCATACACCTTAGCTCCCTACCTGTAGAAAGGAGATAATACAGGTATGTGATCTTTTTACCGCAATTAGTCCCCAAATCTTTGAAAATCAAAAGATTTTTGATACTCATTTGGTAGAAAAACTTGACCAGACCTATACTTATTTATTGGAAAAGTCTGACCTGAACTGATGAGAAGCTAGTTATAGTGTTACTGAAATACCAAGGGTTTGGCCTAGGTCCTACACTGCTTTCTGAACAGAAAGCCAATCACTGAGATGATGAGTATTGTTGGAGAAGGAGGCTTTAATAGGGTGCTACAGCCAAGACGGGAGCTCAGTCTCAAATCCATCTCCTTGATGGACTAAAATTAGTGGTTCATGTAGCAAGGAAGAATTGTAACCATGTGTGGGAAAACAGGAACTAGGAATGGGTAAGGAAGAGGAGTTGGTTAATAGGAAGTAGGTAGTTGGTTAGACAATCATGATGGGTAAGGGATCTGCCCTCTCATTGTACAAATGCAGTGGTCTGATACTATCTGGGAGGACTGACGGTTGATTTTCTGAGTGAGGAACTCAGAGAAGACAATTGTAATTTTCTTCAGTTTTAAGACTGGGAGGATCAATTTCTATGTTTATTCAAAGAAACCATAAACACCAGCTCTATGGGATTGATAGAGGTTTCAGTCATCCATTTCTATTAATTTCTCAATCGTGGAGAATCTGGCTGTCGATCTTTTTGGTTGCTTCATGCTGAGGAGGGGTGTTGTGAGCAGCTCCATACCATGAGTAACCATGTGGCCACTCAGGAATCAAAAGTTAATCTAATCCTAGTTTTCTCTTGAAACACAATCTTTCTCTTTCCAGTCTCCTACTTCCATTAAAGTCAAATTACAGCAGGACCAATCTTCTTGCAAAGTAAGTTTCCATCTCATATACTTGGCCTGATTACTCACACAATGTGCAGCAAGAATCATTGTCTATATAGGCTTTCTTAAATTGGCTTTTCTAGAACCTCTCACAAGGCCATTTCAGTCAAAGCCCTGGGAAAATACATTTCTCCAATTGTGTCTCATTGTTTGACAAAACAAAACAAAACAAAAATGGATTCTTACTGAACTCTTACAGCCAAAAACATTGCCATGAATTAAGAATATTCACAAACAGTTTACAAATTCTAGATAAATTAGGCAGAGAGAGAGAAATATGTCCCAAATTCTGTTTACAAGAGTATACTCTACTAAAGTGTTAAAGGTTGTAAATAGCTCAGCAGGAAAACAATTCTCCAGAGTCTGAAGAGTCAGCAATGGTTCAAACAACAACAATAACAACAAAGCCATTAAAATGATTTTAGTTATCCATCAGTTTAATCCCTGAAATCAACTGCTGCTCTTCTTCATGTTGGGTTAGCAATCCTTATGAACACATTAGCCTTTTAATTAGAGTCCTGGAAGTTTTCTCTCTAATCCAATGGCATAATCTATAAAGTTATAAGAAACCAGTGTTCAAAAGTCCTTTTCATGAACTCCTTAAAAGAAGTAAGCCCTGGGCTGTAGCTGATTATAAATCACCTTGAGAAGAATTATCGGGGGAACCAGCCCCCAATATTTCAACATAGGTTCTTTCTATTTTCCCTAAGTGTCGGCCGGTCTGAGAAATAAAGAGAAAGAGTACAAAGAGAGAAATTTTACAGCTGGGCATCCGGGGTTGTCATCACATATTGGTAGGACCATGATGGCGACCTCGAGCCACGAAACCAGCAGGTTTTTATTAGGGATTTTAAAAGGGGAGGGGGTGTATGAACAGGGAGTAGGTCATAAGGATTACATGCTTCAAAGGGCAATAAAGATCATAAGGCAAGGCAAAATTAGAATTACTGATGAGGGTCTGTGTCCCACTGTGCACACATTGTCTTGATAAATATCTTAACAGGAAACAGGGTTCAAGAGCAGCCAACCAGTCTGACTAGAATTTACCAGGCTGGAATTTCCCAATCCTAGTAAGCCTGAGGGCACTGCAGGAGACCAGGGCATATTTCAGTCCTTATCTCAACCACATAAGATAGACATTCCCAGAGCAGCCATCTATAGACCTACCCCCAGGAATGCATTCATTCCCCAGGGCTGTTCCTTGCTGGGAAAAGAATTCAGCAATATTTCTCCTACTCACACATCCATCTATAGGTTTTCTGAGAGAAGAAAAATATGGCTGTATTCTGCCCAACCCGCAGGGAGTCAGACCTTATGGTTATCTTTCCTTGTTCCCTGAAAATTGCTGTTATTCTGTTCTTTTTCAGGGTGCACTGATTTCATATTGTTCAAACACATGTTTTACAAACAATTTGTACAGTTAACGCAATCATCACAGGGTCCTGAGGTGACATACATCCTCAGCTTACAAAGATGACGGGATTAAGAGATTAAAGTAAGACAGGCATAAGAAATTATAAGAGTATTAATTAGGTAAGTGATAAACGTCCATGAAATCTTCACAGTTTATGTTCAGAGATTGCAGTAAAGACAGGCATAAGAAATTATAAAAGTATTAATTTTGGGAACTGATAAATGTCCATGAAATCTTCACAATTTATGTTCTTCTGCTGCGGCTTCAGCCAATCCCTCCATTCAGAGTCCCTGTCTTCCCACAACAAGAATCAAAGCAAAACAACAATTGTGGATGACAAAAGTCTTAAGACAGTCGTAACCACACAACTGACAAGGAAATTTGGTTATTTCTGTGTCATACAATAATTTAACATAATAATCATAATTATTACAATATGTATTAGGACATATCAGAATTTTAGGAATCTCCTACAATCCTAGAACACATAAACACATCTATAGAAATATAACCCCCAAAAAGTTAAATACCACCTCACATTTGACAATGCTTCCTGTATAATTCTAACATACCAAATAAATCTAATATGTCTCTTTTGGAATTCAGGATACCCAATATTTAAAAAAGGTTACCTCGAGGTTAAAATACTGATCTAGAACTTGAAATTTTTCTGCTGGAAAGTCTGTCAAAAATCAAAGATTTAAGACACTTGATATCACAAAATAAGTTCACAAGTTACTATAAAATAGTCATTCATTTAGCCAAAATCATTATACAAAAATGTTTACTTTTTGATAGAGAGGAGATTCAATTTCCTTAACAATAAAACCTAATAAAAACAGCATGGTGCCAACTAAATCTGTCTCCCCAACTCCTTTTTTCTTCTACAGTTTTACTCAAAAGGTAAACAGAAATCTCTTATTATCTCTTACATGAAAATTTTGTTCAAAAGGGAAAACCAAATTTTACCTTTGTATCTTGTTATTAACGTCAAAACTAATTTTAATAAAATTTTATAAACAAATCTATCTAATTTTAATCAGTTTGATCACAAGATAAGATTTCCATGAACTTTTTGTAACTTTTTACAGTTTTCTATTAAAGAGCAGATTAATGTTCCAAGAAAACCGTGTTATTTAGACACAGAGGTCCAGTTGCTGGCCTTGCATTAGTGTGCTTTTGATACTAATGTTTAGTTTATAGAAACACTCTGAGCTAATCTTATCCCTCAAAATCAACTCTTGCAGTCTCATATGCCCACCTCTTCTGTGATAGTCCCTGGGCCTAGAGGGATTGAATAGTTGTTATTTTATTTCATTTCTGCTTTTGTGTCAATACTCAAGATTTAGCAGGGATCAGTGCCTTTTTTCAGACCCAGTGGTCAAACCCCTGCAACTTAACAGTACAAGGATTAGTTAACAGGATATTTATACTACAGAAAGTCCTATCATTCTCTCTAACATGTCAGAAATAAAAGCACTGTGATTTGGTGCTCAGGAGTTACTGCTTGTAGCACTTCAAACCACTGTATTAAAGTAGTTAAATTACTCACTACACATGTCTAATTGCTGGTACTCTAGTGACAGAACTGTGACTAAAAGCATCAAAAGTGTAACAGGTCCTATGTCAAACTTATCAAAGCAAGACAACTAACTTGTTTCTCCATCATTAAAAACATAGTAAATGCAAATATTAGTTTTGGAAATGCAATATGAAGACAATTTCCTTTCACTTAAATATTTTATAATGAAACTGGGATAAAGTAAGAACAAGTGAATAATTAATTTATTTTCAGCTATTTCAAATAGCATTACATAATTCCAAGATTAGTTTCTAGATACAGCACTGACAACTTATTAGGGAACTCTCACCGCTGAAATCTTCAAACCAGTGCAACACTTGTATTTCTTTGGTTTTCAAGTATGCACATGAAGGCATCAGTGATAAACTGCTTGGGATCAAAAATCACTAGACAGAATCACATATTTGTTATTACTACTTAATCCAAGTGAATGTCACTTAATTTTAATAATGACTAACACACCTAAGTTAGTTTCAGAGAAATTTCAATCAATATAACTTCCTTAAGGACAAGGCCAATCTTTCCTGAATATTAAAACTTTGTACCCATTTTACAGTTTTTCCTCATTACTTAAAGGAATATATCTGAAACCAACTCAAATTATTGATTGATTGAATTACCTTGGAAATAAACACCATTTAAACATTTTAATTCTCACCAATCTTTTCAAATAACAAAATAAATAATGTACTGTTTCTGCTTAAAACTTGTAAAAATAGTTCATTTTTTTAAAACCAGGAAACTTAAAGCCTTGTGTCTCTCTAGATCATCAGAGGTAAGCAATAGCAACAAGTTTTAAATGCTGGTGTCCTCTATCAATTTTTGCATGCTTAACAAATATAGGTTAGAAATTTTAGATAAATAAAATAAATGATTAATTGCTGGAAATGTGTAGGAAACAAAATGACTATTCATGGAACCAAATAAAAGCCTTCCATTAGAAATGAAAAAATATCAATCATTTTATATACATGTATATGAAAGTAAAACCCAAAGGAGAACACAGCAAATAATTGAAAATTAAAAGCAAAAACAAAGAACAGGAAACCAACTCCCAAATTTCTCTTCTGTTCAGTTTACCTTGGAGGCCACAGTGTTACTCAGAATCTAAAAAATTCACATGATGTATATTTTGTTCCTAGTACACAAATTAATGTTTTTAAGTCCACTAATAACACTATATTTTCTGTGTAATTAAGAAATTCACTTTAGGTGTATAATCAGTAAGTACTTAGTGCTGGTATCATCTATGCAGAAGGCCAAATACAGTGTGAAATAAAGCGATGGAAGCATTTATGTTAAATTTGGCTCCATGTTAATCTCCTTTCACTTAAATACTTTATAACAAAACAGGAACAAAGTAAGAACAAACAAACAACTAATTTATTTTTACCTATTTAAAAGAGTATCATCACATAATTCAAAGATTAATTTCTAGATAGAGTTTGGCTTCATGCTTGACTGCCATTGTATTTCATTACGAAATGTATTAATTTACCTTCGTCAAGACCAAGAGCTTTAATTATGAGCAATGTTAACTAGCCAAATTTCTCTAATTTTCTCTCAGGTTTTAAAGAATATTTTACTATATAAACTGTTTCATCTTTATTTTCTCTGTATGTGCATGAAGGGTAGTCATATAAGTCATATAAACAGGAAAAAGCTACATATGACTTACATGGGCCATCTATGACATGCTTGGACTTTCTCTTTTGTACTAGCTTTTCTTTTCTTTTTAAAATAAGCAGTCATTTTATTTTAGGACAAAAATTCACCATACATGATCCTTTGTCATACAAAATTCTTTCTTTTTTCTTTTTTCTTTTTTTTTTGAGACGGAGTCTTGCTCTGTCACCCAGGCTGGAGTGCAGTGGCATCATCTTGGCTCACTGCAAGCTCTGCCTCCCAGGTTCAGGCCATTCTCCTGCCTCAGCCTCCTGAGTAGCTGGGACTACAGGCACCTGCAACCACACCTGGCTAATTTTTTGTATTTTTAGTAGAGACGGGGTTTCACCATGTTAGCCAGGATGGTCTCAATCTCCTGACCTCGTGATCTGCCCGCCTCGGCCTTCCAAAGTGCTGGGATTTCAGGCGTGATCTTTATTTTCTTTATAACCTTCCTTACCAAAAATATATCTTCAGGTCCTTAACTTTCTTTATATCCCTCTCCCCTACTTACTTGTTCCTTTCTATCTTGTTTCATAGATAACCCTTTGAAGTCCATAATTCTAAATAACCTTTAGATACCCTCTGAATTAGGCAAAACCATTCTTTTTCTCACAAAGAACACATCTTCTTTGGCACATGTTATACACTGAATTATATATTAACTATAATTCTTATCCTTAGTAACTTTAAATTTTAGTGAAAACCTAGGAAGCAAGAAATTCTGAGCTGCCTTTCAGATATTAACATTTGGTGGATGAGAACCATTTCACAACTTTTAGAAATATGTTTCCCCATATCATAATTATTTCTTAATTAGAAATGACTCAGACATCCAACTAGCATAAAAAATAATTTTAAGATTTTAAGTTACAGGCTGGGAGTGGTGGCTCATGCCTGTAATCCCAGCACTTTGGGAGGCTGAGGCGGGTGGATCACAAGGTCAGGAGATCGAGACCATCCTGGCTAACACGGTGAAACCCTGTCTCTACTAAAAATACAAAGAATTACCTGGCGTGGTGGCGGGTGCCTGTTGTCCCAGCTACTCGGGAGGCTGAGGCAGGAGAACGGCATGAACCCAGGAGGTGGAGTTTGCAGTGAGCCAAGATTGCGCAACTGCACTCCAGCCTGGGCGACAGAGCAAGACTCCATCTCAAAAAAAAAAGAAAAAATGATTTTAAGTTACACAGAAAATTCACCTACAACACTTACCCGTTTACGTTTTCTTTATTTTTAGCAATTTATCTAGATTTGTGAATCATTTCCTTGTTAACCATTTTATAACCTGTGAATATCAGGTATTCACCTAAGTAAGAACCTTAGTGTTAACTACATGGGCATGTTCACCAATAACTCAGAAGATTCAGCTATTTTTGATAAACCAACATTAAATAGGTCTTACTTATCAAAAAAATTCACACAAAGATCATTTTGTTTTGGCTGGGTTTATAGTTGTATAACCTCTATGCCAAACCCTGATACCTAAAAATATCTAGCAGAGACAAATATAAAACCCCAACAAAAATGTATGCTGACAACACTGAAGACATTTCTTTTTTTATATTACCAATAATTTTAAAGCCAGCTGTTTATTAAAGTTTTAGTTAAGTCACATGAAAATTACTTAGACTTATTTACTTAATTTATTAATGATCTTTTATTTATAAGCCAATTTGGTAGACATGCGTAATAAATGTACATACACATAAACACATCTAGACATGTATACACACACACAAAGATCCAACAGCTTTTATCTTGGAACTCTAGTCATCAGATATAAATACATACTTACCAGCCTACAAACATGTTCACATGGTTCAACTTTGTTTGCCCCAATAGGTGATCCAGTGAAGGCCGTGAACCAAAATTTCAGGTAAAGCACTTTCCATGGCAGTTTGATTTGTAAAGGCCAAACCTTCCTAGACTCCAAGGAACAATGGGGCAAAACAGCATCACAGAACCTCACCTGGAACCTACTAACCAGGCCCAACCCTGCTTAGAATAGCAGCATTAAAGCCTGTATATCTAGAATTCCATTTCACTTTCCCATTAGCAACAGCAAACTCCAGATTCCAAACAATGTTGGGGCCAAACAAAAGAAAATCACTTTACTGAATTTATTACAAAAGAAAATTAGTTTACTGAATTCCAATTTCCCATGACTATGTTGACACACACACAAACAATCACCAAAACAGAATCCAAGTGCTTCAGCAATAAACAAGCACCAAGTGGGTCTAAATTGAAACAGTCAGTGTGCTTCCTCTCTCAATCAGTTGGGCTTTATCCACTTGGAAATGGAAATTCCAACCAAAATTGAGAGGAACTGACCCACTCTCTGGTACCCACAAAAGACACTCACTTGCCCAGACACACACACAACACACAATTAGAAATAATCCCCCAAGAGTGTCCATATTGAAACAGTCAGGGTGCTGCCATCTCTCAGTCAGTTGGCCTTGTCCACTTGCCAATGGAACTTCCTCTAAAATAAAAATTTCCCAAATTGAAAGGAGCAGATCATGCTATCTCGGCCCACAAAGGAAATTTCATCTGTCCTGATGCAGATATCAAATTTAAAGATTGTTCCTTCTAGGCATTCAGGAAGGCAGCTGGGGCCAGCAGCAGCAGGACCAGAGAGGGAAACAGACCCACGTCCAGCCAAAAAAAAAAAAAAAAGGGTCAAGGGGCTACTTAGAAGGGCTTTTGAAATTCCTGACCCACAGCAACCAAGCCACCAGCAATGTGTTCCTGGTCAGGGAACTGGAATTTGTTACTGAAACACTGAGGATTCAGTGTAGGTCTTGCTGCTCACTGCACAGAAAGCCATTCACTGAGACAATGAGTATTGCCAGAGGAGAAGGCTTTAATCAGGTTCTGCTTCCAAGGAGAAGAAAGATTAGTCTCAAATCCATCTCCCTGATGGACTAAAATTAGGGGTTTATATAGCAGGAAAGAAATGTTACCCTGTGTGGGAAGACAGGAATTAGGGAGGGGTAAGGAAGAGGAGTTGGTCGACAGGAAGCAGATGGTTGGTTAAGCAATCATTATAAGTGAGGGGTCTGACACCCCATTGTCCAAAAGCACCAAATAGTGAGTTTCAGCTTCTTAATACTATCTGGGAGTCCTGATAGTTGATTTCCTGAGAAAGGAACTCAGATACGACAATTGTAATTTTCTTCAGTTTTAAGACAGGGAGGATCAATTTGTATGTTTATTCAAAGAAACCATAAACATCAGCTCTGTGGGGCAATTGGGTCAGTTGCAATAGTTTTATTTATCAAACTTAGTACAACAATTCTGATGTGTTGCTGCAAAAATATTAATAAATTTGATTATGGGTTGCTGCTCTATGTTCCATTGGTGTTACCTAATGTGCATTTTATACATTGTATTGTACTTCTAAAATTGCCAAATTTTTCATTTTAAACATATGTTGCCTGGTAAAAATTGTGGGCTCTACATATTTCTCTACCTACCTATATTAGAATTAGATTTGGTTAGGGTTTTTTTTTCCCATAGGTTATTGGAGAACCAGTGGTGTTTGGTTACATGAGTAAGTTTTTTAGTGGTAATTTGTGAGATGTTGGTGCAACCATCACCTAAGCAGTATACACTGCACCAAATTTTCAGTTTTTATCCCTCACCCCATTCTCACCCTTTCCCCTTGAGTCCCCAAAGCCTATTTTTCATTCTTATTCCTTTGCATCATCATAGCTTAGCTCCCACTTATGAGTGAGAACATACTATGTTCTCACTCATTTCTGAGTTACTTCACTTAGAATAATAGTCTCCAATCTCATTGAGGTTGCTGTGAATGAATGTTGTCAATTTATTTCTTTTTATGGCTTAGTAGTATTCCATCACATATATGTATATATTATATGTGTGTGTGTGTGTGTATATGTATATATATGTGTGTGTATATATATAATAGTTTCTTTATCCACTTGCTGATTGATGGGCATTTGGGCTGGTTCCACACTTTTGCAATTTCGAATTGTGCTCCTATAAACGTGTGTGCAAGTATCTTTTTTTGTATAATGATTTCTTTTCCCTTGGGTAGCTACTCAGTAGTGGGATTGCTGGATCAAATGGTAGTTCTACTTTTAATTTTTTAAGGAATCTCTACATTGTTTTCCATAGTGGCTGTACTAGTTTACATTCCCACCAGCAGTGTAGAAATGTTCCCTGTTCACTGCATGCATGCCAACATCTATTATTTTTGATTTTTTGATTAGGGCCATTCTTGCAGGAGTGAGGTGGTATCTCATTGTGGTTTTGATTTTCATTTTTCTGATCATTAGTGATGTTGAGCATTTTTTCATATGTTTGTTGGTCATTTATATATTTTCTTTTGAGAATTGTCTATTCATGTCGTTTGCCCACTTTTTGATGGGGTTGTTTGTTTTTTTCTTCCTAATTTGTTTGAATTTGTTGTAGATTCTGGATATTAGTCCTTTTGTGTCCGGAATTGGTGGGTTCCTGTTCTCACTGACTTCAAGAATGAAGCCACGGACCCTCGTGGTGAGTGTTACAGCTTTTAAGGTGGCGCTTCTGGAGTTTGTTCCTTCTGATGTTCTGATGTGTTCGGAGTTTCTTCCTTCTGGTGGGTTCGTGGTCTCGCTGGCTCAGGAGTGAAGCTGCAGACCTTCGTGGTGAGTGTTACAGTTCTTAAGGTGGCGTGTCTGGAGTTGTTCGTTCCTCCCGGTGGGCTCGTGGTCTCGCTGGCTTCAGGAGTGAAGCTGCAGACCTTCACGGTGAGTGTTACAGCTCATAAAAGCAGTGTGGACCCAAAGAGTGAGCAGTAGCAAGATTTATTGCAAAAAGCGAAAGAACAAAGCTTCCACAGTGTGGAAGGGGACCCAAGGGGGTTGCCACTGCTGGCTCAGACAGCCTGCTTTTATTCTCTTATCTGGCCCCACCCACGTCCTGCTGACTGGTAGAGCCCAGTGGTCTGTTCTGACAGGGCGCTGATTGGTGCGTTTACCATCCCTGAGCTAGACATAAAAGTTCTCCATGTCCCCATCAGATCAGTTAGATACAGAGTATCGACACAAAGGTTCTCCAAGGCCCCAACAGAGCAGCTAGATACAGACTGTCGATTGGTGCACTCACAAACCCTGAGATAGACACAGGGTGCTGATTGGTGTGTCTGCAAACCTTGAGCTAGATACAGAGTGCCGATTGGTGTATTTACAATCCTTGGGCTAGACATAAAGGTTCTCCAAGGCCCCACCAGAGCAGCCAGATACAGAGGGTCGATTGGTGCATCCACAAACCTCAAGCTAGACACAGGGTGCTGATTGGTGTGTTTACAATCCCTGAGCTAGACATAAAGGTTCTCCACATCTCCACCAGACTCAGGAGCCCAGCTGGCTTCACCCAGTGGATCCTGCACCAGGGCTGCAGGTGGAGCTGCCTGCCAGTCCCGTGCCATGCGCTCGCACTCCTCAGCCCTTGGGTGGTCAGTGGGACTGGGCACCGTGGAGCAGGGGGTGGCGCTCATCGGGGAGGCTTGGGCCGCACAGGAGCCCGTGGAGGGGATGGGAGGCTCAGGCATGACGGGCTGCAGGTCCCGAGCCCTGCCGCACGGGAAGGCAGCCAAGGTCCGGTGAGAAATCAAGAGCAGCGCCGGTGGGTCGGCACTGCTGGGGGACCCAGCACACCCTCCGCAGCCACTGGCCTGGGTGCTAAGCCCCTCATTGCCCAGGGCCAGCAGGGCCGGCCGGCTGCTCTGAGTGAGGGGCCTGCCAAGCCCACGCCCACCCGGAACTCCAGCCGGCCTGCAAGCGCCGCGCGCAGCCCCGGTTCCTGCTCACGCCTCTCCCTCCACACCTCCCTGCAAGCTGAGGGAGCCAGCTCCCGCCTTGGCCAGCCCAGAAAGGGGCTCCCACAGTGCAGCGGTGGGCTGAAAGGCTCCTCAAGTGCCATCAAAGTGGGAGCCCAGGCAGAGGAGGCGCTGAGAGCAAGCGAGGGCTGTGAGGACTGCCAGCACGCTGTCACCTCTCACTTTGTTAGATGTATAGATTGAAGATTTTCTCCCACTCTGTGGGTTATCTGTGTACCCATCTGACTGTTCCTTTTGTCATGCAAAAACTCTTTAATTAAGTACCAGCTATTCATCTTTGTTTTTATTGCATTTGATTTTGGGTTCTTTATCATGAAATCCTTGCCTAAGCCAATGTCTAGAAGGATTTTTTCAATGTTGTCTTCTAGAATTTTTATAGTTTTAGGTCTTAGATTTATGTTCTTGATCCATCTTGAGTTGATTTTTATATAAGGTGAAAGATGAGGATCCAGTTTCATTCTCCTACATGTGGCTTGCCAATTATCCCAGCACCATTTGTTGAATTGGGTGTCCTTTTCCCACTTTGTTTTTGTTTGCTTTGTCAAAGATCTTTTGGCTGAAAGTATTTGAGTTTATTTCTGGATTCTCTATTCTGTTCCATTTGTCTATGTGCCTATACAAGTACCATGCTGATTTGGTTATGGTTGAGAGAAAACACATAAAAAATGGCTCAAATAAGAAGTTTATTTCACTCTTATAAAAAAGTTCAGAGATAAGCAGTTCCAAGGCTTTATTATGGCCACAATATGTCAGGGCTCAAGGCTTCTTCTATCTTGTAACTCTTTCTTATATGATATTTGATCCTAAGAGCATGTCATAGGTAAAATGGCTGCTGAAGTGCCAGCCATTTCACTTACTTTTCTGCCAGCATGAATGTAGAAAAGAAGGAGAAACGCTAGGTCACATCTTTTAAGGACCGTTCCCAGAAACTACAAATACTACAAATACTTAGTCTGAATTTAGTCACATGGACATATCTGATGCAATGCAGTATAGGAAATATCTTTATTTCAGATTGCTGTAAATCTAGCTAAAAATTTATGGTCTTGTGACTATAGAAGAAGATAACAGATACTGAGAAAAATTGTAGTCTTTGCCCCACTGCCCTTCTATCTTATTGGGTAGTTGTTAAAGAGAAGTAATAAACATGAAAACAACTTAAAAGAGTCAAAAGTTCTATATAATTCCATGTTTAATAACAAGAAGGGACTTACTTAGGGTATTTTTTTTTTGAAACAAACATTCTTCCAGGGTTTTGATGTATCATTTTGGTGGTTTCTCAATATATCATTGGGATAATGTTGTAAATGGTGGATAAACGCCAATTTCTACTATTCCTCAAAGACTTTTGTAATTATTTTTTTGTCTACCAGGAAATCTAGTGGGTTTTTTAAAAAGACACTTGAACATCTGGCACATGTCCAGGAAGGCATAATACAAAGTTAAAACAGCTTTAGCTTCAAACATAGTTTTGTTCACTTTTGTCCCCCATATTTTTTCTGGATCTTTTCTTAAAACTGTGAACCTGGTGACAGCTCTGTGGCTAGTAAATCTTATTTACACCTACTTGTGCAAATGCTAATATTATTTCCTAAATATCTTTAATATTTTTGCAGGATAATGCTTTAATATTTGCTATTATTATTTAAACCAATTAAAGACACAAGACTGTCTAACCTAGAGAAAAATAAAAGAGGAAAAATTAAATTCAGCTTTATTTAGGTAATTTTGGAGAGTTATAATTCTACAAGATGTGTATGCTTGTGATATAGCGGTAAGCAGCCTAGGCATAATTTACATCCTTTCCTATGCAGTGGAGGGCTGGAATTCTGCATCTCTGCCTGTGACTGGTTTAGTTAAGTGAATTCAATTTAGAGGAAAAAGATTAAGATACCTAAGTTTGTTGGGGTCAAGCCACATTTTTTCAGCCAACCTTGCCTCCAATAATAATAATATCACATTTTGTTCCCCATTAACTCTTGTATATATTTCCCAACCGACTTGGAACTTGAAGAGGAAAAGGGATAATTTGTGTCCCCAAATCCCAGCAATACTCAATGAACAATTATCTGATAAATGGAATGATGACTGGTTGAGTGACTAAGTGAGCCAAAGTGCTTCCCAATGATATGGAAGTTAATCTGTAGAGGTGTGGTGAGTGTTTATACCAACCCAAAGAATAATGTTTGAGACATGTATAGGACAATAAAGGCACTTCTGTTCCAGTGAGGAAAAAGCCAGAATCAGGCTTTGAGTATACTTGGGAGGGTTGAATTCAGGATGTTAATGAGTCTCTTTTAGGGGACAGTGGGCTGCTGGGTGGCACTTTAGGAGAAACTCTATAATTCAATAAGAAAAGAGGATTTTGAGCACCCTGACATCTCTAGGTATAGCCTCAGCCACATACTTATCAGCCCTCTTGGCTCCACAGTAAATCTGAATCTTGTTTTATAATAACGCTGGTAAATGTTTATTTTGGTTTTAAAAATTTAGAAGATAAATTCAATCTTGGGTTTATTCCATAAAATAAACATGCTGTTAGCAGAGCCTAAACTAGGATGGATTCTCGATTGGTACTTAGGAAGTATAAATCGGCCATGGGATTTTGTCCAAGGGCTATCAATGAACGTATGTTTCGGTTTTCTGCCTCTTTTTTCTACTTGATGCTCTATCACTCAGGGTAGAGTAAGAGAATGATTATTTTCCTAAGAGATTTGGGGAATTCAGTCTCGATGGCTCCACAATGTTCACACAAATACTCTAGTTAAAAAAGAAGAAAGCCTTTGGGTTGGTGCCTTTATTTTACTCTATGTATTATTAGTTTCCATTCAATAAAAGGGAAATATAACATTTCATTTTTCCCTTTGGTTTTCATCATGAACAGACACATTCAGAACTTTTACCAAGGCTGGTCCTTGAGAGTATTGTGCTACAGCTGTTTTTTATTCTTGCTCCTAGGTGGCCCTGCCGAAATAAAATTTTGCTCTTTAGATGCATAGATACTTGGTTGAAAGTGTAAGTAAATTGAGGGACTTCTAGTTTGCCTGAATAAATCTGTATTAATTTAAACAGTTAGAAATTTATAATGCCATAAGACCAAAGAAAGATAATTCAAAAAATAGGCTCATTATATTTTAGAGCTAAACTTTCTTACTTTTAAAGACTATGGTGGTAATTAAATTGAATGTCTTAATCCTACAGACAAGGAGACTGGGGGGCAGAGATGTTAAGCCACATTCCTAATATAATATTCTATTCCATAGTGGTAGCAGGATTAAAACCCAGCTCCCAGAGTCCAATACAAGACTCTTTTTCACTTAATGCCACATGACTCCTTTCTTTAAAAATAAAATAATGGGTTTGCTTTACGAATGTCAACTGGCTGATGCATATAAGAAAGTCTATTATGGGAAATGTCAACCCACTTTGTGATGCTGGAGATACAGAGATGCTTCTCAGATGGTAACTCTTTGTGGGGTCCAGGAAATCTCTCTCTCCTCCCTCCTTGCTGTTTTACATTATATTACCCCTCCTACCCATGGGCTCCCACCTTCTTCTCCAATCAAGCCTCCTTTCTCCACAGAAGAGGTGGTCATAAAGACGTTAGTAAAAATGAATCTAGTTAAAGTTGCTGAATGCTTGAGAGTCCTACTTTCATCAGCAACAACAACAATAAAGTTTGTCTTGCAGAAGGGTCCCAAGGACCTAACTCATCTTCTGTGATCTCAAAACTGATACAAGCTCGAGTTGCTTGTGGAAACCTGTGTCTTTTCTTCCAAAGATAATAAGTAACAGACCCTCTGAGTGTCTGTTGAAAAGAAGAGAAAAGAGACTGTCTGCCTTTGTATTCCCCAGGGAGCAAAAGCTATTGTGAGGAAGCAGACAGGCCTTGTGCTGCAGCCTGGCTCACAATGGCACATGCTAGTGACAAGAGACATAACATCGGAGCTGTGGCTCCTGCATGGCTGCAACTATTGATACAAGTTGTGTTGACTTGTAGTTACTACAGCTTCAATCGGGACACTGCATTCCAAATAGTAATCAGTACCATACAAACTTTTCCAATATGCACTCCTCACTCTAATTAAACAAAACGTAAATATACATTTGAAAGCAAGTTCTCCCTTCTATGGAATAAATTGCTTTATTTTTAAGTTAGTTTAGCATGTGAGTCAATGGAAGGAAAAGCAACATCTATTTTATTACTGATGGGAGGCAAGAGTTTTAATATCCACAGATAAATTTAATGAGGACCATCTTTCTTATCTTTGGAGGAATATAGTATACATATGCAGTGCCTTTCAATCTAACATGTTTAAGTTCTATGTGTGTATATTTGCACGTGAATAAAACAAAAAGCTAATGAAATTAGAGTTTTAGAACTAGAGGGAAATGTAAATGTACCCTATTTCAGCTCTTCTGTCTTACAGTTCAATTTTCTACATTACAGTTCACACTCTTAGAAATTGAGATATATAGGAGCTTAGGAATCTGTCCATTAGTTGCAGAAGAACAAATATTCAAATTCTTTAAAATTGTATATTCTGATGTATTGGTCGAGATCCCAAATTACCAAAAAATTTATGAAAAAAATTAGAAATAATTAAATAACTTATTAGCACCTATAAAAGTACTTGAATTATGCACTGAATTATTAACACATTTATTGCATTTTAATACAATATGAAAGTACAATGTATTTTGTGGTATTTGAAATTTCATGTTTTAAATATTTTTCTTGATTGATAAAATTTTAACCAATCAGATCACCTCACTCACTGAATGCCTTGGCTAATAGAGAACTCTGAAATTTAATCCCAAAGTGGGCAATCCTGTGATATTCTGAATAATTCAGCCATTTTTCTCCTCATCTATTGGAGAAGAAATACATTTTTTTAATTATCAAACAAGTAGGCAAGATTTTTGAATGAATAAAATTATTTAGGTAATTTCTAATCTCCCCCTTTTACTGGTATAGACATAAATGGTATTGTTTTTTATTTGAAGGAAAGTTTTCATGTAAAGTTTTTAGCAAATTCTACTCTTAAAAGATTGTATATCACCAGAAAAGAATTAAAAACAAACCAAAGATGAAGAAGGTAAAGAAGGAGTCTCTTGCAGCATGCCAGCAGAAGGGTGCAGGGTCACAAGCAGCCTGTGAAAATCAAGTTTTGATGGGAGGAAGAGACTTCCCCAGGTTGATGACAACTGGAGAGTGGAAGTAGACTGAAATCCTCAGTTCTCAAACTTTAACATGGTAACTGGGATACTTGCTTTAACTCAGATTCCTAGGCACCACCTCAGAAATTCTTTAGCTCCGAGTTAAGGCACAGAAATCTGCAGTTTTAACAAGAAGTGCTAATGTACAGACGCGAGTGATCTGGAGCCACACTTGAGAAATCCTAATTTAAATTATAGCACAGGGAATGTAGGTTATGTAAAAAAAAAAAAAAAGGACTGTCCAATTAACACCACAATAAATTCCTGTGTGAAAAAGTGGACATTCTTTTCTAGAACAATATTTTGCAATAGTCACCAGCTACTTCTCATAAAAAGTTTCTGCCTAGACCAGGCACGGTGGCTCATGCCTTTAATCCCAGCACTTTGGGAGGTCGAGGTGGGCAGATCACCTGAGGTCAGGAGTTCAAAAACAGACTGGCCAACATAGTGAAACCCCATCTCTACTAAAAATACAAAAATTAGGCAGGCGTGGTGATAGGCGCCTGTAATCCCAGCTACTTGGGAGGCTAAGGCGGGAGAATCACTTGAACCTGAGAGGTGGAGGTTGTAGTGAGCCAAGATTGCACTACTGCACTCCAGCCTGGGCAACAGAGTGAAACTCTGCCTAAAAAAAAAAAAAAAAAAAAAAAAGTTTCTGCCCAGATAATCCTGGAAAATTTCTATGCTATAATCAATATTTAGAAATTCATAGATTATTCTAACATGCAAAAAGGTGTTGCATTACAAAACTCTGTGTTTAAGTGATTTTCTATATTTACTTAATCATGGAATGTATTTTTATTTAAGCAGAATTCCTATTTGTATCCCATTGAGCCTATCCTCAGAAAAACCACTTAGGAAAACAATAGAGTAATAGAGAAGTTTTGACCTTCTGAACTGATATACAAGCACCTCTATTATCTAATGCGTCAAAAGCCTACTATGAAATCTCTTTACCCATGAACGAAGATGTTCAGGACTTTGGGGCTTTATACAGGGACACTCTGCTTTTGTTCTGGCTGAGTATTGTTTGAAAGATTCTTCTCTATAACTAGGAAGCTCGATTTATAATTTATTATTTTTTCCCCTCCATGATTGGAAGTCCTTTTAGCTATAGCAAGCTGTATTGAGTTTTCCAATTTAACTATTTCATGCCTATTTATATATTGAGTCACATCATTTAGTTATCATTTTTGGACAGTGACAAAATGACAGTGGATAGGGTTTTCTCTTCTCTTTGTAGAAAACAAAACAAAACTCTTCATAGAAAACAGGATTTTCTGAATGATTCCAAAAATAATTTGAAATCTGTCTTTTATTATGCTATGTGATCTAACTCCAATCCTAGAATGATCAAGCCATCTCTGTCTCCATAGCTGCTTACAAACTTCCGAGTTCTGCCATAGAAAGCCACAGAAATAGACATAAGTTCTATTATGAATTCATGATCGCCAAACTCAAAGAAGCCTTCACCCCTACCAGTTAATTCTACTATATAGTGGTTGCCCATTATTCATGGTGATACATTCCAAGATTCCCTGTGGATGCCTGAAACCACAGACAGTACTGAATCCTACATATACTATATTTTTTCCTATACATACATACCTATGATAAAGTTTAATTTATAAAGTAGGCACAGCAAAAGATTATCAACAATAGAACAACTATAACAATATATTGTACTACAAATTATGTGAATGTTGCATCTCCCTCTTTTTCTCTTTCTTCTCAAAATATCTTAATACTATGTATAATACCTACCTCTTTTCAGACAGTAGTTAACCGTGGGTAACTAAAATCATGGAAAGTGAAATCCTGAATAAGAGAGGACTGCTGTGAGAGGTGTCTGAACTAGAGTGACTTCATTTTGAACAGGGGCTGGGTAAAATAGGCTGAGACCTATTGAGCTGTGTTCCCAGGAGGGTAAGGCATTCTTAGTCACAGAATGAGATGGGAGGTCGGCACAAGATACAGGTCATAAAGACCTTGTTAATAAAACAGGTTGCAGTAAAGAAGCCAGCAAAAACCCACCAAAACCAAGATGGCCACGAGAGTGATCTCTGGTCGGCCTCACTGCTACATTCCCAGCAGCGTGCTGACAGTTTACAAATGCCATGGAAATGTCAGAAAGTTGCTCTATATGGTCTAAAAATGGGAGGCATGAATAATCCACCCCTTGTTTAGCATATAATCAGGAAATAACCATAACAATGGGCAACCAGCAGCCCTCAGGGCTGTTCTGCTTATGGAGTAGCCTTTCTTTTATTCCTTTACTTTTGTGCATGTGTGCACCACACGTGCAGTGGCATGATCTTGGTTCACTGCAACCTCTGCCTCCTGAGATCAAGCAATTCTTGTGCCTCAGCCTCCCAAGTAACTGGGATTACAGGCATGCACCACCATGCCCAGCTAATTTTTTTCTGTATTTTTGATAGAGATGGGGTTTGGTCCTGTTGGGCAGGTTAGTCTCAAAGTCCTGACCTCAGGTGATCTGCCCACCTCGGTTTCCCAAAGTGCTGGGATTACAGACATGGCCCACCATACCATGCCTATTCCTTTACTTTCTTAATAAACTTGCTTTCATTTTATGGACTCACCTTGAATTTTTCCTTGTGTGAGATCCAAGAACCAACCTTCTCTTGGGGTCTGGATGGGGACCCCTTTCCACTGACACTACTGTACATCTCTCATACTCATCAATGACAGCTACATTTTCACGTTTTATCTAACTCTCTTTTTCCCTCACCCCGAGATCAACCTCAACCTTATGATCTACTTCATGAGAAACTAGAAGCTATGAGTTGGAAATATCATGAAGCATAGAAATCTTCACAGATCTGCCCCTCTACTGTCATTTTTCCTTTTTATTATAATTTAAGACCCTTTCCTCTTCCTCTGTAAGGCTAATCCTTCCACAGGTACTTTGACTTCCTTCCCATCACAGCTCCTAAGGAATCATAGATTCATACCTTTCTCTTACTGAATATTTATTATGTATTATGAACCAGACAATATTCTAAATCCTAAGGATATACCTGTGGACAGATTAAAGATGCCTGCCTTTTAAAAAGTTGTATTCTAGTAAAATATTATTCTTTACATTATATATAATGCCTTCTTCATTTGTACATGCAATCTCTCTCTTTATCTGGATCCTTTCCATTGGTTTTTCACATTAAGAAAAGCAAAACTGTCTGGATGTGGTGGCTCACTCCTGTAAT
This sequence comes from Hylobates moloch, assembly GCF_009828535.3. NCBI lineage: Eukaryota > Metazoa > Chordata > Mammalia > Primates > Hylobatidae > Hylobates > Hylobates moloch. The sequence goes on from NW_026652278.1 coordinate 48,555,386, forward strand.
CTCAGCACTTTGGGAGGCCAATGCGGGCAGATGGCTTGAGCTCACAAGTTCGAGACCAGCCTAGGCAACATGGTGAAACCTGTCTCTACAAAAAATACAAAAATTAGCTGGGTATGTGGTGGTGGGAGCCTGTAATCCCACCTACTCTGGAGGCTGAGCATGAGAATCACTTAAGCCTAGGAGGCAGAGTTTGCAGTGAGTCAAGATTGTACCACTGCACTACAGCCTGGGTGATAGAACCAGACCTTGTCTCAAAAGAAAAAAAAAGCAAAATCAAATACTATAAATATCTCTCTCTCCAGCTATGGCCCTGTATTATTGCTTCATGCCACAGCCATACTTCTTAAGAGTTTACTTTTTTGGCCAGGCATGGTGGCTCACGCCTGTAATCCCAGCACTTTGGGAGGCCAAGGTGGGTGGATCACCTGAGGTCAGGAGTTCAAGACCTGCTTGGCCAACATGGTGAAACACCGTCCCCACTGAAAACACAAAGATTAGCTGGACATGATGGCAGGTGCCTGTAATCCTAGCTACTTGGGAGGCTGAGACAAGAGCATCACTTGAACCTGGGAGGCAGAGGTTGCAGTGAGCCTAGATCACACCATTGCACTCCAGACTGGGTGACTGAGCGAAACTCTGACTCAAAAAAAAAAAAAAAAAGTGTTTACTTTTTCAAAGAATTGCCTAGTTGTCCATATCTGCTCTTCTATTTACTCATCCTCTATTATTCCTTATTTACAATATTACTTCTGCCTCTATTATTTCACTTAGCTCTTATTTCAGACAATGAGTTCCAGTGTTGCTGGATTTCAGCATGCAGTTTTTGGTCTTCATCCTCCTTACTTTTCAGTACATTTGATTCTGACAGGTACTTCCTGCAACACTCATTCCCCATTGATTTCTATGATACCATTCTCCCTTGGTTTCTTATCCGGACACTTCCTTTCTCTCTTCCTGGCTCATCCACTTCTACCAGTCATTATGTTAAAGTTCTTCATTGTTCAATATAGGCTCTCTTCTATCTCCTTTCACTGTATGACTTTTCTGGAGAACTTCATTAAGGTTCTTGGTTTCAAATACCACTTACATGCTAGTGATTCACAAATTTATATCTCTGACTTTCTCTGAGTTCCAAAGATAGAAGGTGGATACAAAGATAGATATTTGGCTAGTGGATATCCCATCTTGCATGCCTCAAAAGCATCTCAAAATGAACATATTTAGATTCAAATTCGTGACTCTCGAGAATTCCTTAGTCTTGTTTTCCTTCCAGTGTTCTCTATCTTCTGAAAATCAGAATCCTAGTAACCCACTTACACTTCCCTCTCCCTCACCTCCCAGATATAATGCACTGCCATGTCCCATTATTTGGCCTCTGAAATAAATTTCTACAATCCATTTACTTCGCTCCATTTTCACCACCATCCTGGTCAAGGTACAATTTCTCACCTAAAATTTATAATAACCTCCTAAATAGCAGTATCTTATCTCTCTCCAATCTGTGCTCACTCTGCAGCAAGAACGTTCTTTTGAAAGGAAAAGCTGATCATATCATTTTCTTATTAAAAACCATCAACTGTGTCCACTGGTTTTAAGATAAGAGTAGAACTAAAGTCTTTCTTGGTCTACAAGTTTGCCTCGCCACCATTTGCTCATTCCATTTCCCCTCTTTCTTTCGGCTCCAAATGTATTGGCTCGTTTTGTCCCTTATAAACTCTTGCTTTTCTTTGTCGTTGGGCCTTTGTCTACATTATTTTCATCACCTGGAGTTCCTTTTTCTTATTTCTTTGCCTGATGAACTCCTCTTAACTTCCCATATATTAGCTCAAATTTGACTTCCTTAAGGGAGCCTTTCTCCTGCACTGAATTAGATCAAATCTCTTTTTATTATATCATGTATTTCTCTTTTGAAGTTTTTTTGTAGGTATGTAATTTTTTGGTATGTGTGTAGAAAGGCACAACTTGCAGTTGTATGTTTATTTACATGATTACTTATGTTTTTTCTTACTAAATCATAAGTTCCATGAGGTCAAGGGTTATGAATGTTTTGTTCACCAATTGTCCTTAGCAGCTAGTACATACTTGACACTTTGTAGAACATATAAAATAACTTTTACTACTGTGAGTTATGCAAGACATTTTGGCAGCAAAGGAAAGTACTGATTATGCCAATGTTCTAGAGATTCAATATTAAGTGGCTTGAACTTATGCTGATACATTTTTAATGATATTTTTATGATATCTCTTAGGAGATGACTCAGGACAATCCATATGCAGTCCCCATCCTCCAATTTGAAATTTAAAAAATTTCCGTTTTTTGAATTAATCCTATAGTCTAGTATTAGAAAAAAATTTTTGGAGGTTATAGGTGGCAAATAATTTTTCACACTGAATCTTAGAGGAAGTCCATGATATTCTCCAGGTAAACTTACAGTTACAGGAGAGTCTCCAGGCTTTGAATGGTCCTGATACACAATAATTGCTGTAAACAACTTTTTCCTTAGATCCTCATCATTTAAATTTTACTCCTCCATAGTGTGGAAATTATAATTCTTTCTCATCTAAAAGGCTATCTTCATAAGGCTTGTTGCACTCCAATATGATATGTGAAGTATTTATACCTATATGAAATATATGTAAATATATTTACAGTTAAGTTTTACATTTAGATATAAATATGTCATATTAAAATATATATTAATATATCAGATATACTTACTACATAAATATAAATTATATTTATGTACAAATATGTGTTAATTTATAGTGTATATAATGATATGACATATATAAGCATATAAATATTAATATTTTATTATGAGAATGAATTGGTGATAAACAGATGTTGGTAAATGTGTGAGGTCAACCAGGAACCAAGGAATCTTGATGTGTTATTTTTTAGCTGAAATTGTATACTCTGTTTAGAGTTAGACATAGGGAGAGCATGTATAAAACATTCCTCTTCATTTTTCTTACTATTGTGTAGAGTTAAACATATATACAAAGCATTTATGAAGCAAGACAGTATACATACCTAATTCCTGGCAGAGTAACTAGGTGCTTATAGGAGTTTAAAAGAGGAATCACAACTACCTGCCAACAATTTAATAAAAGCAGTGAAACATTTTAATCTTGAATATTTCCCATTATTTTTTAAAAGATATATGTTTTTGTTAGAGAATCAGTATAAACTTTTTCTAGAAATTTAGAAAATTTCAGGCAAAAATAAACACATGTGCAAGTCTACTAGATAAAAGTAATCAATATTAACATTTTTATATATTTCTTTACCCAAAAGGGTAGTACAGAATATGCTGTCTTATAAATTGATAGTATGTATTAATTTCCATGCCAATAAATATTCTTCCATAACATATTCTCTTATGGCTATATATTTATCTCTTTTGTGGATAAACCATGATTTCTTTAAATAGTTGTGTAATGATGGGCACTGTTTTGCTATTATAAACAATAAATGTGATTAGCTAAATGGTTAAAAATTTAGGGGGACATGTCAGGGGATATAGACAGGAATACTCAAGATGTTATATAGGCTGAGCTGAGAAACACAGATGACTCTATCTTGGGAAACTTTAAAGGTACATGAACTTCCCTATGGTAGAGCAAAGCTATGCAAATTGCTCAGGTTGGATTAAGTGTAGGCTAAATATTTTGTGCTAACAAAAGTCTAAAGTTAAGGAAGGCAATGTAGGAATAAAGTAATTAAGAATGATAACTATAGATTCAGACTCTATGGATACAATTCCTAGCTTTCCCATTTACTATCTGGTGATATGGAGCAAGTCATTTCATTCCTCTGAGCCTCAGTTTCCTCAGATGAAAAATGAGAATAACTATGCCTAGCTAATAAAGTTGTCATAAAGATTGAGATGATGCATGTAAATGATAATCATGGTGCTTAGGATACACTAAATGTGTACCAAATGTTATCTATTGTTATTATTTTGAGACACTTTGAAAACATATAAAACAAAAATTCTGAAATGCAAATCCTAAAATGGTACTAAACATGAGTCTCTATGAACTTTCAAAAAGAAGATGACTTTTGTATATCCTAACACTTAAGATTATGGATTTGTTTTCTCCATGAGTTATAAGTTCTTTCCTCTGAAGGCTATTAGAGTCATCCCTGCTCTTGTTTCTTGTCTGCACACTCAGAGACTATGAATTTCTAGGCAGCGCCCACTCCACCCTCCACAAGCATTTATTGAAAACAAACACATAGTACTTGGCTAGCAATCCTCTAGTTCTTTCAAGAACAAACAAATTAAGAGAGATTTGGTCAATATCAATGCTCTTAACCAGAAATCTATCTTAATAAATATCTGAACTTTAATAAAAATGTACATTTACTTTTCTAGGGTTAGTGCCATAAAGATTAACTGAATATGCAGAGGGTCTTAAAAGGGTCTTAGTCCTTTTATGTTAAAAGCATTCTCAGTCTAATGAAAGTAACACACACACACACACAATCACACAAACATACAACCCCTAAGTCTAATTGTTGCACAAAGAATCTCTTTGAGAATTTTGTGTTTGGGGGAAGTCCAAGGCAGGAGTCATGGTATGTGTCAGAATACTCCTACTTCCTACCTAATACAAAATCCTGCTAAGGAATATTGACAGTTTAAAGTAGAGGCAGAACGTTTTTGTACAAAAAGCACTTGCTATTGCTTCTTCTAATATCTTGGATATTTCTTAGCTTCTCTGAGCTGCATTTTTTCTTATCTTGAGAAAATAAATAAGTGAGCTTTGGGTATTTTTGAAGCTTAAATGAGTAATATGTATGGAATCTCTCAAGTATTTCCTTAATATACTACATTTTTACTCATTTCTGTATAATCACATTATCAGAGCTAATCCTGGGGTAGAATTTGTAGCAGATACTTGCCTGTTTTGCCTCTTTGGAGGAATTTGGGTTATGCTGAGCCAATAAGATAAATGTGTATTTGGAACACAGATACTCTAAATGTCCGAGGCCCTTGAACTGGGAGATCAGAGAGCATGTAGAGAGGAGTTAGATCATGTTTAAGTAAAATAAATTGGCCTATGGAAGAGAAAGAAAGAGGCAGTTGTCCAGATAGAAGTTGAGATGAGAAAAACATGAAGCACTTGACAGATCAAGAAAGTGAAGAAGTTCCTCAACTTCTATTTCATGTTCTAGCTACTAGTGAAACCTTTTCAAACTTCCTCTTTTTGCATGGTATCACTGATGTTTTTATTCATTTATTACTGTATCCACCAACACCCAACAAAGTGAAATAATGACGAGATAGATACGGTCCTTATAGAGCCTACATACATATCTGTGTTTTATTTCAATGATATCTCTTTCCTACTGATAACATCCTGTGTGTGTTTGGCTTCTTGCAACGGAACTGATTAAAACCCTGGGCAAAGTTATGAAGCAGATGATACCATGTTCTTATAGAGAATCACACTGAAGTCCCTATTATTTAATGTCCAAATGTGGGCTACTCAGTCTTCCCCTTCAATGACACAGCAAGTCTTTACAGATTTCTCTACTTTCATTCCCTCTGTTTGTGGTAATTTCATACATTTTTTTTCAACAGGTTTTTAGGGGAACAGGTGGTGTTTGGTTACATGGTTAAGTTCTTTAGTAGTGATTTTTGAGATTTTGGTACACCCATAACCCAAGCAGTGTACACTGTACCCAATATGTAGTCTTTTATCCCTCACCCCTACTCCCAACTTTCCCATAAGTCCCCAAAGTTCAACATGTCATTTTTATGCCTTTGCACCCTCATAGCTTAGCTCCCACTTATAAGTGAGAACATATGATGTTTGGTTTTTCCATTCCTGGGTGACTTCACTTACAATAATGGTCTGCAACTCCATCTAGGTTGCTGTGAATGCCATTATTTCCTTCCTTTTTATGGCTGAGTAGTATTCTATGGGGTGTGTGTGTGTGTGTGTGTGTATGTAACTATATATATAACTATATATATATGTAACTATATATATATAACTGTGTGTGTGTGTGTATATATATATATATATATATATATAATTTTATCCATTTGTTGATTGATGGGCATTTGGGCTGGTTCCATATTTTTGCAATTGCAAATTGTGCTGCTATAAACATACATGTGCAAGTGTCTTTTTCATATAATGATTTCCTTTCCTCTGGGTAGATACCCAGTAGTGGGATTGCTGGATCAAATGGCAGATCTACTTTTAGTCCTTTAAGGAATCTCCATACTGTTTCCCACAGTGATTGTACTAGTTTACATTCCCACCAGCAGTGTAAAAGTGTTCCCTTTTCACCACATTCATGCCAACATTTATTATTTTTTGATTTTTTAAATTATGGCCATTCTTGCTGGAATAAAGTGATAATGCATTGTGGTTTTGATTTGCATTTCCCTGACCATTAGTAATGTTGAGCATTTTTTATATGTTTGTTGGCCATTTGTATTAATATCTTCTTATGAGAATTGCCTATTCATGTCCTTTGCCTACTTTTTGATGGGATTATTTGTTTTTTTTCTTGCTGATTTGTTTGAGTTCCTTTTAGATTCTGCATATTGGTCCATTGTTGGATGCCTAATTTGTGAAGATTTTCTTCCACTCTGTGGGTTGTCTGTTTACTTTGCTGATTATTTCTCTTGCTGTGTGGAAGCTTTTTACTTTAATTCGGTCCTATCTATTTATATTTGTTCTTGTTGCATTTGCTTTTGAGTTCTTGGTTCTGAAGGCTTCACCTAAACCAATTTCTAGGAGATTTTTTTCCAATATTATCTTCTAGAATTTTTATGGTTTCAGGCCTTAGATTTAAGTCTTTGATCCATATTAGGTTGATTTTTGTATAAGGTGAGAGATGAGTATCCAGTTTTATTATTCTACATGTGGCTTGCCAGTTATCGCAGCACTATTAGTTGAATAGGGTGTCCTTTTCCCACTTTATGTTTTTGTTTGCTTTGTCAAAGATCAGTTCGCTATAAGTATTTGGCTTTATTTCTGGATTCTCTTGTGCTCCATTGGTATAAAAATGTGCCTATTTTTATACCAGTACCATGTTGTTTTGGTGACTGTAGTCTTATAGTACCCACTCAGACCATAGTGGAATAAAATTGGAAAGCAGGCCAGGCACAGTGGCTCACAGCTGTAATCCCAGCACTTTGGGAGGCCAAGGTGGGTAGATCATGAGGTCAGGAGATCGAGACCATCCTGGCTAACATGGTGAAACCCCGTCTCTACTAAAAATACAACAATTAGCCAGACATGGTGGTGTGTGCCTGCAGTCCCAGCTGCCTCAGGGAACCCTCAAAAGCTTGCAAATACATGGAAATTAAATACTCTGCTCCTGAGTGATTGAAGGGTCAACAATGAAATCAAGATGGAAATTAAGAAACTCTTTGAACTGAATAATAAGAGTCGTATAACCTATCAAAACCTCTGGGATACAACAAGAGTGGTGCTAAGAGAAAATTTCATAGCATTAATGCCTACATCAAAAAGTCTGAAAGAGCACAAATAGACTATCTAAGGTCATACATACGTCAAGGAACTATAGAAACAAGAACAAACAAAACTCACAGCCAGCAGAAGAAAAGAAATAACAAAGATCAGAGCAGAACCAAATGAAATTGGAAAAAAAAAAAAAAAACACAGAAAACGTAAATGGAACAAAAAGCTGGTTCTTTGAGAAGATAAAATTCATAGACCATTAGTGAGATTGACCAAGAAAAGAATAGAGAAGATACAAATAAGCTCAATTAGAAATGAAACAAGAAATGTTACAACTGATACCACAGAAATACAGAAGATCATTCAAGGCTACTATGAACACCTTTACACACACAAACTAGAAAATCTAGAGGAGATGGATAAATTCCTGGAAACATACAACCTTCCTAGATTAAACCAGGAAGTAATAGAATCTGAACTGCCCAATAATGAGCAGTGATACTAAAATGGTAATAAAAAATTGGCAACAAAAAAAGTCCAGGACCAGATGGATTCACAGCTGAATTCTATCAGACATTCAATAAATAATTGGTACCAACTCTATGGAAATTATTCTAAAAGATAGAGAAAGAGAGAATCTTCCCTAAATCATTGTATGAAGCCAGTATCTCCCTAATACTAAAAACAGGAAAGGACATAACATCAACAACAAAAAAAACCCTACAGACCAATATCCCTGATGAACATAGATGCAAAAATCCTCAACAAAATATTAACTAACTGAATCCAACAGCATATCAAAAAGATAATCCACCATGATCAAGTGGGTTTCCTACCAGGGATACAGGGATAGTTTAACATATGCAAGTCAATAAATGTGATACACCACAGAAACAGAATCAAAAACAAAAATCACATGATCATCTTAATAGACGCAGAAAAAAAATCATTTGACAAAATCCAGCATCCCTTTATGATTAAAACCCTCAACAAAATTGACATAGAAGGAACATACCTTAAGGTAATAAAAACCACCAATGACAAACCCACTGCCAACATTATACTGGATGGGGAAATGTTGAAAGCATTTCTCCTGATAACTGGAACAAGACAAGGATACCCACTTTCACCATTTCTATTCAACATAGTAGTTGAAGTCCTATCCAGAGCAATCAGACAAGGGAAAGAAATAAAGGGCATCCAAATAGGTAAGCAGGAAGTCAAACTGTCACTGTTTGCCAATGATATGATCATATACCTAGAGAACCCTAAAGACCCATCTAAAAATCTCCTAGATCTGAGAAATAAATTCAGTAAAGTGTCAGGATACAAAATCAATGTACACAAATCAGCAGTGCTGCTATACATCAACAGCAACCACTCTGAGAATCAAATCAAGAACGCAACCCGTTTTACAATAGCTGCAAAACAAAATTAAAATCTGGCCAGGTACAGTGACTCACACCTATAATCCCAGCACTTTGAGAGGCCAAGACAGAAGGATCACTTGAGGTCAGGAGTTCAAGAGACCAACATGATGAAACCCCGTCTCTACTAAAAATACAAAAAATAGCCAAGCGTGATGGCATGTGCCTGTAATCCCAGCTACTCGGGAGGCTGAGGTAGGAGAATCACTTGAACCCGGGAGGCAGAGGTTGCAGTGAGTTGAGATCATGCCACTGCACTCCAGCCTGGGCCACAGAGCGAGACTCCTTCTCAAATAAATAAATAAATAAATATCGTTAGGAATACACCTAACCAAGGAGGTGAAAGCCCTCTACAAGGAAAGCTACAAAGCACTGCTGAAAGAAATCATAGATCACACAAAGAAATGGAAACACATCTCATGCTCATGGATGGGTAGAATTAATATTGTGAAAATGACCAGACTGCCAAAAGCAACCTACAAATTCGGTGCAATTTCCATCAAAATACCACCATCGTTCTTCACAAAACTAGAAAAAAAATTCCTAAAATTCATATGGAACCATAAAAGAGCCCGCATAGCCAAAGCAAGACTAAGCACAAAGAACAAATCTGTAGGCATCATGTTACCCGACTTCAAACTATGCAGTCCCATACACTTTCTCAACAATTTCTCCCCTCCTTACCTCCCACACTCCTTCCTGATACATTCACCGAGTTAAAGTAAAGATTGAATTATTTAGTTAGCCCTATTGGCTGCTACATGTATTCCCTCTGGTTCAAGGTGGGAAAGAAAAAGCAAGAGAATAAAAGAGAGGTATTAGGATCTAAAATTTACTGTATAATATGGTAGCCACTAGCCAAATTTAAATTAATTAAAACCAAATACAATTAAACATTTAGTTCTTCAGTAGCACTAGCCACATTTCATGTGTTCGATAGACATATATGGCAAGTAGCTACCAAGTACGACAGCATAGATTATAGATCATTTCATTTTTGTGAAATATTCTATCAAGCAGCCCTGAGACAGAACATAATAAACATCAGCCTATTTCCCACCTGTATTTCAATTAATTTAAGGACTATTACAACATAGTCAGAAAATGGAATATCAAAATACCATTATTATTATTATTATAGATAAACTTGATATTAGAGGATATGGCTTATGTCTGTGGACAAATATGCTTATCTATCCAGATTTACCCATACAGACAAGTGAAAGATGAACTGGGACAGCTTTCCTTATTGGTAGAAAGATAGAGCCTACCATGGAAAAATGTCTGAGACCTGTGGAAGGTGATCCAACAAGGAAGAAAAGTCAACTAATTTGTTTTACCCAAATAACATCAATCAGACTGTTCACTCAGCTCTTTTGGTGCAGAATGAGCAAAGTAACAGAACCAGAACATCGCAATCTCCTTTCCTGCGGAAGAAAACAGACTTGTAGAAATGATGTCCCTTAAAGAGAAGATAAACAATACCCTCAGACTTTCATTATCTAGGATAAATTGTAAGTTCTTTGGGACTCTAGGTCGAAATCTTCCCTAGCAGTGTGTCTTGAGATGCAATTTCCATCAAAATACCACCATTGTTCTTCCAGAACTAGAAAAAACAATCCCAAAATTCATATGGAACTAAAAAAGAGCCCGCATAGCCAAAGCAAGACTAAGCATAAAGAACAAATCTAGAGGCATCACGTTACCCGACTTCAAACTATACGATCCCATACACTTTCGTAAGTTTCTCCCCTCCCTTAAATAGAAGATAAAATAGTACCCCAGACTTTCATCCTCTATGATAAATTGGAAGTTCTTTTGGGCTCTAGGATAAGATCTTCCCTAGCAGTGTGTCTTGAGATAATGATTCTTTTAAGCTCTTAAAGTGGTGGATGAGGTAGCCAGCACTTCTGGATAATTGTTATCTGATTCTAAGCTACTTCATCCTGGGCTTTATTCCAGTTTGAAAAAAAAAAAATCTAAAAAGATTGGTTGGTCATGAAACTATTCTGTGTGTGACAATGAGAAAAGCCATTAACATGGCACCCAACACCTTTCATTAAATCCAAAGGCCCTCTATATTCTATCTCTCTCTATAAGACCTTCCCTTCCCTTCCCTTCCCTTCCCTTCCCTTCCCTCCCCTCCTCCTTTCCTTCCTTTCCTTCTTTCCCTCCCCTTCCCTCCCCCTTCCCTCCCCTTCCCTTTCCTTTCTTCCTTCCTTTTCTTCCCTTCTTCTTCCCTCTCCCCCACCTCCCTCCTTCTTTCTCGCTCTCCCTTCCTCCTCCATGGTACCTGGTTTTTGTATGTGCAGATAGCCTTTATGTCAAACTAAAATTTGTTTCTGGGAATGGCTTATCTTGTATTGGGCCATTTCTTATAGTTGACATACTTGGTTTTATCTTCAGTACTCTGACCAATCAGGGTGTAATTTTTGTTCTTTCTTTCTTGGTTCCATATAGTGGCTCATAGCAAAGATTGCTGCACTTTTCTTCTTCCACAAGCATGTTCCTCACTCTTATTTTGGACTACCAGCTTCTTCTAGAACCTGTGGTAAGAATAACTTGTTATAAAATTAATTCAGAAGCATCCATTTCTGAATTATTTATCACAGTATATGGCACTTTAAATTTTATCATCTTATCTTTTTCTCTGTTTTATACTGCAACCTTTTTTAAGTGCAACTACATTCTCTTATAAATATGTCCTCAGAGTTCTAACATGAATCAGATGAACATTAATTAAATTATGAATTAAATTAGACTAGGTGGTTTTAGACAATTTGAGACACCATAGCAGTGATAGACTTTGAGTCCCATTAGGATTTTAATACGCCCCTCTAGTTAAAAATTGCTTCTGGTGCTAGACTGACTAAATTGAATCCTGGCTTCTTCATCTACAAGATGTATGACCCTGGACCACTTACTTAAGCTCTCATATTTCTCACACTAAATTAGTGGTAATGTTGCCTATTTACCGCATACAGTTGGTAAGTTTAATTGAGCCTATCATGTAGAACATGATGAGGGGCACACTGGAAATGCTGAAAAAGTAGATTATTTTGTTTCTTTGAACAATTTATTATCTCTAGTTCCTCAGATGTGAATTCTTCACCTTAGTGGTCTATGGATTATATTCCTTGATGATAGGCTGCTTTTTGTGTTTTATAACTTTTGCCTTAAGCACATCTTCTGTGAAAGTTGTCTTTCTTGGAGTCTAAGCATACCTTCAGCTGTGGAAGCTTTCCTAACAGATGGGTTTTTATAGCTGCTACAGCCTGGCTTCTATGTTAGTCTTTCACCTCAGGGACTTTCTACAGCTCATTACTCACCCTTATTCATGGCAGTCTAAGGATTCTGGTTTTATTTATTTTTTTTGGTGGGGTTGGGGGTGAGGGGAGAGATAAATCTGTTTTTGATTGATCACAGTTTCATGTAGGCCAATTGCTTCTTGTTTTCCTCCAGGACTAGTGGGGTAGAGAATTTCTAATCCTTGTTCCAGATTGGGCAGAGATTTTCTTCTTTTTTATGCCAGTTACCAGCTATGTAATCTTGGGTGAGTTAATTTACCGTTTCCTACTCCAGTTTCTTCAAAGTGAGGTATAATAATAGTATATATCTCATAGGTTTTTGTGAGGATTAAATAATTTGATATACATAAGGTGCTTAGAGTGGTGTCTGTAATATATTTAATGTTATGTAATTGTTACTTACTACTGTTATTCTTATGTGGACAATAAACCTCAGCCCATATCATATTTAGAATGTATATGCTCTTGGATGTCTTGGATTCATCTTTATGACTATATTTTCTACTTGCCTTTTTATAAATTGAATTTCTGTTTTAATTTTTTTGCTCTTGAGTGTATATATCTATTTTAAAATTTCAAACACATTTACCAAGTATTTATTTAGGTTTGGAGAGTGTAAGTCTGTGTTAAAGTAGGTCAAGTAGATGGGAAGAATTCCTATGTCAACTTAGTCTACTATCTTTTTTTTTTTTTTTTTTTTGAGATGGAGTCTTGCTCTGTCGCCCAGGCTGGAGTGCAGTGGCGCTATCTTGGCTCACTGCAAGCTCCGCCTCCTGGGTTCACGCCATTCTCCTGCCTCAGCCTCTCCGAGTAGCTGGGACTACAGGTGCCCGCCACCACACCCGGCTAATTTTTTGTATTTTTAGTAGAGACGGGGTTTCACCGTTGTCTCGATCTCCTGACCTCGTGATCCGCCCGCCTCGGCCTCCCAAAGTGCTGGGATTACAAGCATGAGCCACCGCACCTGTCCCTTAGTCTACTCTCTTGACCCAAAGTCATAGCTTCTGATACTTGTTCTTATTACAGATGTTCTTTTTGTTATTATTACTGGACTTGTCTCATCTCTAACACTGCAAAGTATGTTGTATGAGTTAGGATTCTTTACATCATAAGTCACACACACACCCCAAACCAAAATGCCTTAATCAAATAGGGAATTTATTAGTTCATGTAACAAAGTCAAAAGGGAGATTATTAACTCAGCTATATTTGGACTCAAAATATACCACAATTCAGATTTTCTTAATCTTTAAAGTCTGTTTCTGTGAATTGATTTTTTTGTCAACACACACTTCTTGCATATGGTGACAAACGGTAGTGGTATTCTCAGCCTACATTTATGCATGTTTAAGCACAGTGGCATCTCAGAAAATTATCATTATATTTCATTGATCTTATTGGGTTAGGTTCCCATTACTCAGGAAATCAATGTGAGGTAAGTGAAAGTAATTTGAACAACAATAGAGGAAATTAATGAATCTATAAACTGATTATTTGAAAAGATAAATAAAATTTATAAACCTCTAGCTAGCTAGCAGGTCAAAAAAGAGAGAGAGAGAAGATAACATCAAAAATGAAAGAGGGGATCTATCTTCAGATCCCATAAACATTAAAAGGATAGAAAGGAAGCATTATAAACAACTTTATGCCTATTCATTTGATAACTTTCATGAAATGGACATCAAAGTTGTTTGTACTAATACCACTAAGGCAGCTTCTCAAATTACTGGTGCATTAATTTGTGAAGTTAAGATAAAAAGGTTCTCCCCTATGTTTACAGGGCAACTTATAAATCCAGTATTAGAGCATTTGATGAATGTGTAATCCCCTTCTCCTTTCCTGGATTATCTCTTAGCAATATATATTTCTGTGAAAGAAAATTTCTCTCATGTTCAGTGACATCTTTTCTGATGTCCCTTTTTTCTTCAGAAACTGTTATCAGTAGGCCAGTGCTCTTCCTATTGATAATGTGCTGGTAAGAACTGTTTGTAATAAAGGTTTATAATAACTGATGAGGGATACCATATTGCATATTATTGATTTTATTATGTTCACCATCATTGTTCTGAAGTTTTGAAATATTTATTTTCCAAAATTATAACAAGGAATGTATATGAGTAAAATTTTTCTTCTGTCCACGACTGCCACCATCTTGTTTAAGCCACTATTTGTATTTGCTTTTCTCCCAGGTTCTGCCAAATCCTCTCCACCACCTACCATCAACCCTTGAAAAACTTACTACTATTATCTCTTGCAAAGCAAGCTAACTCTTTTAGTTCATATGGCTTTATCTTTATCCATTCAGTGTCTTTTTTGATATAAGTAGTCAACATCTGATGCTGAATATAAGGAATGCAGTTTATATTTTCCTAAGTTGAAAAAAGTCCTTACTTTGAGTTACTTTTCTTCAAACCTAGAAAGATTTTTTTTTTATTTAAATAGGGTAATTGAAGTTGTATTTATTCTGGAGTCCAGCAGGGCTTTGAGGTATTTAAAGAATAGATAATAAAATGACCTAGGAAGTTAATAAATTGTCAATACCTCTACTCTCCTAAGACATTTAAAATAGAGGTCTTATTTTAATGTATAAAAGTTGGTCCAATGTAACAATTGTGTGAATAATGGTGATAGTTGATATCTGATATTACTTGGTTTTGTATTTTAACATTATCTCTTAAACATTTTCCAGAATGGAAAAGAGCATATTTCTATTATTTCCTGTATTTCCTTTTGCTACGAAATGTAAAAAATATACAAAGACAAAATAATCATTATCCAAAATTAACCCTCATTAATATTTTATTATATTTTCTTCAAATTTCTTTTTTTTGAAATTTTAAGTTCAAGCGTACATGTGCAGGATGTGCAGGTTTGTTACATAGGTAAACATGTGCCATAGTAGTTTGCTGCTTTGTGTATGTTGTTCTTCTCCCTATGTCCATGTGTTATCATTATTCAGCTCCCACTTGTAAGTGAGAACATGTGGTGTTTGGTTTTCTGTTCCTGCAGTAGTTTGCTCAGAATAATGATTTCCAGCTCCATTCATGTCCCTTTCAAAGGACATGATCTCATTCCTTTTTATGGGTGCATAGTATTCCATGGTGTGTATGTACCACAATTTTTTTATCCAGTCTATCATTGATGGGCATTTGGGTTGACTCCATGTCTCTGCTATTGTGTATAGTGCTGCAATGAACATATGCCTGCATGTATCTTCTTGTAACTTTTATTTTTTTTAATAATAGAATGATTTATACTCCTTTGGGCATATACCCGGTAATAGGATTGCTGGGTCAAATGGCATTTCTGGTTCTAGATCTTTAAGGAATTCCCACACTGTCTTCCACAATAGTTGAACTGATTTACATTCCCACTAACAGTGTACAAGTGTTCCTTTTTCTCCACAGCCTCACTAACACCTGTTGTTTCTTGACGTTCTAATAATCACCATTTTGACTGGCATGAGATGGTATCTCATTATGGTTTTGATTTGCATTGCTCTAATGATTAGTGATGTTGAACTTTCTCTGATATGATTGTTGGCCGCATGTATGTCTTCTTTTGAGAAGTGTCTGTTCATGTCCTTTACTCACTTTTTAATGGGATTGTTTGTTGTTTTTGTGTAAATTTGTTTAAATTCCTTGTAGATTCTGGATATTAGACAAATGTCAGATGGATTGCAAAAATTTTCTCCTATTCTGTAGGATGTGTGTTCACTCTGATGATAGTTTCTTTTGCTGTACAGAAGTTCTTTAGTTTAATTAGATCCCATGTCAATTTTTGCTTTTGTTGCAATTGCTTTTGATGTTTTTGTCATGAGATCTTTGCCCATGCCTATGTCCTGAAGGGTATTGCATAGATTTTCTTCTAGGGTTTTTATATTTTTGGTTTTTACATTTAAGTCTTTAATCTACCTTGAGTTAATTTTTGTATAAAGTGTAAGGAAGGGGTCCAGTTTCAATTTTCTGCATATGGCTAGCCAGTTCTCCCAGCACCATTTATTAAATAGGGAATCCTTTCCCTGTTGCTTGTTTTTGTCAGGTTTGTCGAAGATCAGATGGTTGTAGATGTGTGATCTTATTTCTGAGTTCTATATTCTGTTCCCTTGGTCTATGTGTCTGTTTTTGTACCAGTACCATGCTGTTTTGGTTACTGTAGCCTTGTAGGATAGTTTGAAGTCAGGTAGCATGATGCCTCCAAGTTTGTTCTTTTTGCTTAGGATTGTCTTGGCTATAAGGGTTCCTTTTGGTTTCCATATAAATTTTAAAATAGTTTGGCTGGGCGCGGTGGCTCATGCTTGTAATCCCAGCACTTTGGGAGGCCGAGGCTGGCGGATCACGAGGTCAGGAGATCGAGACCACGGTGAAACCCCGTCTCTACTAAAAATACAAAAAATTAGCCGGGCGTGATGGCGGGCGCCTGTAGTCCCAGCTACTCGGGAGGCTGAGGCAGGAGAATGGCAGGAACTCGGGAGGCGGAGCTTGCAGTGAGCCAAGATGGTACCACTGCACTCCAGCCTGTGTGACAGAGCAAGACTCCGTCTCAGAAAAAAAAAAAAAAAAAATTTAAAATAGTTTTTGAAATGTCAATGGTAGTTTAATGGAAATAGCATTGAATCTATAAATTAATTTAGGCATTATGGCCATTTTCAAAATACTGATTATTTCTATCCATGAACAGGGAATGTTTTTCCATTTGTTTGTGTGTTCTCTGATTTCCTTGAGCAGTGGTTTGTAGTTCTCCTTGAAGAGGTCCTTCACTTCTCTTGTTAGCAGTGTTCCTAGGTATTTCTCTTTGTAGCGATTATGAATGGGAGTTCATTCTTGATTTGGCCGTCTGCTTGTCTATTTTTGGTGTATAGGAATGCTTGTGATTTTTGCACATTGATTTTGTATCCTGAGACTTTGCTGAAGTTCCTTATCAGCTTAAGAAGCTTTTGGGCTGAGATGATGGGGTTTTCTAGATATAGGATCATGTCATCTGCAAACAAAGATAATTTGACTTCCTCCCTTCCTATTTGAATGTCAAGTTTCTTTAAGGTAAAAATCTCACAGATAATGTTCCTTTAGTTCCTTATTCTGAAGACCAACACAGTGCTTTAAAATACATATAAATGTATTATACTGTACCAATTTTTATGCAACTTGCTTTTTTAATGAAAAATCATGTTTTATAAGTCTAACCACTGTGAGATATAGAAATCTAGTTCTTTTCTATAACTATTGCATAGAATTACCACATTCTTCTTACCCCATTTCTCTATTGATGATATTTAGCTTATTTCCAATATTTTGCTATTAAAAACAATACTATAATTACTATAATAAGAAAAGCAGGACTTCTGGTATAAAAGAAATATATATATAAAATTTTCAATTATACCAGATTTTGGCAGATTGTCCTCTACATTGTTCTGTGTAATTGAACTTCCACTAGCATGAGTTTCCTTTTCCCCGTGTCCTCCTTTAAACTTTATATTATCAGACTTAATAATTTTAACTAGTCTCATGGGTGTGTGAAATAATACCTCACTGTGCATGTGTATGTGTGAGTGTTTTAGCATATTTTGGGGATTAATCTTTGTATTCTATATACTTTATAAATATTGCCTCCTGATTAATAGCTTACATCTTATCTTTAAATATGTATTTTTAAATTTGAGTTTAAATGAACAAAAATTTCGCCTTCTCTTTCTTAATGGTTTGTAATTTTTGCATGTTGTTTCAGAAATTCTTTTTTTATCTGAAGGGAACAACTTATTTTCTATGTTTCTCTTAACTTCCGTAGTTATATTCTTTTCATACAATAGCTATTTCTTCCTTTTCTCCAATATTTTTATACCTCTCTCCATTCTGTGTATGATAGTTTTCCCTTCAAGTTCATTTGAAATACTTTTAAAACACTTATGAGTTCTCAAGCCTGAGTGTACAAACAAATTATTTTTCAATATCACAAGTTCATTTTCATTTCAAGACTTTTCTGCAGAAGTGTTGGTGAGGGGATTGTTTCCATGTTCCGGGACCTATGTGGTGCTAAGACATTGTGGCATATCTGGCCAATGAGTCATCTATCCAAGCGAGAATCCTGGAGACCCACCTTTCTTACTCAGTACTTAGCTGTTCAGCCATACAGATCTTTATTGAGACCACTCATGTTGTTGTCCTCAAGGCTTCTTCAAGGCTGTTGACATCTATGGTCTATGCCAGAGCCAGGCTTCAGGCATGGACATCATTCTACAGCTTTGACACCATAATTGGGTAGTAGAAACTCTCCATGCCCATGCAGGATTCCATCCGCCTGGACCCATTACACAAATGTTCTTTACTGTCACTGATGATTTGCTGCCCTCCCTAAGCCACACTCTGAGAATCCTGTTCTGGAATCACAACACAGGGCCCCTCTCTCAAAGACCCTACAATTTCTCTTTTCCGTTGCTTCCTTACTATCTCTTCTATTTTCCTTTCCACCCAGGGGGTTCTTTTTCTAGTCGGGATGGGAATGGGCACGAGACACCATTTTTTTTCGTTTTTTCTACACATTTTATTCTAAATCCTTAAAATCTCTCCAAAGGAATTTAAGTTTTTGAAGCATAAAAGGCAGAGACTTTTAGGCTACTTCTGCTTTGTTTTCTGACATATCCCTTCACTGAAGTGATGAATACAGAGCCAAGTTTGTGCCTGCGTGAGGCAAGAGATAGGGGGAAATTACTGGAACAAAAAATTTAAAAAGGAAAACAGCCAACTTCTTTAATATATTATCCTGCCATGCTCACATGTTATAATTTTAATCTTCATAGCTTTGATTTCTGTACTTTTGAATTACTGTTATAATTCAGTATATTTATATTGCCTCTGATGATTCAATTTAGTAGGAGCGATACTAAAAGTTCTCGTTTCTTTTCAATCAATCTGAGGTCTTGCTGTCTGCTGGCTGCCAGACCTGTGCCTATTAAAATCCACATTTATTAATGCTCATGGTCTGCTTTGAGCCATTCTAATCACACTGTCCTTCCTGTCTTAGTTTTCTTTTACATCAGACTTTAAAACATGTCTCCATTTCCTACCATCAATCATTAGTTAAGCTTTGACTTGTTAAAACTTCTGTCTAAAGCATTATGTTAGTAAAATGATTAGACTTCAGGTCCATGTCTCTTATCATTAGCCAGAGTTCTTGCATCTGATCCCCACAGTGATCCAAATGCAGAATTGTTTTCCATGAGCTATCGTGGAGAAGGAGGTCATTATGACAAAAGACTTCTGCCTAATTTATATAGTGAGGCATGCTCACTAATTGTGGCGTCAGAGCTCTGACCAGTTACCAATTGATTTCTATCAGTGTTGTGGGAGATGATAAATTTTAATCAGAATTTTTTGGTCTCTATTAGTCTGGCTTTTTAAAAAAAAATAATGGATTTCTCTCATTCATGCTTTCCCTAGTCTGCATTTTTATTACTGTGATGTGCTTTGATTTACTTCATTCAAAGTATGATGCTCTGGCTTCAATTACTCCATTTAACTTTAAATAGACATTGCTACAAGTCCTACTGATACAAAGAACATCTGGTATCAATAAGTTGCAGCAGGAGGTGCCATATGGGAAGGAACCCAAGAACTAAACACATCTCTGGGCACATCCTTCAGGACCATGAGCACATATATTGTGGCATTCTGCCACTTATCTTCTTACATGTTATCAGAGTGGAGCTCGGGGAGTTTGGGTCAGCATGGCATTATGATCTTCATTGCAACAACGTTTGACTCACTGACTTAAGCTCCAGACACAAAACATTCTGTTCAACTGATAACATCTTTGAGGATAACTTTTGCTAAACTGGAAAGGCACAGAGAGCAAGGGACACTTTTTTTTTTAATGTCATGTACAGAGGGTTTAATGAAGGATGTTGTAAAAATGTCAGAGTAAAGAACTCTATTCCTCATGTCCCTCCTTGCCAACGTGCACCAAATCCAAAGTGCTGAAGTCTCTAAAAGGAAATATATTTATTCCTTGCTATTTGTGGGTGGATTACAGCCACAAATTTTAACAACTACCTTAAACTACCAGATGCAAATAGTAGACTGTACTATGATTTAAATCATGAGAAACTTTTGCCTGATTTGAAGCCTAGAAAAGTAAATTCTTCTTTAATTATAAAAGTACGGATAGCATAGAAATAATTTACCAAAGATGTAATTGATATTTAAGTTTTACTCTGTACACAAGATTTCTGAATCAAAGTTGTGCACTGTTAATATAGTCCTGGTAAAGAAGGGTGCTCTTCATCATACGTTGTATTTAAATGACAATAATTGCAATTATTTATGGATCACAGAGCTGGAAAACAGACTTCTGTTTCTCAAAGTATCAAAGTGTTTTGATCTAATTTATCTCAGGAATCAGAACCCGGAACCCAACTTGACTAGACTCTCCTTGTCTTCACTGCTTGTTTCTGCTGGGCTTCCTGGATGCTCTCCCTGTGCTAGGGAGGCAGCTGACCACAGAGATTACATCCTCCCAGTTTTAACCACTCCTGCAGAAAGACAGTCCCCTTCCCCAGGGTCCATATATTGATCTCACAGAAGGACCCTGACTGGCTTTGTTTTGTGCTGTTCTCACCCTTGAATCAACCACGCTGCCAGAAAGGAAGGGCTCGGGATGGGCCAAGAACTGTTTCTGTGGTGAGGAGAGCAGGTTCTGTTCCCAGGAGGAGGGAGATGAGAAAGCTTACTGGGCAAAACAAACAAACAAAAAACCCCAAACCAATTAAACAAATACAAGCAATAGGTACTACCGTCTGTAAGCCAATTCTGGATGAAGATTTGGGGAATGGGTCTGAGAAAGGCGTGCATTTCAGACTGGGGACATTTTCTTTGTTCTGTCTACCCAGAGCTAAAACACCCTCATAAGACAGGCCGTCACGTCCCACCACAAGGAAAGAGGAAATAGACATCTCTTCTGCATTTTGGAGGAGAATGAAATAGCAGCAAAAGAGAATGAGAATGTTCTCTAAAAGGCAAAATCAGAATAGGGTTAGACTAGGTCAGCACTCCCCTGAGTAAGTCCTCACAGGATGATAAGAGGTAGTGTTAAGTGAGTAAAAGGAAGAAGATTAGGTTACACAACATTAGAAAGCTTTCCTTTTTGAAAGTTTTTATAGAACTTTTAACATACCAGAATACTTTTGAGAATTTCAGAGGACAATATGGCATGCAGAATTTTGAAAACACATTTAGGTAGAGAACTTTTTTTATTTATTAAAGAAAGTGAAAAATTAGTTAATTTTTAATACATTGATTATCCTGCTATTCTACCAGTTTTTTTAATTTAAGAAAGCAATAAAGGCTGGATTCCAAATCAGGGCTTTTATTATATGGTAGGTGTCTATGGGGCCAGAAAGCCCAGCCACAAATTCAAAAAGCTTTCTGTACCTGCTGATCTTCCTTCCCTGTGATCACCAACAGATCCTACAAGAAGGGTCATTGGAATCATGCCACCTAAGTCATCCCGATTTGATGTACCCAGACTGATGAAATAAAAAGAAAACAATGCCATGAGAAGCATTGTAGCATCTGCTATGTAATAAAGACCTAATAAGTCATTCAATTTCAGGATTCAAAATCCAATGCCTAGAATACCTACACAGCTTCTCAGGAGCACGTGAGTTATCCGTAAAACATATTATTTGACATGGAAGCTGAAGGCTCCATTCCTTCTGCATACCTGATTCTCTATCATTCCAGCTCATGCCAGAGCCTCCTGGAATCTTCAACACTGATTCAGAACATTTGGTCTACATAGCAAAGTGGTCTAGGTTGAAGAAAGAGTGCTTAAAAGAGATGAAAATCTACCATCCTCCCACAACTTTCAGCAGAAACCAGTGGTTTCACTGTCTTTGGCTAATGAGTATCACTGTATTTTTAAATCATGAAATAGTGTGTGAACAGAGTGTTGTGGTCAACTCTTTTCAACCAGTTTGTTTTACCTAGTTCTGTGACTTTGAAAGCAAGTATGTTTGTAATATTTTAATTTGTTTACCATTTACTTGCCTTTCTCCCCTCTTAATAGAATGAGGTTAGCTGATTAAATGGGAGAATTTGGCAGAAGGCATATTTGGTAGGGAAGGTTGAGAGAGAACAACATACTTTTCCTTCAAATCTGATGTCAAAAGTAGAGGAGGTTTTAGTAGCCCAGGAAAGGCACAGTCTAAGAGTTCTCATATTCAACTTTCAATCTCTTTAGAGACCAGATTCATGGACACAATACTAAGTTTTACCTACTCAGGAGAAGCAGTTGGATTAGCTTTTCTAGAATGAATAGGTTTTTCAGTTTGGGGTTGCGTCAATCTCGTTCAAATTTCTTTGCAAAAACGTGTATGTCACTGAATAAGAGTTTATGTTTGAGAATCACCAATAAACTTTCAGAAATTGATACACAGTTTTACATCTGCCACTCATATTTTCAAAGTTCATGTCTGGACAGTATGGTTGACTTAAAATTTGAGTTTCATTTACATGAAAATATTGTATGGTTTATAATACTAAGATCTAGAATCAAACTCCTGTTACCATTTTTTAATCTTCTTATCTTGGACTAGTTATTTCACCTCCTCGAATCCCAGGTTCTTCATTTGTAAACTGAGGTGAAAACAATATTTATTCCATTCACTCACAAAAATGTTGTCATACCTGAAATATATCCAACACATCAAAATGATGACTACCTGGCTGATAGATACCCTGGTACTCTGAGTTGATTATTACACATTCTGTGCATGTAACAAAATTCCACATGTACCCCATAAATATGTACAAATATGATGCATAAAAATTTAAAAATTTGTCATAATCAAATGACATTTGTGATAGCTTGTATATTTTGAGATCTGCTACAAAATGTTGTGTTGGGTATTAAGGCCACAATGATGAATGACAGACCCCTGAACATATGGACTTTATGGCTAAGAATTATAGTATATTAGGATAAATGCGGGAAGGGTATCTAGCAACTGCAGTACGTTAGAATAAATGTGGGAAGGGTATATACGATAGTCTTCGAGGAGCAGAGAAGACTCCTGGGAGGTGGGGACACCTCCCGTGTGAGTTGAAAGATAGCTAGATAAATGAATTGGCAACATTTTTCAAGCAGAGAATATGCAAAGATCAAGAAAGGAGAGAGAGCATGGCATTTTTAGGGAATAAGAAAAGAGTTCAATTTATTTGGAACATTAGGTTTGGGGAATTGGGGCCAGAGAATGAAAGATATAGAATGAGAGGAGTAAATGAAGGCCAGATGATTTTAAACTATATATAGGAGTTTGGATTTTAACCTGATGGCAATAGCGAGTCAAAATAAAATTTATTTCAAAAGTTTTGAATAGGAAATGGCATAAGCCATATTATAAATGTGAGTTATTATTGGGCTTTCATTAATTATTTAAGTGATAGTATTCAGACAACAACTTGATCTAGGTTAATCTGCAAACATTTAAAGATAGTTTTGGGGCAATGTGTTAATGTTACTAACAGTTCACATCTTTAGATGGTTCTCTTCTTATTTCAGTGTTGATCACACATTTCTGATAAACTTAACCTGCATTTAAAGAACTGTGGAAAAATAAAAAGCACAAAATAATTAAGAAACTCATAAGAAATTCAGGTGTTTCTGGAGTTTCAGCAGAGCTGTTTGGTGATTCTCTCAACATTTCCCATAAAAGATTAACCCTATTGGTGTTAATGAGTTCATAAGGCATCATAATATAAGTTGCAAAGCAATCGATGCTCTGTCAAAAAATAGATATAACTTTTCAGGAAATGATCTGTTTGACCAATTGCCTCCAAATATCAGAACTTAACAGAAGGAAGCATGATTAGAAGAAAATCCTTGACCAATTTTTGATTGTTTGCCCTAAGCCTGCATGAACTTATGGTGTTATCTTAGGGAACTTGCTAGCCTTGTTGCTGAAATCCTAATCATTCCTTGATGATACTCTTTAGATTAAAGGAGCTGTCCCTATTAACTTGAAGAAAAGAACTGTCCCTGTTAACATTGCTTCTTGGAAACATATGGAAACACTTCTGCAGATTGCCCAATTTCTCCTACTGCCTTGCTTTTGCAATAGTCAACTGTTTAACTGACATTCCAGCCATGATGTAGTAATAAAAAGGTAGGGCCAGGACATAATTGTATAAAATACAGTTCCTCATTAATTTCTCCTTTTGGGATAGAGACTTTCAAATATCAAAAACTCCTGTTCCATTATAGCTTCAAACAGCTCATTTAAACCTCCACATAAGTGAAATAGAGATACTTTCTTCCAAAATATGTGGCTATCTAAACACCTAACTATGGAAAAAACATTGTTAATGAGATTTATGAACAAGGTACCATAACAAAATGAAAAGAAATGGGGAATGCTTGTATGTTAGTGAAATGACCCAGGAAAGGATAGAGGAGGGGGAGTGAAAGAAAGGGAAAAGGAGAGGAGGGAAGAGGAAAGATAGAGTGATGTGACATATTTGAGAAAGCAGATGGGGTCTAGAGCACAAGCAGAAGAACCAGCTTTAGATAGGAGTGTGATCTGTTATTCTATCCAGGGACAATAGGCAAGAAGGCAGGGTATATGAGTACTGATGCGGGAAAATGGGTAGTTTTAGATGTGGAAACATGTGGAAGTTGTCTTTCTGAATGCTTCTGTTTCATTAGGAAAATAAGTTGTGAGTTGAGGGCAAGAATGGAAAACAAATTATTACTGATATGAGAAGGTCTGAAATAGTTATCTAGAAACTAGAAATGTGAATAAAGTAGGGAAATAAATTATGGTTACCAGGCATCTTGGCTTAAGAGGCATCTTGGGATTTGTAGTCATTAATGTTTCAGTGTTCAGCAAGTTTGTGTTTTTCCTTTTTTTTTTTTTTTTTTTTTGAGACGGAGTCTCGTTCTCTCGCCCAGGCTGGAGTGCAATGGCGCGATCTCGGCTCACTGCAACCTCCACCTCCCGGGTTCACGCCCTTCTCTTGCCTCAGCCTCCCTAGTAGCTGGGACTACAGGCTCCCACCACCACGCCTGGCTATTTTTTTGTATTTTTAGTAGAGACGGGGTTTCACCGTGTTAGTCATGATGGTCTCAATCTCCTGACCTCGTGATCCACCTGCCTCGGCCTCCCAAAGTGCTGGGATTACAAGCGTCAGCCACGGAGGTTTGTGTTTTTCTCCAGCCATATTCCATTGCATGAGCACTGGGAAGAACAACTGAATAATGTATCCCTAGGTGGGATTTTGCCCAATATGTAAAAATCTTCCAAAGATAGATAAGGAAGTTGAGACAAATGCAAAGAAGAGATGATAATTATTAATCATAAAATTTAATGGACAAGTGATAGTATCATAGATTTTAGGTACCAATGGTGCAGAAGGATAAATGAAGTTACAGTACTAGATGGAGTACCCTGGACAGGTAGGAAGTTGGAGGTGGACAGTAAGACACTTGAAAATGAGATTCTGGAGAATTTTAAGTAATTAGTAAAGACAAGGGCAGGTATGCAACCATGAAGGATCACTGGAAGTGAGGTAGTCAGGGAACTGAGAGACCAGGCTTTCAGTTGAATCATCTAAGTTCACAGTCAGCCCTCCATACCCATGGGTCTTGCACCTGTGGATTCAACCAACCACAGATAGGAAGTATTCAGAAAAGAATTCATCTGTGCTAAACATGTAGAGAATTTTTCTTGTAATTATTTTCTAGACAGCATGATATAACAACTATTTATACAGCCTTTATCTTGCAGTAGTCTAAAGATGATTTAAATTATATTGAAGGATGTTCATAGGCTATCTGCAAATACTATGTCATTTTATATAAGGGACTTGAGTATCTGCAGATTTTGGTATTCCAGGAAGATCCTGGAACCAATCCTTCTTGGATATTGAGGAACAGCTCTATGTGAAAGCCGTTGTCCTAGTCTATTTGTGTTACTGCAAAGGAGTATGTGAGCCAGAGTAATTTATAAGGAAAAGAGGTTTATTTGGCTCAGAGTTCTGTTGGCTGTACAAGAAAGCTAATGCCAGCATCTGCTTCTGGTGAAGGTTTCAAGCTGCTGCCACTCATGGTGGAAGTTTTAGGAGAACAGATAACATGTGGCAAAAGAGAAAGGAAGAGATAGAGGAGGGAAGTGCCCCACTCTTTTTACCAGTCAGATCTCCTGGAAACTAACAGAGCAAGAACTCACTATTGTGAGAACAGCACCAAAACATTCATGAGGGATCTGCTCCCATGATTCAAACACCTCCCACTAGGCCCCATGTCCAACACTGGGCATCGAATTTCAACATGAGATTTGGAAGGTTCAAATATCCAAACCATAGCAGTTACCAAAAATTAAATGGAAGTAATACCTCGGAGAGATGCAGTAAGCTAGGATCTAAGATCTTCAGCGAATGAGGAGTGTGTCCCAGATATCAATGCACACATTTTAGGTGTGAATAGAAAATCAGCTCAGTTTGCCACCTTTTTAAGGCTGTGGCTGCTCTAAGACAAGACAATTGAGATTTTTTAATTTTTTAGTTTGTCGGGGGATTATTATGAGGTGCTACAATATAGGCAGAAAAAACAAAGATGTGTACAATATTATGTTTTTGAATGATTACTTGTCGAGGCTTTCTTTCTGAGAAACTGAACATAATTGGCTCATATATACTAAAAATTGTGCTATACGATTCTCACCTTTAATTTATTTCTAAAAAAATAAAATTTCCAACGCATTTAAAATAAAGTTTATTTTTAGAGCAGTTTTAGGTTTACAGCAATATTGAGCAGAAGGCACAGAGACTTTTTCGTGTACTCTCTGCCTCCACACATACATAGTTTCTCCCATTAACATCTCTCACCAAATGTTATACTTTTTACAATCGATAAACTTACATTAGCATATCATTATCTTCCCAAGTCCGTAGTTTACACTGGGGTTCACTCATAGGTTCATTCCATGAGTTTGGATACATATATCATGTGTACATCATTACAGTATTATATGGAATAGTTTTATTATCCTAAAAACCCTTATTTCCTGTCTATTCATCCATCTCTCTCCCATCCACTGGCAACCACTGATCTTTTTACTGTATCCATAGTTTTGCTTTATCCATAATGTCATATATTTAAAACCATACGGTAATTGTAGCCTTTTCAGGCTGGTTTATTTCACTCAATAATAAGCATTTAAGGTTCCTCCGTGTATTTTCATGGCTTGGTAGCTCATTTCTCTTTTGCTCTGTACTTCTCAAAATGATTGGTGTATACTTTTTTGTTTCTCAGTGCTCCTGATTGTTATTTATGTACGTAGGTAGAATATGGCAAAATTGTATTTGCAGATTGAATATTTTCATACAAGATTAAAAAATGGTATTCTTATTTTTTCACATTTAAGTTTTCTTCAATTCAAAATGAAATTCAAGGTAACATACAGAAATTCGGGTTTTACATTAAATTCTGTTATCTGTCTAAGATAATTCTATGCTCTTGATTTAGTTAAATAGTTAAATAGTTTTCCCATTGCAGATTTTTATTAACTGATAGGTATATGCAAGCTGAACTTTATACTATGTCATGTCCTAAATGGGCCATATTAATAAATGAGAGCTAAAAGAAACATATGTTCTCTTCCTTGGTACTCACTTGATTGTTAAAGATTCAATAGCATCTTTAAAAGTCTTCAGGAAATCATGATGAATTGAATTATTAACTTTATAAATGTATTTATTGTTCATTAAAATTTTTTTGAAGTGTAAACCCAGCATGTTGAATACTGAGTTAAAACATATATGAAGCCAATCTTTTAAAAAACCATTTAGTCTCAAGAGGAAATTTTTTCATCATGGTAATCTGAGAGACGCTGTAGAGAGTGGTGTTTAAAAGCCTTATTCTGGAATCCAAAGGTTTGGCTACAAGTCCTTGCTCTGCTAGTTGTTAGACTTACCTTAGGCATGTGATTCAAATTTTCCAATCTTAAATTTCCTCACTGTAAAATAGTGGTAATAAAAGAATCTATTTTATAGGGGTTTTAATTACAATTAAATAATCCGTAAAAAGCGTTTAGCACAATCCCAGGTATAATGATATTTTGTCCTGCCCTCTTCCAACTTCAAGATTTCTCTCAAATCATATCCCATGCTTAGAACATTTTTTTCTTCTCTATATACCAAACCATTTTTACTCAGGAGGATCTCCTAGCAAGTTTAATTAATTGAAAATGGAGAGATTATTCTAGTGTTCATAAAAATTATTCATGTCCATTTAATCCTAAGGATTTTTAAAATAAATTATAAGATAAGTAGGTTACTTCTATGGACTAAATATTTGTGTCCCCCTTTCCCCAAATCCACATGGTATTAATCCTCAATCTGATGGTATTAGGAGGTGGGGCCTTTGGGAAGTCTGATGGTTTTAGGAGGTGGGGCATTTGGGAAGTAATTAGGTTTAGATGAGTTCATGAGGATGGGGTATCCACAATGGGATTAATACCCCTATGAACAAAAGAAGAGACTTGAGATCTCTCTCTTAGTGCATGCACCAAGGAAGGCCATGTAAGGGCATAACCAGGAAGATGCCCCTCACCAAGAAACTGACCATGATGGTACCCTGATCTCAGACTTCTAGACTTCAGAGCTGTGAGAAATAAATATTTGTTGTTTAACTCACCTAGTCTAGGGTATTTCATTATGGCAGCCCAAACTAACTAAGATAGTTACTTGGTGGTACTTTATACATACAGTGATTTTGTTGGTAGGACAATATTTTGATGGGCATGGCAATCCTAGAAATTGGTAGAGCTCTACATCCCCTTACTTAACTATGTTTGATTTCCTATACAGGTATTCACACTGAAGACAAGTCACGTATGCTTCCAATTTTGACTGCCAGGGCATTTACACTGAGGAATTATTGTCAAATTGACCTGAAAGCAGTAGACAACATGTTTGTGGTCATCAATAAAAAGTGACTTATAAAGCTTCAGTAATAAACATAGTCTAGAACTACTTTACAGTGGAAGCTGCCCTTTGCTGGAATATTATTAAAATTTTGTATCTCTTAGGAAAAGCAGAGTTACTGATATCAACAGCCAAATTTGAACTGTTAGTAACTACTTAATGACATTTGTTGCTATGTGAAAACACCGGTATCCCATATGAGACAGAATGGTTGCTAGAAAGAACAGTGACCCAGGAGTGAGACCCAGGTGCCTACTTCATAGTGGGCTGTAGGCCTGCCACTTCTTCCTGGATCGGTTTGCTCATCTGCTAAAGGAAGAGAATGGAGTCTCAGAAATCCTGTCCCAGCATTTCGTGATTCTCTGTTGTTAATTGTAGACTTTAAAGCTTGTGTGTCATTTGTTTGTCTCCTATTGCCTGCTATTAAGATGATTGAAGTATATGTCATGTGTTTGTAGACTGAATTGATTGACCTTGTGCAAGGATCTGGATGAAATTTTCAGTGAAATAATACTCAGTTTTCCCTTCCTGGAGCTTTCTTTATTTCCCACCTCTTTCCATGATGTTTCCGTCTGTCCTAGTTTTATGAGGTTGTTAAAAAATTCACTGTGAAAGATTAGGAGGAAATGATGAGGTCTTTGGTTGCTGGGTAACTGCTTTTTAACCATGATTCAATGTTTAATAAGATTGTTTTATCTGGTTCCAGGGTCTTCCCAGAATTTCACTGTTGCTGATTTTGTGTTCTTTAAAAAAAAAAAAGAGTACACTTGCAAGTTTTTTTCCATGATGTTTCTTAAATTTATACTTATTTCAAAATGTTCTTCATCAAATGTTTCAGCCTGATCAAGTCTTGTTCTTTTCTCTCTTGGTAAGAAGGATTTTATATTAAAAAATTCAAATAATATATATCTATTCTCTCAAAGCAGTTCCAAAAACTAAATATATAAAAAAAATTCTCTTTATAGTCTATTTAAGCAGGTTTCAAAGTCAGAAGAATATCTTTTCACCTCCTCCATTCCTGAAATTTTTATTTAGATTATTTCTTTCTTAACGGCATTTTAAACTTTTTTTCTTCTTAAAATTTTTGTTATTTGTATAGATTTAGGGGGTCCAGTGCAATTTTTGTACATTGATATATTGCATAGTGGTAAAGTCTGGGCTGATAGTGTACCCCTCACCTGAATTGTGAACATTGTACCAATAGGAATTTTTCAACCATCACCAGTCTCCCACCCTCCTCCCTTATGGAGTCTCCTGCCCTCCTCTCTTATGGAGTCTCCAATGTCTGTTATCCCCCTATGTCTGTGGGTACCCATTGTTTAGTTCCCACTTATTAATGAGAACATGTGGTATTTGATTTATTGTTTCTGAGTTATTTCACCTAGGATAATGGCCTCAAGCTCTATCCATGTTGCGTAAAAGACATGATTTCACCTTTTTATGGCTGTGTAGTATTCCATGGTGTGTGTGTGTGTGTGTGTGTGTGTGTGTGTGTATAATATTTCCTTTATCCAATCATCCATTAATGGACACTTAGGTTGATTCTATAACTTTACTATTGTGAATAGTTATGCAATAAATATGAGTGCAGGTATCTTTTTGATATGACAGTTTCTTTACCTTTGAGTAGATACTTAGTAGTATGATTGTTGGATTGAATTGTAGTTTTTTTTTTTAGCTCTTTCAGAAATCTCCTTACTGTTTTTCATAGAGGTTGTACTAATTTGCATTCCCACGAGCAGCATATAAATATTCTCTTTTCCCTGCATCGTCTCCAACATTTCTTTTTTTTTTTACTTTTTAATAATAGCCATTCTGACTGGTGTGAGATGGTATCTCATTGTGGTTTTGATTTGCATTTCTCTGATGATTAGCGGTGTTGAGTACATTTTCATGTGATTGTTGGCCGATGTATGTCTTCTTTTGAGAAATGCCTGTTCATGCCTCTTGCCCACTTTTTAATGGAGTTATTTGTTTTCTTCTTGTTGAGTTGTATGAATTCCTTGGAGATTCTGGATATTAGTTCTTTGCCAGAAGCATAGTTTGCAAATATTTTCTGCCATTCTGTCAGTTGTCTGTTACTCTGTTGATTATTTCTTTTGCTGTGCAGAAGCTTTTTCATTTAATTAAGTTCCATTATTTACATTATTTCTTAAGTTGTTGAAATTTACTGTTGAATAGCATTTTCAAAGAAAAAATCATGGATGCTACATTTCCTAAGTTATTCAAAGCTTAAGAATACCTGCCTGTTGCCTTTATAATTAACGACAATCTACCTGGATATAATCTTTGAGTCACAAATTTTTTACCTCAGGAATTCTGTGGCAATAGCTTAATTTTATTCTGCCTTTAAATTTGCTTTTGAGAAGGCTGAGGTCAGTCTGAATTTTCCTCTGTTGTAGGAATGTATCTTTTTGCTGCCTCGATGCCTGAAAAATTTGTTTATAATCTTGGTTTAAATAACTAGGAAACGTCTTGATGTTAATTGATCTTCATAAAATATTCTGATATATGGTATTGTCTAACCATGTAAAGATTCAAAATTTAAGGAAAAAATTTCTAAATCATATTAATGATTACCTTTTTTTGTTTTGTTTATTGGATTTTTATATTTCAATAGTTCTAATCATCTCTGCCCTCTTTCTTGCTTGGTAAGACTGCCCCACTCCTAACAGATCAATGAGCAATCTCAAGCCATTGAAATTAAACTATGCTTCTTATACTCACTATGGTCTGACATGATCCCATTCAGAGAAATGATTTGCTCCCCAGGCATCCTCAACTCCATGATATGGATAAGAGGACAACCCAGTTTCCCATCACCATTCCTCTCCAACAATCATGGTCTTGAGTTTGCTATGACAAATCTCATTATGCCTTTTATTCCCGTCTATGGTGCCACAAGCATTAATAAACTCCGAGATCATTCCATAGCTTTCTCATTTTGATTCCTAGAAGGTTCTATGTGAACCCATTTCTTGCCCCCTGTTTCATCTGTTCTCATCTCCTGAAATATTTCCATTGTGCTTATTTCAAATCCATAGTCCTTCATCAGCAAAATCTTCTAAGTACTTATACTATACTCTTCCCTGAACATTTGCTTCATGCTGATGTTCTCCCATAACCTAATTTTCTTTTGATGTTCTTTCTCCCTCTGAAGCTTTTTCAAGTGATAGTCTTTTGTTTTGTCTTGTTTTTTTTCCCCTCAAAACCCTTGAACCATAAATTTGTTTAAATCTCTCTTTGGGGAATGTGTGGTATGAGTGGGCCCAATGCAATTCTTAACTCATGGGTGGAACTGTCTTCTTTCTTGGCACAAACAGGCACCTTAAAGATTTATATCCTTGGTGTTACTTGGCCTGGTCTGTATTTTCTGTTTATGAGTCTGAATGCTTTATTTCCTCTGGTCCAATATCAGGCATCTTTTTCTGAGTTCACACAAGCTGTGGAAAATCACTCTGAAGTCATTCCCCCATGAGGGGCCTTGTATGTAAATGGGTGGAAACTCCACCTTCTAAAATTCTCACTCCTATCAGAAATAAAACCCCATCTCTACTTCTAGTCTTGGGACAATCCATCAATATCCCATTAAGGTGGTTTTTGTTTGTCTGTTATTTTTCCTATTCCACTGTCATTAAAGTCTATGTCCTCTTCAAAAATAACATGAAATAGCCATAACTACCTTTGGTCAAGTTGAAATATACAGATGCAAGACGGGTAATGTAGATGAGGGATCCAGTCTAGGTGAGAGAACACATGGCTTGTCCAAAGCAGATGGGCTCACTCAATTCTAGCTCATGTTTGCTTTGAATGTGAACCCTTTGATGCCTAAACTTTGCTTTTTCAATAGAAGCAGAAGTTTCATATTTTTTATATGAAAGCCCCTAACTTTTAAGTATTGGCTCAAGTGGTTTTAAAATCCTGTGTGGAATATACAGAGGATTTTATGTTCGTAGAAGCCTTTTCACTTGGCTTTTGGTGTAGGAGACTTGGCCTCTCTCCTAAGTCTTCTTTTTTAACTTTAAACACTTATAATGAGTATCATGCACAGCCAAGGCTTCACGTACTATTTTCATGCTTACCTCTTGCTCAGCTGCACATTGAAGCACCTACTTGTTCCTCTTTGGTTGTCTTACAAACACTGACATGTAATATGTCTAAGTTTGAACTCAAGATCTTTCCCCCAAAATTGTTATTCTATTAAGTGGAACTTTAGTGCACTCAGTTCCTCTTAGGAGCAAGGAGACAAACCCTGGAGTCCAGGCAGTGTGAAAAGAATGGACAAAGATAATCTGCACGAAATCAGGATGCCCAAAAGAAACATCCTTCATGTGTGGCCTAGAAATCAAACATATAAGTAAGTAAAAGACCACAAATTCAACAAGTAAAAACCAGTTCACAAAGGAAGAATGTAAGAAAACTTATATGTCTTGGCTTTCACTCTGGGTGAGGCAAAGGAAAAAAGGCCTCTGAGAATTACCACTGGAAGTTGTCCCTTGGGTGAGTTTGAGGCTGGAATACATGTCATTGACGTCGGTCAAAAAACACCTATCATCCCATTTGTTTTCAAGTGACCCTGGGATGTATTGTTTTTAGCAGAAGCAGGTGCAAATTTTCTCTAAAGAAATACATTTAATTTTGACTAACACAAGATTTGTGCATATAGAGTTATAAGGAAGATAAACTCACATCTGAAATAATCAAACTCCCAAAGAAGTATGTTAACACGAGTGAAAATATTTAATGAGTAAAAAGAAATAAAAGTGGGAATAGAAACTATGATTACATAGGATGTACATCAATGTGTAACAGACAGATTTGTAAATGTGCCAAGTAAAATTTCCAGAAAAAGGAAATGTTATAATTGGAGTTGGAGTTCGGTTAGAATACAAGTAAAGAGAAAAATAGTAAACATAAAAGATTCATTTGAAAAACAATTTCCTTATGAACCACAGACAGAGAAAGTAAAAAAAAAAATATGAAAGAGCTCTTAAAACATGTAGGAGGTAGAACGAGAAAATCTAATTCCAGTTTAATGAGAACTTCGGAAGGAATACATAGAGACAACAAAGATAGCAAGAAATTGAAGAGATAAACAAAGCTAGTATAAACATGTAAAATGAGACAAAATAGATATGAAAGTTAAAAAGCATTACCAAAGATGTAGGAGATTAATACAAACTGATAAAAGGTTCAATTCACCAGAAAGGTGTAATGAAACTAAACATGAATTGAGCATAGATAAAATATATTACGATAAGTACAAGAAGAAATTTAGAAGCCCATCTTCATTCTGGGAAATTTTTAAGCACCTCCATCAGTAATTAATAGATCAATCAGATTAAGAAAATCAATAATTCTGGAAATTTGTATAATAAAATTAACAAGATTAATTTACTGATACCAAAATAACACTTTTTCCAATAATTGGGTGATACACATTCTTTTCTAACACATACAGAACACTTAAAAATGACATTTAAAATAAATTTTTGCTTGACAAATAGGAAAAACAAGTTACAAAATATGAGAAGATATTTTCCATCTACATAAGTGACGAAGGATTAATGTGGGTTTAAAGAGCTTTTCCCACATTAATAAGAAAAAGACAATCCATTAGAAAGAAAATGGGCAAAGACCATGAATGTGCCAGTGAGAAGAGATAAAAACCAATGGCTAATAAACATAAGAAAAGATGCTCAATCTTTTCTCTCTCTCTCTCCCTCCCTCCTTCCCTCTTTCTTTCTTTTGGCAGGGTCTTGTTTTGTCAATCAGCCTGGAGTGCAGTGGCACAATCAGAACTCACTGCAGCCTCAAACCCCTGGGCTCAAGCAATCCTCCTGCCTCAGCCTCCCAAAGTGCTGGAATTACAGGTGTGAGCCACTGTGCCCGGCCAAGATGCTCAATCTTACTGTTAATTAGAAAAATGCAGATCAAGAGAAGGAGGTGTTGCCACCTACCTATCACACAGGCAAACATCAGTCCATCTGGTAATTACGAGTGTTGAAGAGGATGTGGAGAAAAAAAAAAAAACTGTTATATACCACTATAGGAATGTAAATTGGTACATCTACTTCGAGAAACAATTTGACAATAACCAATACATTTTAAAATATACACACTCTCTGAGTCAGACCCTTTACTTCTAAGGGTCTACCCTGGAGAATTTCTTATACACGAAGACATATACAAAGATAATAGCAAGATTGTTCGTCAGAGCATAAAAAGGAAAAGAAAACTAATTGTCACTCAGGGAAATAGATGAATTATGGTTAATTCATATAATGAAACACCATTCAACAGTTAAAATGAATAAACTTATGTGCATAAACACGGATAATCTTCAAAATATATAGTAGTGGAAGTTTCAAAAGTGGTGTAGAGTATGGTTAGATTTATGCAAATATTAAGACAAAATAATTTGTCATATTTTGTTTATGAATATGCACATGTTGTAAAAGTACTGACACTCATGGGAATGATACACACCCATCTCTGGGGAGGGAGTGAGGGGAAAAGATTCCTGTTCGGACTTTAGAGGAATATGTATCATCTTCTTATTCTTCTAGAAATGTAGAAAGGTAAGGTCTAGAGTAAATAGGACAAAATGTTAACATCGGTTTTAGTGCATATATATATATACACACACACACACACACACACACACACGCACACACATACATACAGATATACACATTATATTATTTTCTATCTTTTAAAGTGTGCTGCATAAATTAAAAAATTTTAAAATGAAAGTAGACAAAATGTTTTTGAAAACTCTACCAGTTGCATGTTTCGGGAAATAAAATTAAGACAGAGTTACGAGAATGGGCAATTATATTAAAAAATAGGGACCCAAGCCAAATGGAATTGATAATAGTTTACAAGAGAGCAGCTTCATTAGATTTTTGAGTGAGAAGCAAAATAGTCAGAGGCTCCCTGGAAAGGAGAAGTAAAAGATAGATGTCATAGAATAAAACATCAAATGGCCAAGAAGAGAAGTTTTAAAACAGAATACAATTGAATATTTACCAACATGACACTAAATAGTAGAAAGGGTAGACAAATACCTAGGTTACATAAAATGGGCCGATTATGCATTTTAAAATCAATTTTAGAATAATTCCATTTGTAAGAGAGTGACAATTTAAGAATTCTTTAACATCACTGACATATCTGAAGATTGATTTTTATGCAAACAGATTTAGTAGCTAATAGACCAGTTGAGTGTTTATGAAGCAGTGTTAAAGAACGTTTAGTTTCTAAAGATGGCATCCAAAATAGCCATCTAATCATGCACAAGTGAATTGAATTATTAACTGAAAATAATTTCCCCGTTAGCCTTAAGAGTAGGACTAAATTAATGTCATGTGTAAAAGATTGTGGGCACCCTAATGCTAAATTCAATGCTTATTTCTTGGCAACATTTAAAAAATGGGAGTATTTAAAAAATTATACAAATCTAAAATAAATGTGTTTGTGAAATAATAAGTATATTAAACTTCTTGTTTAAAAATAGTACTGTAATGAAAGATGACTTTAAAGACAGGTTAAATTTCTTATTTATAATCAATGATAATTGGGAACTAACTATTAAAATGATTTACTTGTTAGTTATATATATGTGACCTATACTTATGACATTGTGAGGTATAGACTAGAGTTTTGACACTGCTATATGTGTTTAGATAAGACATGTGAGTGTGTTGGAGCTGTTTGGTGGCAATTATGACACCTGTAACTGCCATTGCAAACTTAGAATTAGGCACTGCCCTTTCAGTTCCATTCTGACTTTCCTTGCCTTTCTCTTGCTGACGTCATTGCCCACCATTTCTTTTTTTGTGTGCTTTTTTAAAAACTTTTAAGTTCAAGGGTACGTGTGCAGGTTTGTTACATAAGTAAACATGTATCATAGGGGTTTGTTATGCAGATTATTTTATCACCCAGGTATTAAGCCTAGTAACCATTGGTTATTTTTTCTGATCCTCTCCCTCCTCCCACTCTCCATCCTCCAGTAGGCCTCAGTGTGTGTTGTCCCCCTCTATGTGTCCATGTGTTCTTACCATTTAGCTCCCACTTATAAGTGAGAACATGTGGTATTTGGTTTTCTGTTCCTGCGCTAGTTTGCTGAGGATAATGGCCTCCAGATCCACCCATGTCCCCCGCAAAGGATGTGATCTTGTTCCTTTTTGTGGCTTCACAGTATTCCATGGTATAAATGTACCACATTTTCTTTATCCAGTCTATCACTGCTGGGCATTCAGATTGATTCCATGTCTTGGCTATTGTGAATAGTGCTGCAATGACCATACATTTGCATGTGTCTTTATAATAGAACAAGTTATATTCCTTTGGGTATACACCCAGTAATAAGATTGCTGGGTCCAACGGTATTTCTGTCTTTAGGTATTTGAGGAAATGCCACGCTGTCTTCCACAATGGTTGAACTAATTTTCACCCCCACCAACAGTGTATAAGCATTCCTTTTTCTCTAGTACCTTGCCAGAATCTGTTATTTTTTGAACTTTTTTTTTTTTTTTTTTTTTGAGATGGAGTCTCGCTCTGTTGCTCAGGCTGGAGTGCAGTGGCACGATCTTGGCTCACTGCAAGCTCCACCTCCCGGATTCACACCATTCTCCTGCCTCAGCCTCCCGAGTAGTTGGGATTACAGGTGTGTGCCACCATGACCAGCTAATTTTTATATTTTTAGTAGAGGCGGGTTTTCACCATTGTTGGCCAGGCTGATCTCAAACCCCTGGCCTCAAGTGATCTGCCCACCTTGGCCTCCCAAAGTGCTGGGATTACAGGCGTGAGCCACAGGACTCAGCCCTCCTTATTGTGGTTTCGATGTACATTTCTCTAGTGATTAGTGATATTGAGCTTTTTTTAAATGTGATTGTTGGCTGCATATATGTCTTCTATTGAGAGGTGTCTGTTCATGTCCTTTTCCCACTTTTTAATGGAGTTACTTGTTTTGTTCTTGTAAATATGTTTAACTTCCTTATAGGTGATGAATATTTGACCTCTGTCAGATGCATAGTTTGCAAGAATTTTCTCCCATTCTGTGGGTTGCCTGTTTACTCTGTTGATAGTTTCTTTTGCTGTGCAGAAGCTTTTTAGGTTAACTAGATCCCATTTGTCAATTTTTGCTTCTGTTGCAATTGCTTTTGAATGCCCACCATTTCAACGTACTCAGAACATGTCCCCCAGGACTTCTCAAACATTAGTGAACATAGAATTGCAAGGGTATTTCCTAGGAACACAGATTCCAGAACCCTATCCTAATAGATGCTGATTTGGAATATCCTTTGGAGTAGGGTGCAGGTGTTCCACAAACCACATTTGGACCCCTTTCATTCATCTGCCTTACCATATTAGTTCCTAGCAATGGTAATTTCCATTATCTGCCTTTTCCTCTTCCAGAACTTAGCGGTACTACAAAAAGATCAAGGCTTTACCAAATGTTTCCACCACAAATTTGTGTCATTAAACACACGTATTTTATAGTCAAACAGACTTAGGTCCAAATCTTGACCCTGTTACAGGCTAATTATATTTTGCACAAATCATCAAATCCCTTTCAGCTGTAATTTCCTTATCTGCAACATGCGTACTCTTTCATTATTCATTCATTCATCCAATGAACAAAGATACGTATTTTAAATACATACTGTTGTAAGTACTGGCAATAGATTAATTAACAAGAACTAAATATAACTGTCTCCATGAACCTTATATTTCATTAAAGATTCCTACTTAATGCATACAGTTTTTAGAAGGATTGAATGAAAACATAAAAACATAATAATAGCTACCGTACATAACAGTATTTAAGGGCCAGTTAAGGTTTTATGTGCTCTATGTAATTACCTAATTTATTTCTTATAACAAAACCATGAGGTAGGTACTATTATTTTTGTATATATATATAACACATATATTCATTATATATATATATACACGTATATTCATTATATATATATATATATAATGAAATTGAGCCACAGATAGTTTTTTATTCGAGGCCACTCACATAACAAGTGGTAGAGCTGGAATTCCCACCCAAGTGGCTGGGTCCAGAATCAATGCTCTTAAGCTCTAATATAATGCCTATTCTTCTCAGGGTAATTAAACTAGCAAAATTATAATGTACAGGTCAGATTTCTGAAGAAGTCAACCTAAAATATAAAATGCTCCAAAGCCAAAGTCTATAATTTGATCTGATAGTAACATTATTCAAGAAAAAAAGTGTGTCAACAACCAGGAATTGTCCCAGTTTTCATTACACAAAGGGCACCTTCCTGAGAACAAAAATTGGCAAGATTTATTCAGCACTCTCAGAGGAGAAACTCAATGTTAACCATAATAATAACAACAACAATCATCCATATCAAACATTTACCATTTAGCCAGGCACTATACTAATTTCTTCTCACAATTCATCTTGACAATAACTTGCAATGTATGTAATATGTTCATCTTACCAGATGAAGAAACTGAGGTTAGTAAGCATCTCCAGCCAGGTGGTTTGATCCCAGAATACACCCTCTTCATGACTACAAAGCACCATTTTTATACCAGCTGTACATTCAATCTGTAGGATACAAACTTATAGTTATTAAACATACCTGTTTCTTATAAGTAGCATATGAGCTGGGTAGAATATACTTAAAGACTATATATAGCAAAATGTCAGTTAAAATGTGCTTTTCTCAGAGAGGCCTCCACTGGTCCCACCAAGTAAATTCCTCTATTAATATTCTTTCATAGAACCCAATTTTATAATTATGATTTTAGTGCTTATTTGTAGATGGTAAGATGCATGAGGTTGATCATTTGCTTTCATTTTTCAATGCATTCTTGGTGCCTAGTATAGTTCCCGTTATGGGAATGGTTAGTGAAGAAATGAGTGCCTGGATTCTATGTTTACTTTGTACATTTCCAGTCATTTGCCTGGTTTATCAGATTCTCTGGTGAAGGCAAAAATGCCAACACAAACATATTAAGCACTGGAAAAGGATATCCCTGTTACAAATCAAATAGCACAGAGAGAAGGTGTGTTTAAAATGAGCATATCTTGGTTGCTTGTGACATTTCTCTTTATTATTGTATTTGCTTTTTCATTTGTGTAACAGAATCTTGTGAGTTTGGTTAGTTTGATCGATCTCTGAGTGACCAATCAAATGACTAAATAAATTGAACACTAGACTCATCGCTTTGTCCACTCACTCACTCTCTCAGGTGATGCCATCCTTGGCACATGGTCTAAACAACCACCCAAATTCTATTGCTGGAAACTCAACAGAGAGTCCAGGCATGAATTGAGGTACCAGCAAAGCACAGGCACTAACCACTAAACATCATTTCTTTTGAAATAATTTGATATTTCAAACATGAAGTACCAGAAATATTCATCATGTGAAATATCAGAACTTTGTTGAACTTCACTAGAAATAATTTGTGTTTTAATATTTTTCTAAAATTTTGATTTATGTAGGGACGTATGGGTGGGACACCATATCAATTTAGTGTTTAGTGCTTCTAAAGCTATCCAGCCCTGAATTTCCTGGGGGCACAGCTTCTTCTTCTTCTATCATATGTCAACATCTTCTTCCTCTCATTCTTAATATTGTTATATCTTATTTTTTGCTTTTGTCTCTGAGAAGGAAATACGCCAGCGCCTTGGCAAGGTGAACCTCCCCATCAGAATATTATTCTCGATGCAGTAGCTGATGTTCTCTTAGTGACTTTTTGATGTTCCATCTTCATTAGCTCCCATGCTAAACAAAAATTTTCTCAATCCCACTTCCTCCTCAATCTACTATTCTTCTTTACAAACTTCCTGTTATTTATACTTTGTGCTTCTTCTGCCTTAGTAGTATTTATTCCTTTGCAGCCAGACTTTCAACGAACCCAACATTCTTGTATGTCGTCTGTGAGCTCAGCCTTGCTTAAAACACCTGTCTTATAAGCAATTATTTCTTCCCTTAATTCAGTGATCAGCTCGCTCATCTTCGTAAGTCCTTGCAATTGTGACTAATATTGTCTTACATGTATAGTGAGTGCTCGATACACTTACTATTTTACTATTTAATAAAGTTAAATTGTGTTATTTTTATATGTTTTGGATTTTTGTCTTAATTATTATAAGGCATTTCAAAGTATCTTGTTGTGTGTGATTTCAAAGTAACTTAAAATTGGAACGGGTAAAAAATCAAACCTATTTGAATTAAATAAAAAGACTGAGAAAAAAATATATCCAAAACTGGATTTTTTTTAAGATTAAAAGGATATTCCATGTTTTCCAATTTTTTAAATCATGCCTACATATTTTATACATCATAAATTCATTGTATTTTTAATTCTGTAAAAATGTATGTTTATTAACTTTTCAGTATTATGGGAGTTATACAATTCAGAGATTCTTCAGAGAAAGTAATTTTGTTGAAGTTTCAATCTCCCTATTTTTTTTCTATATTAAGAAGCTCAGGAAAGAAGTTAATTTTAAATATGAATACCCTTTTAACTTTAATTTTATATTTATCTGCACATTCTCTCTCTCTCTCTCTCACTCTCTTTTCTTGAGATGTAATTTACTCACCGTCAAATTCACCCTTTGTATGTGTACTTTATGAACATTAACAAATGTATGCAATCATATTACCACCACCACAATCAAAACAGAGAATATTTCTATCATTCCAAAAAGTTCTGTTATGCCTCACTTATAGTCAATATCTCCCCTCTACCCTGCAGCCCTTGACAACCCTGATGTAAAAGTATAAATGTCTTTTTGTTTCTAAAGCACATTTGGGGAAATTTTACTTAAGATGTAAGTATCCCTGGTAAGTCAAGAATTGAATAGATATAGTTTTAACATCCTTAAAATGTACCTGTTAGCATTATGCTGTAAGAAAGATACTTCAGAAAACAAAATTTAAACAAGTAATACAAAATACTGTTACTTCTGTGATTATGTGATATAACATTCAGTCTATGGTTGAGAAATTGCCTAATTTATGGCATCAAGCTCTGTGACTTACGGAGTAGCAGGGGTTGAAAAACACTTTTTCATGCCTTGATGTTTTTCTCTTCTTCTTTTGGGCAGGGCTAGGGGCAATGAGTTGATTTCAGCTTCAGTAATTTTTTTCTTTTTTTTTCTTTTTTTTTGTCTAAGCAAAAAGTTTTCACTTCTCCTAAAGTGATACAGTAGTGATTCATAAGTTAATAGGCCTGACAACTGAAAATCACAGAACATGTCAAATTATACCAAAGATTGGAAGAAAGAGCCATTTTAAAATTGAACTTAAATATTCAACTAAGGATATGTTTTGTCCTTTTAATGACCGGCATATTGGTGGGGAAAGGTGTTAAATGGAAGTTTTGGATAGTGGAATTAATTGCCAAAAAAGACATAATTTGGGATGGCATGTCTCTTTCATATGCTTATCTTTGGAAACTGTCTGCCATATGCCCTGTGAAAGGGAAGAGATTACTATATTTATAGCACAAGGTCCATTTTCCTCTGAGCAAGTCTAATGGGATTGGGGTAGATCTCATCCAATGTTTGATCAGTCACAAATCAAATTCT
Source organism: Hylobates moloch (assembly GCF_009828535.3). NCBI lineage: Eukaryota > Metazoa > Chordata > Mammalia > Primates > Hylobatidae > Hylobates > Hylobates moloch. The sequence continues at coordinate 48,598,146 of NW_026652278.1, forward strand.
ATTTTATCACATTGAAACTAAGAGAAGTAGAAACATCAGTCAGACAATGGTGAGATCCAGAAAACCAAAGTTCACATATTTAATTCAACTGTGTTAGATACCTTTGAATATTTTCCTTTTTAATCGATATTTTCCTTTTTTGATTTATGTGAACAAATTCTTCCTTCTTCTCCTTCTCTGACACTACTCAATCACTGTGGTTTGCTCCATATCCCCACTTGTTATATGTCTATTTTGTCTTTAGTTCTCTTCTTTTCTTTCTCTATAGTCTTGCCTTAGCTTAGGCAAACTTTTTATTTCAGTACTTCTGCGGATAAGTCTCGATCTTTGGTCTTAAACTCTCAGTAACTCTAGATCTCCAATTTTCCAGCTGTTTCATACGTAGCTGTTTGTAGATTTCTCACAAGTATCTTCAACTCACCATGCTCTTAAAAAATCTTCTACCATACATGTTAGTTGCTTAGTACACAAATGCTTAATTGAATTGAACTGTGATCATTCACAGTGGATAGAAAAATGGAATGTAGGTTTTTGAATTGGACCTTAATGGCTAATTATGGGAAAAGAGGAAAGAGGAAAGAATCTTCCAAATGTAGAGAACACAATGAGGCACAAAATCAGGTCTAAACATGATAAATTCCTGGAAGAGTGAGACTGGCCTGTCAAGGATAGAAAGAAATTAGTGGGAAGTAAAGTTGGGTAGTTAGAGTGGGGCAAATTGTGGCAGAATTTGAAAGCAGAGAAGTTTAAACTTGATGTTTTTAAAAAAATGGTATTCCTTAATGACTTGGGAGTAGAAGATATAATGGGCATTTGTTGGTTCCTTATCTGGCCTTCATTCTTTGCTCCACTCTTTCTAACAGTTTTTAGAATTTCATTCTCCTCAATGGAGTCCATTTGTTTAAATAGAAAGTAACGTCACCTTTAACTTCAAGGGTCAGCATGTGGCCTAAATCTCTCCAGCCAGAATGAACCTGAGAAATTCTGTTCAGAATCATTTTCTTGTGTGTAGAACTGTCCCCAATTTGTGCTATAGCCGTGATATAAATCTGCTAGAAGACAGCCAGAAAAAGCTGAGAGAAGGCTAGGATGATCTTTATCTCCCAGCTAGAAAACATTTCTGAAAATTTTGAAGTATTAAGAAAAATATTTCAAAAAAGATAATTTTTGAAAAATATTAATAAACATTTTTGGTATAATACTATACATTCACTTATAAATCACTTTACTTGGGGGGAACACAAAAGGATTATATATTATGTCTTATCTTGGGGAAAACACAAATGTACTAGGTATGATTCCACATGTTCAAGAAATGAAATATATTGATCGAAGGAATTGAATTTATTTTAACGCTTCTGTAAATCTTAGTGTTAATAGAACTAAAAGGAGAAATGTATTAACTCCATTTTTATTTCCAAGTCTTTAGTGTTAATTTTATTTCCTTTTGTGTTAAACTTTTGTCCTAAGAGTTCACAAAGTTTCTTGTGATCAGTGGTGTTCTGGAGCTGGCACATATAACATATCACATTAAAAAACAAAGGTAATAAATAATCAAAATCCAGCACTTCCTAAATATTGTATACATTTTAGTATCACCTGTGTTGTCTAGGTAATTTTCCTTACTGAATCTATATGGTAGCAATAATACATAATCATGAGCTATTGAGCATCTCTTCTCAACTCTGTTCAGTGATACTGCATTAGTAGTTTGAAATGGGCCATGGTGAGAGTATTCATATCACTTAACCCACAGAGCAGGCAAATGCTATAAATCAGGGCTTGATTAATGGTTTTGTTTATTGTCTTTATTTAAGGAAGTGATACAGAAAACATTAATAATGCAGATTAAACTTAAAAGTGAGTCACGTCTGGAGCCATTATACTGTGCAGCACAAAAAGTTGAGAAAATAGTTTTCTAACATTTAAAAACTGTTACCTGATTGAGGACATACGTCACTCACATAATAGATGAAGGAGGAAAATTCTGGCATTGGTCTTGCTGTTTCACTTTTATCTTTTTAAAATTTTTACTTGTTGTTTTGAGACAGAGTCTCACTCTGTTGCCCAGGGTAGAGTGCAGTGGGGTGTGATCATAGTTTACTGCAACCTCCGCCTCCTGGGTTCAAGTAATCCTCCCACCTCAGCCTCCCAAGTAGCTGGGACTAGAGGCACCCTTCACTACACCCAACTAATTTTCTTTGTATTTTTTTTTTTTTTTTTTTGGAGAGATGGAGTCTCGTTATGTTGCTGCACTCGTCTCAAATTCCTGGCCTCAAGCAATCTGCCTGCTTTCACCTCCCAAAGTGCTGGGATTACAGGCATGAACCACCGTGTCCGGGCCACTTTTATCTTAATGGGTAAAAAAAAAAAAAGTAAAGAAAAATCACAGCCAATATTCACATCAGAACCACATGTATTTGTCAATTGCAGCTATGGGTTGGCTTTGATTACAAGAGTTAGGAAAAATCAACAAAAGCTTACACATATAGTCAAAAGTTATTACAAGATGATGTACACACATACACACGCACACACCCTGTTTTGTTTTGTTTTGTTTTGTTTTGTTTGATTTTGTTTTGTTTTGAGACCCAGTTGTTAAACATTTACCAGCACTCCACTGGCTGTAACTTTCTATTTCATTTTCAATTTGATTGATTGAAGGTATAATTAGAAAGATAAGAACTTTTCAACAAAGCTTAAGATGTCTTCAGTATGAGAAAGCAAGCATACATGGGATCATTTTCTTGTAGAAATCATTGTAAAGCTTCAACTGCTCTCCTTGACATATAGGAACAGTAAGAACTTGACACTGTAAAGCATTGCACAAAAATTAACCTTCCTACTGTGTAGCTGAAAGAAATTGCCTTTGGCAGTAAACAATAGTGTAGCAATAGCTAAATATTTCATGAAGAACTTTTTGTTACTTTTAAAAATTGATAAATATTTGTCAACTTGGAAAGAGTCCAAGAAATACAAACTTTTTTTTTTTTTTTTACTTTTCTGCTTGATTTTGTTTCTTGTTTCTTGATATTTTTATACCGTCTACCTCCTCCATGGTAATTCTGCCCCCTGCTGGAAACAGGTAGATGATAATTCCCTCCCCACTAGGAATTCAAACTATTAAAATACTGTAAAAACACTTAAAAAAAAAAAAAAAAAAAAAAAACTAGAGAAACATTTTTTTAGTAGTGCCCTCAGGTCAATGAGCTTTTCATATAACAGTATTGTATTTGTCATTATAGAAATTAACATTTATCTTACATCTCGTGGTAAGAGATTTATGTTATTTCTCCCATTAGGTTGATGGAGCTCATACTTTCTCCCCCCAGCAATTTAGTACAGTGCTCTGAACATTTTAGTACTTAAATGTACTACAAAAGCATTAACTTCCTTGATTTTAATTTCTTTCCACTTTGAAACATTTCTTTTCTATAGTTATAATTTCAGATAGTAGTCATTGTCCTATTAACTAGTAAGCCTATTTCAAGTGCCTACTATTTATCTAACTCTGTGCCAAAGGCTGAGGGTTTTTCCAACATGAGGATCCTGCAGATGATTTTCCTTTTGTTTCTTCTGAATAATTGTCATGAGCATATGGACACACTGACGGATCAGATATAACTAACCCATCAGATATCCCTTTTTCCTTCCCTTGTTATAAACTTAGAACGTATGTTGTGCCTATTCATAAGACCATCTCATATTCAATTTTGAGTTAGACTCATTCCTAACTCACTTAATGTACCAATACTTCTTTTTGTTCATTTTTACCTATTCCTAGTTCATATCAATTTAAAATGTTTTATTTATCTTAGAAGTCACTTTAAATCCTTTTGAAAATAAGATCAAGCCAAAGTATAAAAATTAAATTAAAATGTTGGGGGACAGCTACCCAAGAAAAGCTTAGGTATAATTTGTATTCATATAGAGCTTGCAGAACACCTAGAAAGCTGCCATTTATAATCCATCATTTTAAGACACATTTGCTTTTGGCTTCTTGGATGGCTTCCTGGTCCCTTTTCTTTTCTGGAAGCTTGATAGCAGCAGAAAGTCAAGACCTACAGATAACTTAGACCAAAAGTTCTAAGCTGGGAGGTTTGTTATAAATGTCTTCCATATAACACTAGCCTCCCAGGCCATTTAAGGCTCGAGTTCAATTAAGGAAAATTTAAATCTAAATGTCAGTGTGGTAGAGAGGGATCCTTAGCATAATCTGATTTATCACTTGGTTATTATGATCATTTTGTTCTATTCTCCACCCTGGACTAATGAAAGACTATTACCATACAGCCATGACAAGTTTTATTCTCTTGAACTGTCTAGCTTTGTTACTTTCCCTTGCTAATAGTCACTTACTGAGTCAGAGATGCTGCAGACATTGTAAATAGAATGATTCCTCATATGTCTCTAGGGATACAGTTTTCTGAGACACAAATCTAGCAAGGGCATGAGAAAGAGAAGAAAGCAAAAAAGAAATCATCTCTGCTAATTCAATTGTGGGTTCCTTGGATCAAAGACTACCTATTATAGCATACCAAGTTCAAGACTTTATTCATAGGATGCTGGAGGCCCTCTCCTCATGATTTATATTAAGCCCTATATATGGTACACATGTGGCCTCTATGGAAGTATACTTAAATGATTCTTTTTTATCACTGGCAAACTGAGGAATAGCATACAAGGAGGTCTCATTCTAGTGCTGCTGTTTAAGTACTAGAAGGTCAGAGGAAGTGAAGAAAATAAATAGACAAAAGAAGAAAGATGCGTATATTGAACAGCAAGTAGGACTAAATCTCAAAGGAGCAAATAAAAATTTCTAGCAAATGACATAACTTCATTTGAATATACAGCCAACAATTAAAATGTCAGGGAATTTGGTTCCCAGGGTTTTAAAACAAGGGGGAAATACTCAAATATCCCATTGGTGGGCATTAGGATTATTTTTAAATGACTATTTTTAACCTCTGGTTAGGAGAACACACTTCACTGGGGAAAAATGGGTGAAAAATTGTTAATAGGCATCATTTTCTCAATTCTGCTATTCAATAAGTAACAGCTACAAATTTTAGTATAAAACATACGTGTTCAAAACATCAAATTTTCTGTATTTGTTATAACTTTACTTCTATTTCAAGCCTATGTTGTTCCATTAGTGGCAGACTCTTAATCACAATCAGTTTAAAATAATCTCGTTGTAATCAGAGTTTCCTCAGGCAGTTGAAGCCACCCCTCCTTCACCCAAACTTTTCCCTAGGTCTAGTGTCTAAGTTCTAGGATGTTGATAGATAGCAAAGGCATTGAAAGCAGGAATGGAAGGGGGAACATAAATCTCCCTCAAGTCATTTGTATACACCAGCATCAGCTGAGAAATTCTTATCCCACCTCTATTTGTCAATCCAAGAAGATCTCTGCCTTGTCTTCCTTATTCCAGAAAAAAGTCAGCCACGTGCTTCTCATTCTGCAGCGTGGGCTCTCTGGCCCTGGGTTGTCTCATGCATTTCCATATCCTTCTTGGGTGCATGTGGACATGCGACCTCTCCAAGGTAAACAGAGTTCAGAGGAACCCTATGGGGCTTGTCTCTTTCCAGCCTCTATACCAAAAGTGATATATAGGACCACCTGACTTCAAAACCCACAAATAAATCTGGTGGCTCTAACATTCTCCTTCCTACTTAGACTGAAGGTGTGGGGAAGTGCAGGAAAGCCTTTATAGAGAAAATGAAAAATCGACATCTAAATATTGTTTTCCATTTGTTCTTAACCAGCTTGGTTTAGATTCTTAACCTCGTGGCAGGGTTTCAGCTGGGAGAACTCAGGAAAAATGTCCTTTATTATTTAAGGTATAAGTTTTATTCCCCATGTCTTTTCTAGACAATATTTTATTTCTCAGAACAAGAAAATTGAAATTCAAAACCCAAATATTGACAAACATCTCTCATTTCTCTTTCTCTTCAATGTCATCTTTCTTCCCTTAGGTAGTAAAGATGAAATATTATAGCTATCCAGGTTGAGGAAAATGCAATATTTTTTTTTAAAAAAGCATATCAACAGATGATACAATTATCCATAAATTGTGTTGGAATCTTTCTCCTTTTCCCCTTCCTCTCTTCCCTCCCTTTTTTTCTTTCTCTTCTTCTTTTTCCTCCAGCTGTTTTTCTAATAGCTTGTTCATTGTTCTTTATTACTGTTTTTGGTTAGAAAGAGAAATGAAAGGTGAAAATTACAAATTTTCTACTCATCAACTGATGTACTTTGGATGAGAACCAACAAAGATCAGATTATTGACTGTAATTTTCTGTGCTGTTTTGTTTAATTATTTTCTTTGTATTTTTCTGCAAATTTCACCAGGATAATTTACACTGACATTATATGAGCTATTGGAGTTAAGCATCTAGCTTTTACATTTTGAAATCTGCAGAAAATGTACTAACTTTTTATAAACACTATTGGAAAAAAATTAAGTCTCAAGATCTCTTTCAGCTAAATGAGAAATCAGATAAATGGCTTTAAATTGCAGGCTCAGGCTCAGTGCTATAGATACATTGTTTTGACTGCCTAGAATCCTCCTATTCTGAGAGCTGCCACTTCCCCTACCCACATGGGTTATTTTGTACTTGTTCCAAGAGTTGGTAGCTAAGCAAATCTGAGCCAACTCTAGTCATTTCTCTGGTGACAACTAATTGGACCAGGAATAAACAACTTACCCAAGCTGGACTTGTTAACCTCTCTTTGAAAATTTAGAATCAGAAATAGCATTCCAGGTAAGTCTGAGAAGAAGATAAAAATTGGGTATTGGTCGTATTTTTGTTCTACTGTATAAGACAGATGACAAAAAAAAAACAAAACCAAAAAAAACCCACCAGTGCTCATGAATAAACAAGCAAATCAGAAAAAGCAGAAACAGAACAGAAATCCTAAGGGTGCCGGAACTCTTGGTTTCAGTTGTTCCTAAGGCTCAGTTTAAATCTGGACTGCACGTTTATGAAAAACACTAGTACCTTCATTATGAAGTCCTCTTTGGGCTTAAGTTTGAGTTTATGTTACTTGCAACCAATCAAGTCCTAACCAATACTCTCCAGTGTCTTTTATGCCAGGCTAATTCAGATGGACTATATTACCATACTGCAGAAGGAGCAAATGACTTGGGGTATTTCTCACCAGTCATGTGAAGTCATTTCTCTATCCATGTGGTTTCATTTAGAAATTGAAGCACAAGAAGAAAACCACGTGTTTATAACTTCAAAACTCCAAAAGGAAAATTTATTCTTAGAGCCTTTTAAATAATAAGAGAAATACTAAAAATGAGACAAGCCTATATTTACTGAATTTAGCGTTTGACCAGTCAATAGTTTAAAATATCAGAATTTTGGTCACCGTAGCTAGGAAAATTCTGCTGAAGGCTGGAGAATGAATATGTCTGTGCTATTTAAAATAGGTTTTCTGGGATACACAGTTTAGGCTCTAAAAAAGAAGAAAGCAAGTCTTTGTCTACACATATGGCTTATTCTGTTTAATTAACTCCTTTTCTCCAGAAACACAAACTCCAGCTTGCCAAAAAAAAAAAAAAGAAAAGAAAACCATAAATCTATGTAAACTGCTGGCTGACATAACTTAAACAAGTTAGTTAAAATAGTTGAAATCTCAGCTGTGTGACTGGGGCAAATTACTTAATCTCTCAGTGACTCAGTTGTCTTCTCTATAAAATGAAGATAGGATGGTTGTGAGTTGTAAATGAGTTAATATATGTAAATCACATGTCGTAGTGCTTTGCACTTAATGTACACACAGTAAAAGTTCAGTTTATGTTAGCCACTATTTTCTCAAATAAATACTAGAAAATGGGGTTTTCATATAGAGCTTTGGTTATCCTTGGTGGAAAGTTAATTTGGACTACGATTAGCACTTATAACAAATGTGTCTTTCACAATACTCCATTTATCCTTGTCTCTATCAAGATATTTACAAATGAAAATAAAATAAATTTTAAAATGAAAGAAAATAAAGCATTCTGAATGTAATTTTTAGGAAGAGAAGGGGCTGCCACAAAGTGTAACAATGACTAAGTGATGACATTCCAGCATATTTGGGAATCTGCCCATACGTAGTAGACTTATACCGTACTGTTTTCCTCTCCTCTCTCTTTCTTTCTTTTCGTAATGGAACCTTTATTTCTTGTGGAAAACATTCTACATGATCTAGTTGGGAGTGAAACTGAATCTTCTTCTAAGCCACAGGGTGGGCACACGAGACAGTAAGAATACCTGATCCAGAGCTCTTAGGGAAGACACTCCCTGTAATCCGATGTCAAAATTTGGTTGTCAGCCATCACCCAGCAACATAAAAAGAGTCATTGAATAGAGAGGTATAATATCCTAATGGAATTATGTGACACCTTGGATCCCAGACATAATAAAGAAATGTATCCCTGGACTTTTAGTGATATGCCCTCAAAGGCTCTCAAATATTTTCGTTTAAAAAAAGTTATGCTATTTTAAGTAGGAGGTTAATCACTTGCAACTGAAAAGTTTCCAGTGATTACTATTTCTGTGTTACCTTTCAGAAGCTGAAGGGTAAACTCTATACTCTGCTTCCATAAGAATGGGATCCATTTTGATTCTTTCTTCTTTTCAATGGAAAAAAAAGCAAGTATGCATTTAGTTATTATTTTTTACTCAGTCCAATTAGAGTTATAGTTTGGAATATTAGTTGACTAGAAAAGAATAAAAAATATCAGGAAATAGATTTATGGCTGGGGCAGTAGCTCACACCTGTAATTCCAGCACTTTGGGAGGCCAAGGTGGGTGGATAACCTAAGGTCAGGAGTTCAAGACCAACTTTACCAATGTGGTGAAACCTCATCTCCACTAAAAATACAAAAAATCAGCTGGGCTTGGTGGCAGGCACCTGTAGTCCCAGCTACTCGGGAGGCTGAGGCAGGAGAATCACTTGAACCCAGGAGGTGGAGGTTGCAGTGAGCCGAGATAGCACCATTGCACTTTACGTAGGGAACAAGAAAAAAAAAAAAGAAAGAGACTTTAATGGAGAAAATCCTTCATAAATTAATATCAATTTTACATTTACTATAGTCAAAGATTGAAGATATTTTTAAAAGGTGTGCTGTAGAACGACAATTTACAAATTCATTCAGCAGGAGATCACGTAGACATGAATTACAGATCACAGACTGCACTGTGATCACAAAATATTATCAAAGTTAGTTTTTAGATCAAGTGGAAAAGTATTCTGATTTTTCATTCAAAAGTACACTGGAGTTTATCTCTGTACCCAAAAATATTCTCGAAGATGAAATATAGGGAATTACAAATAAATTTTGAACTGAGAAAGTGGAATGAGAAATAAAAGAGTACTTCTCTAATTTCCACTCTATCCCCAGGCCTATGCCCCTCCCCTTCACAATAAGTAATCCTAATTCCAGCTGTATGTGTTGGACGAGGAAGGGACAGGCGGGTGGGGCTGGTGACTAAAAGCTTTTTAGAGTATCTTGTAAGATTGTCTCTTGGAATAGTTAGAAACTTCCCTCTGCCAGAGGATTTAGTACCCGCCCCCACACTATGAAACATTTTGCTGTCCACCCGTTCATCTTCTAAAAATCATTGGCCTTAACACAATCTCTATTGTTAAGATATGGAGACATAGATTGCTGTAAATACCTCCCCAAAACACAGTGAGATTATGGCAGAGGGGAAATTGAGACCTCTTTTTCCCTAAGATACTACTTCCTCTACAAGACTTGGTTTGATCTTGCTTTCCACACTTTGTTGTTTCTCAAACTTCCTTGTGTGCTCAGATATCCAGAGGACATGGGAAAATATAATTAACTGGGAAGACTGAAGTTTGGCTGTAATTATCAATTTGGGCAATCCATTGTGGCAAGAGCCATGCAGGGTATACACGGTCTTATTATACAAAACAGTCTTTTAAACCTATATTAAGTTCCACCGTTTCCACAGACTTTCCTCAGTTCTCCGAGTTTTTGACAATCTCTTCATTTCCCAGAACTACTAGAGAGGTTGATTACAAGTGGTCTTATGATAGTCAACGTTTTATTGTGTATACGACTTTCCAATATAAATACAGTATTCTCAGAGGAAAGTACATGACTTCCTTCTACATAATTTATTTTTCCATGATACTTCATATCATTCTGGTTAAGTATATTTGTGTGGAAGAACTGGTCAGTTGTCTTGTATATGTCAGTTAATGGTGATTTCTCAATTTAATACTCATAGTTTCTTTTGCATGTTTTTATTAAGCTTTGCAAAATAGCACAAACAAATGTACTATTTACAGTTTCAGACCAAAGTATACGCTCCTGAGTATCCACATACCTAATAAACCTAATTAGTAATATAAAGAAAACCAGTATTTAACTAAATAACTTTTGTAGCACAATCATTCAACTTAGATAAATAGTTATTTGCTAAATTACTCAGGTAACAACCTGGTTCTGAGTCTCTTCTAGAGAGGAAAAAGGGTTATGGGTCAAGATAGAGAAAGGAGGTGACAAGTTTATATAGGAATTACTTCAAAAGTAAAAGTAAATTAAATTCTCTGAAAAAGGGAAAAGAAAAGCAAAAGGAAGGATAAGATAAAAGGGAAATTACTTATGTGTGCAAAAATATGCATATATTATTTTCCTGTGTGTCTGTGTGCAAACACATGAGAGAAATACAAGGAAATCTGTTTCTTTTTATGGTTGACTCTTCTATGTGTAGTGGGATTTTCTGGTTACATCTGAGCTAAATATTATGGCACATAGCAGAACACAGTAGTTATTGCACATGATTGTTTGTGAACTGGGTGGGCAGGAATTTTTCATTTCATAAATCATTTCAGCTTGCTGCTCTAATTCCACAGCACTGGGAGACTAAAAAAAGCTCAAGAGGGAAAAAATGTGTTTTTCCTCTTTTTATTCTTAGTCTACCCCTTCCCAGTGTGAATAGATCTTTAGTGTTAATGATTAGGTTTTTTTTATAAGGCATTTCAAAATATCTTTATTGCTCTGCTTTTGAAGCAAATTATTATGTTTTCCCATTCTATTTTCTTTTTTGCCGGGGAAATTTAGTACCAAGGCATTCAGACATAAAATTTCCTTCCTTTATTTGTGCTTATTTATAGCACAGTCTATATCAATGAAATAATGCTATATTATTTTCTTGCTGATTGCTTAATGTTCACAGTTCAAAATTCCAGCCAAGGTCCTGAAGTGGTTTTGCCCTTATTTAAGGTTTCCTGCTAAAAACATTCTATTACAGCTTTGCGAGTAAGTACCTCCCTGGCCTCAAGTCACTAAAAAGGTAATTTAGTAATTGAAATAAACACCCTTTGCAAATCTGTTTCCTCCCTTCTAGGAGACTAGGGAAGTAGTTTCCATCATATTTCAGGTTTCTCCCCATTTTCCTTAAATGATCAGCCTTCAACCAAGAAGTTACTTGGTAAATTGTCTGTAATGTAGCTCCAGGGCAAACACAAAGTATACATTGTAGGAAAATAAACAAAGCAAACAAAACAACAACAACAAAACACAAGTAAAAATGTTTCTCAACAGCTAGAGTCCATGAGCATAGTTTTATAATTTGCTTCCTGCTCCGGTAGGAAATTTAAATCAGTTCTTGAAACTATGTAGTTATTATGATTAATCAAAATCTATAGCTGTGGTGCTCTGTCTGAAGCCAGGAACTCCTGTGCCCCACTCCCTACAACAGTTTAAAAAAAAAAAAAAATTTTCCTAGCAGAATAGACCAGCGTTTAAAGGCAAAATTAAGAAGAAGGAAAAGGTAGTATATGCTAATACTGTCTTCTCACCTAGCATTTTTAGAGGTCCCTCACATTTATTATTTATCTCATATTTAGAATTGGCTAACAGAAAGTAGCATACAGATATCAAACGAAAAGAATGCACCCTTTACACTTAAACAGAACCTTTTAATTTGCCATGCTAGTACAAAAATGGATAGAATTGCAGTTACATTTTGTTAACTTGGAAACAGAATCTTCTTCTAAGTCAAATTTTGTTGGTTTTTAGTCAATAGGTTTCTGATTTGATTTTCATAAAAATTTTGAGTATTGTTTGCTCTTAATTTCTTCTTAAATTGTGCAAACCAAATTACATAGTTAGCCACTGTCATTTAAGTTAAAAACAATTGTATGAAAACAAATTTATTACTACTGTATGGCTGGGTTTAGTGTAGATCTTCCTATACTTGTTGATTTTTAAAAATAGATGTAAAAATTAAAGCAATACAAGAGGTAGTCCTAGTCCAGATAAAAGAGACATAGAAATACTGATTCAAGCAGAGAGAGATATAGAAATATTGATTCAAGCAGGGAGTTATATTTCTGAAATACTTCATTTTCCCCAGTGTAGATAGTCTCTATAATAATGGGCTTGCATTATTAAGGATGAAAAGTATTGATTTAATAATTATAACTCAAGAGAAAACTAAAAAATCAGGTGAACATAGTGCTGTGTTCATTTGCACTGCAATCAATTCTCCAAATATTCATTTGATAAATTACACAATAGAAGTGAATGAATAGTCCCAGGTTAGGTTAGGCCCAGTCAAAATTGTCTGAAATAAATGATAGAAAGTATCTTTCAGTCTCTCTGGTGATAAGTCTGTGACATAGGATACCAGATCTTCCAGTTGCTTAGTAGAAGCGAAGAGTCAGAAAGATATGGAGACCCTCTTATGGGTTGTCTCTTGTGCCTAGCTAACTGCCTTCCACTCCCACCACTGATTGTCTTGTGGTTTTATTACATATATCAACATATCTCCCCTTTATCTATTCTGGTTTGATGAGGATTTCTGTTACTTCCGAGAAAAGGGTTCTAATAAAACACCCATTAATGTATATTTTATTGGACTGTGTAAACAGAAATATATATTATTAATATATATTATTCTTATGGCACATGTTAATTCTAAATTAAGGTCCTGGGTACCCCTGGTATATGGTCTCACTAATAGGAAAGAAGTAACAGAAACTACGAGTTGTGAGAGGAAAATAAATATTTTTTTCATATAAAACTTTTGGAGAGCATATTTTTATATTCTTCTTTTCTTTCCATAGAACTTTTTTCCTCTTTCGTAACTACAAATTTTTCCAGTCCCTTTCACACCAAGGCAAGCATAAGCACTCTAGTTACTGTGATCTAAAGACTGCTTTTTTACAAAAATGCTGAGAAAGCAGAATAGACCAGCATTTAAAAAGCAAAATTAAGAAAGAAGAAGGAAAAGCTAGAAAACAAGTGATGAGAGAAGGTAGGTAGTAGACATATTTCCTGTAAACGATTTTTGCTTCAGAATTGCTGCAAGGTAGATTCAGTCTTATGCTGCTCATTTGAGGTTTCCTTTGCTACCTTTCCCAGTTCTGGCCAATTTGTATGTGTATATATTTGCGTAAGTGTATCAGGGTACACCCAGTGGAGTTAATGAGAAGGGTGAAATGATGTGCTAAAAAACTGAGCTACCACTGTACCACTGTAAAAGCCAACGAAAATGCTCTGCAGTTATTTTGAGTCAACAGTGCTCTACAAAGTTTACCAATGCCTGTTAACTTTCACATTCTCTTAAGATACCAGGCTTGGGGGAAGCAGAGATTTGTCCCAAGTTCCTTGGTGATTTTAAACCCTATGATTTTGTTCTTCAATCTCTTGCTAAGCTTAATGGAACAACATTGAAAGCAAATTCTATCTTGAAATATTTTGCTTTAATGTTTTTATAATTAGACTGCAAATTATTTGAGATTAATGAGGCTATAATTCCTCCTAATAAGAATGGTTGTAGTAGTAGAGGCCATGATACTGGTCACAGTTTTTAATTGTAAATAATAGTAGTAGCTACCTTTTAATGAGCACTTATTATGTACCAAGCACCATGCAAAGAGCTTTAGATAAGTTTAAACTCTATGAGATAGGGTGTACCTTATTCTCTTTATTTTACACATGAGGAAACGGAGTCAGAGGCATTGGTAGTTTTAGTCATGGAGTTGCAGTTACAAGGATAATAGTAAGTGTGGTAGCTAAACTTTATTTAGTATTCTTTATGTGGCAAGAGCAATTCAAGTATTATCTCCTGTAATCTTGAAAAAATACTATGAATTAGATGTGACCATTTCATCTCTTTCTGTATGCTGTAGATTATAAACTGCATTATTTAGTAATTTTCATTTAGGAGAAAGACAAAACACTACGTTGAATTTACTCATCAATTATATAACTCATCAATTTCACATCAGAAATACTCAAATGTGAACTTAAATGTGTATCTTTAAGCCAAAGGAAGGTACTGTTATTGTCATTTTACAAAGAGAGAAACTGAGGCTTAGTGGAAACCAAAAAAAAAAAAATGCCCAAATTCATAAGCACTAGTAGCAAAGCTGAGATGTATATCCAAGTCTGTCTGGTATGGAATCAGCATAGATCTGAATAGATTTTGAGCGATAAGAAAGAATATCTCTTATTTACATCAGCCTTCTCTACTGCAAAGTGTCTGCCTATTTTTTTTAAGTCAGATGCCGTATCTTCCCAATTCTAAATATCTGTGAACTTGTAAATCAAATGGATATCCAAAATAGAAGTGAAAAGTTGACTGCAAGCAGTGTCTGTCCCCAATCACTTGGAATCTTTGAACACAAATTCTCTCAGTAGCAAGAATATTGCCTGGATAATTGACTCAACTCTCCACTTCCCCTTGCCTTGAAAAGCCAATAACTAGCTGGCTGTTTTGGTTCTTTGCCTAATTGGGCAATGATATTTCTAAGACATGATATCCATATTGTGACAGAGTTATTTCTTTATAAATATTTAATGCCACCAACAAAGACAGTTTGAGAAGTAAAATAACAATGTTTGGGTGTAGTTTCAGTCATGCCTTACCACTTTGTTATATGACCCGGTTCCCTGGCTAACATTTTCTCAGGCAGTTATTTCCTGTGCATTTCCTGAGGTTTCCACAACTAGACATTTTTTAAGGGAAATGGTAGTTAAAATAATAGAGCTTTTAAGGAATCTGAAGTTTAGTGATTAGGATTGTGGCCAGTGGGTATATTTCCTGATATCTGTGAGAATTTAGAAGGTAGAATTCCTTTCTAATTATTGTAATAACAAACATCTAGAGAAAATTTTTTTCTCTAGAAGATTGATAAGAGAAAAATTCAGCAGACCACAGTGCCGCAGGAACAACTGGCTGCCATTGTGCTTAAAGAGAAACAAAACAGGAAGCAAACCAAGAAAACCAATCCTGACTCCCTCATACAAACTGAGAGACGGTCAGGAGAAACGTGTTTAGATAGGAGTGATGCAATCAAAGGTTTACTATATCATAACAAAGAGGCCTGCATATGAGCAAACTTTTGAACATTCTCTTACAAAAGATATTTGGAATCAGTATTATTTATTTTCCTGTAGATCTTGAATGAAAAATATAGATCTACAGAAGAGGGCTGGTTTATAATGAAGAGCAGTTCTAAGCTCACAACAGATAAAACAGCACTGCATTTCAAACCAACAGAGTTTAAGTTTTAGACTTGAAAGGGCAATGAGATTTTATCAAAGTGTACACAGAAACGTTTATAAGGTCTTTATATCTTTTGGAATGCTTAGGATGTCAGTCTCTCCTTTTCCAGGGATTTCACCCTTCCTTAACTATAAAAAGAAGACTTCTTGGGCCAGGCACGGTGGCTCATGCCTATAATCCCAGCACTTTGGGAAGCCGAGGCAGGCAGATCACGAGATCAGGAGATCGAGACCAGCCTGGCCAACATGGTGAAACCCTGTCTCTTCCAAAAAATGCAAAAATCAGCTGGGCATGGTGGTGCATGCCTGTAGTCCCAGCTACTTGGGAAGCTGAGGCAGGAGAATCGCTTGAACCTGGGAGGTGGAGGTTGCAGTGAATCAAGATTGCCCCCCCCCCCCCCCGCGCGGCAAAAAAAAAAAAGCCCCAAAAAAAAAAAAAAAAAAAAAAAAGACTTCTTAATAAAAAACAGGCATACCTCATTTTACTACACTTCACTTTTTTTGTGCTTCACAGATATCACATTTTTTTTTTTTACACAAATTGAAGGTTTGTGTGGTAACTCCTCATCCCGCAAGTCCATTGGTGCCATTTATGCAAGAGCATGTGCTCACCTTGTGTCTCTATGTTACATTTTGGTAATTCTTACAATATTTAAAAATTTTCACTATGATTATATCTGTGATGGTGATCTGTGATCAGTGATCTTTGATGTTCCTATTGTAATTGTTTTAGGGCACCACCAACTGCATGCATATAGGACGGTGCACTTAATCGGTAAATACTGTGTGTGTTCCAACTGCTCCACCAATCAGGTGTTGCCTCATCTTTCTCCTGCTCCTTGGACTCTCAATTCCCTCAGACACAACAGTGTTGAAATTAGACCAATTAATAACCCTACAATGGCCTCTAAGTGTTGAAGTGAAAGAAACAGTTGCATGTTTCTCACTTTAAACATAAAGCTAGATATAATTAAGCTTAGTGAGTGTATTAGTCTGTTCTCATGTTGCTAATACATACCTGAGACTGGGTAATTTATAAAGAAAAGAGGTTTAATGGACTCACCACTCCACATGATTGGGGAGGCCTCCCAGTGACGGTGAAAGACGAAGGAAGAGCAAAGAGACATCTTACATGGTGTCAGGCAGAGAGAGCTTGTGTAGGGGAACTCCCTTTTATAAACTATCAGATATCATGAGATTTATTCACTATCAAGAGAACAGCAGGGGGAAGACCCATCCTCATGATTCAGTTACCTCCCACTGGATCCCTTCCACAACACGTGGGAATTATGGGAGCTACAATTCAAGATGAGGTTTGGGTGCGGACACAGACAGACCATATCATTCTGCCCATGGCCCCTCTCAAATTTCGTGTCCTCACATTTCAAAATCCATCATGCCTTTCCAACAGTCCCCCAAAGTCTTAACTCATTTCAGCATTAATTCAAAAGTCCACAGTCCAAAGTCTCAGCTGAGACAAGCTAAGTCCCTTCTGCCTATAAGCCAGTAAAATCAAAAGCAAGTTAATCACTTCATAGATACAATGGGGGTACAGGCATTGGGTAAATACAGCCATTTCAAATGGGAGAAATTGGCCAAAATGAGGGGGCTAAAGACCCCATGCAAGTCTAAAATCCAGCAGGGCAGTCAAATTTTAAAGCTCCAAAATGATCTCCTTCGACTTCATGTCTCACATCCAGGTCACACTGATGCAAGAGGTGGGTTCCCATGATCTTAGGTCCCCTGTGGCTTTGTAGGGTACAGCCTCCCTCCTGGCTGCTCTCACAGGGTGGCGTTGAGTGTCTCTGGCTGTTCCAGACACATGGTGCAAGCTGTCAGTGGATCTACCATTCTGGGGTCTGGTGGATGGTGGCCCTCTTCTCACAGCTCCACTAGGCAGTGCCCAGTGGACTCTGTATGGAGGATTCAATCCCACATTTCCCTTCCATACTGCCCTAGCAGAGGATCTCCATGAGGGCCCTGCCCCTGCAGCAAATTTCTGCTTGGACATCCAAGCAATTTACAGATCCTCTGAAATCTAGGCAGAGGTTCCTAAATCTCAATTTTTGACTTCTGTGCATCCACAGGCCCAACACCACATGGAAGCTGCCAAGGCTTGGGGCTTGCACCCTCTGAAGCCATGGGCTGAGCTGTAACTTGGCCCCTTTTGCCATGGCTAGAGCAGGTGGGATGCAGGGAACGAAGCTCCTCAGCTTCACACAGAAGGGGGACCCTGGGCCTGGCCCATGAAACCATTTTTTCCTCCTAGGCCTCTGGGCCTGTGAAGGGAGGGGCCTCCGTGAAAGTCTCTGACATGCTCTGGAGACATTTCCCCCATTGTCTTGGTCATTAATATTTGACTCCTCATTACTTATGCAAATTTTTGCAGCCAGCTTAAATATCTCCTCAGAAAATTGGTTTCTCTTTTCTATTGCATTTTCAGGCTACACATTTTTCAAACTTTTATGCTTTGTTTCCCTTTTAAAACTGAATACTTTTAAAAGCACCCAAGTCAACTCTTGAACTCTTTGCTGCTTAGAAATTTCTTCCACAAGATACCCTTAATAATCTCTCTCAGGTTCAAAGTTCTAAAAGTCTCTAGGGCAGAGTCAAAATGCTGCCAGTCTCTTTGCTAAAGCATACACAGCAGGAGCCACCTTTGCTCCAGTTCCCAACAAATTTTTTATCTCCATCTGAGACCAACTCAGACTGGATTTCATTGTCCATATCATTATTAGCATTTTGGTCAAAGCCATTCAACAAGTCTCTAGGAATTTCCAAACTTTCCCACATTTTCCTGTCTTCTTCTGAGCCCTCCAAACTGTTCCAACCTCTGCTTTTATCCAGTTCCAAAGTTGCTTCCACAGTTTTAGTTATGTTTACAGCAGCACGCCACTCTACTCATACTAGTTTACTGTATTAATCTGTTTTCATACTGCTGATAAAAACATACTTGAGACTTGGTAATTTATAAAGAAAAGGAGGTTTAATGGACTCACAGTTCCATGTAGCTGGGGAGGTGTTACAATCATGGTGGAAGATTAAAGGCACATCTTACATGGAGGCAGGGAAGAGGGCTTGTGTAGGGGAACTCCCCTTTATAAAACCATCAGATCTTGTGAGCCTTATTCACTATCACAAGAACAGCATGGGAAAGACCCACCCTCATGATTCAATTACTTCCCACTGGTTCTCTCTCACAATGTGTGGCAATTATGGAAATTATAATTTAAGATGAGATTTGGAGGACTATATCAGTGAGGAAAGCATGTCGAAAGCTGAGAGAGGTCAAAAGCTAGGCTTCTCGTACCAAACTGTTAGACAACTTGTGAATACAAAGCACAACTTCTTGCAGGAAATTAAAAGTACTACTCCAGTGAACACAAGAATAACAAGAAAGCAAAATCGCCTTATTGCTGATGTGCAGAAAGTCTGAGTATTCTGGATAGAAGACCAAATCACCCACAACATTCACTCAAACCAAAGGCAAATTCAGAGCAAGGCCCCAACTTGCTTCAATTCTATGAAGGCTGTGAGAGGGTGAGGAAGCCACAGAAGAAAAATGCGAATTGAGTAGAAGGGAGTCCATGAGGTTTAAGGAGAAAAGCCATCTCCATTACATAAAAGTACAAGGTGAAGGAGCAAGTGCTGATGTAAAAGCTGCATCAAGTTATCCAGAAGATCTAGCTAAGATAACTGACAAAGGTGGCTACATGAAACAGCAGATTTTCAATGTAGATGAAACAGCCTTCTATTGGAAGAAGATGTTATCTAGGACTTTCATAGCCAGAGAGAAGAAATCAATGCCTGACTTCAGGGCTTCAAAGAACAAGCTGACTCTCTTGCTAGTGGCTAATGCTGCTGGTGACTTTAACTTGAAGCCAATGATAATTTATCATTCTGAAAATTATAGGGCCCTTTAAAATTATGCTGAATCGACTTTGTGCTCTAGAAATGAAACAACAAAGCCTGGATGATGACACATCTGTTTACTGAATATTTTAAGCCCACTGTTGAGACATACTGCTCCAAAAAAAATTTTTTTTTTCAAACTATTACCACTCATTGACAATGCACCTGGTCACCAAAGAACTCTGAAAGAGATGTACAAGATTAATGTTGTTTTCACTATAGATAACACAATATCCATTCTGCAACCCATAGATCAAGGAGTAATTTTAATTTTTATGTCATATTATTTAGGAAATACATTTTATAAGGTTATAGCTGCCATAGATAACGATTCCTGTGGTGAATATGGACAATGTAAATTGAAAACCTTCTGGAAAGGATTCACCATTCTAGATGGCATTAAGAACATTCAGGATTCTTGGGAGGAGATCAAAATACAAACACTATAACAGGAGTTAGGAAAAAGTTGATTCCAACCTTTGTGGATAACTTTGAGGAGTTCAATACTTCATTGGAGGAAGTAACCATAGATGTGGCAGAAATAGTGAAAGAATTAGAATCAGAAGTGAAACCTGATGATGTGACTGAATTGCTACAACCTCATGTTAAAATGAAAAGATGAGGAGGTGGCAGTTCTTATGGATGAGCAAAGAAAGTAGATTTTCAGGACAGAATCTACTGCTGGTGAAGGGGCTGTGAACATTGTTGAAATGACAACAAAGGATTTAGAATATTACATAAGCTTAGTTAATAAAGTAGTGGCATGGCTTGAGAGGATTGATTTCAAATTTGAAATAGGTTCTACTGTTGGTAAATTGCTGCTAAGTAGCATTGCATACTACAGAGAAATCTTTGGGAAAGGAAGAGTCTATCAGTGAAGTATGTTTCATTGTTGTTTTGTTTAAGAAATTGCCACAGCTAGCATAACCAGCAACTATCACCCTGACTAGTCAATAGCCATCAATACTGAGACAAGATTCTCCAGCAGCAAAAAAAAATTGAAGACTCATTGAAGGCTCAGATGGCTGCTAACATTTTTTTAGCAATAAAGTGTTTTTAAATTAAGGTATGTATATTTTTTAGACATAATACTATTGCACACTTAATAGACTACAGTATAGTATAAACATAAATTTTTGAGATTGTAATTTTTAAATTTTTGTGAGTACATAGTGCATATACATATATGTATATATACACATATATGTATATATCACATTTGTTGGTGAATACTAGACTTTATTCATTATTTCCAATTACTTTTTGTGCCCATTAACTATCTCCGTTTCCCCCAATCCCTCCCCCTACTATGCTTCTCAGCCTCTGCTAACCATCCTTTCACTCTCTATCTCCATGAGTTCAGTTCTTTTTGTTTTTAGCTCCCACAAATAAATGAAAGCATGCAAAGTTTATCTTTCTGTGTCTGGCTTATTTCACTTAGCATCGTGACCTCCAGTTTCATCCTGATTATTGCAGATGACAGGATCTCATTCTTTTTTTCGATGTAAAGTACTCCGTTGTGTACATATACCATATTTTCTTTTTTTTTTAATTCTTTTTTTTTTTTTTTTTTTTTTGAGACAGAGTCTCGCTCTGTCGCCCAGGCTGGAGTGGAGTGGCGCAATCTCGGCTCACTGCAAGCTTCACCTCCCGGGTTCACACCATTCTCCTGCCTCAGCCTCCCTGCATAGCTGGGACTACAGGCACCCACCACCATGCCTGGCTAATTTTTTTGTATTTTTAGTAGAGACGGGGTTTCACTGTGGTCTCGATCTCCTGACCTCGTGATCCGCCCGCCTCGGCCTCCCAAAGTGCTGGGATTACAAGCGTGAGCCACCACGCCCGGCCCTACCATATTTTCTTTATCCATTTATCTGTTGATGGACACTTAGGTTACTTCCAAGTCTTGGGTATTGTGAGCAATGATGCAATAAACATGGGACTGCAGATATCTCTTCAATATACTGATATACATTATTTTGGGTATACCCATAGGAGTGAGATTGCTGGATATTATGGCAGCTATATTTTCAACTTTTTTGAGAAACCTCCAAATTTTTCTCCATAATGGTACTAATTTACATTGCCAACAGCATACAAGGTTTCCTTTTCTCCACATCCTTGCCAGCATTTGTTATTGCCTGTCTTTTGGATAAAAGCCAATTTAACTGGGGTGAGATGATATCTCATTATAGTTTTGATTTGCATTTCTCTGATGATCAATGATGTTGAGCACCTTTTCATATACATGTGTGCTATTTGTATGTCTTCTTTTGACAAATATCTATTTATATCTTTTGCCCATTTTAAAATTGGATTATTAGATTATTTTCTACAGAGTTGTTTGAGCTCCTTATGTATAATTGTTATTAATCCCTTGTCAGATGGATAGTCTGCAACTATTTTCTCCCATTCTGTGTGTTGGCTTTTCACTTACTTGTTTCTTTACTTTGCTGTACAGAAGCTTTTTAACTTGATGTTATGCCATTTGTTCATTTTTGCTTTGATTGCCTGTGCTTGTTGGGTATTACTCAAGAAATCTTTGCCCAGTCCAATGTCTTGGAGAGTTTCCCCAATGTTTCCTTTCAGTAATTTCAGAGTTTGAGGTCTTAGATTTAAGTCATTAATCCATTTTGACTTGATTTTTGTATATGGCAAGAGATAGGAATCTAGTTTCATTCTTCTGCATATGGATATCCAGTTTTGCCAGCATCATTTTTTAAAGAGATTGTCCTTTCTCCAATGTATGTCCTTGGCATCTTTGCCAAAACTAAATTTACTGCAGATGTATGGATTTGTTTCTGGGTTCTCTATTCTGTTTCACTGTTCTATGTATCTGTTTTTATACCAGTACCATGCTGTTTTGGTTACTATAACTCTGTAGTATAATTTGAAGTCAGGTAATGCGATTCCTCTAGTTTTGTTCTACATAGCTTTGGCTATTCTGGGTCTTTTGTGGTTTCATGTAAATTTCAGATTTTTAAAAAACAGTTCTGTGAATAACATCATGGTATTTTGATAGGGATTGCATTGAATCCATAATTGCTTTGGGTAGTATAGACATGTAAACAATATTGATTCTTCTAATCCGTGAATATGGAGTATCTCTCCATTTTTTGCGTGTGTGTCCTCTTTAATTTCTTGCATCAATGTTTTATAATTTTTATTGGAGAGATCTTTCACTTTTTTGGTTAATTTCTAGGTATTTTATTTAATTTTTAGCTATTATAAATGAGATTACATTCTTGATTCATTTTTCAGGTTGTTTGTTTGGCATGTAGAAATGCTACCGATTTTTGTATGTTGATTTTGTATCATGCAACTTTACAGAATTTGTTAACCAGTTCTACTGTCTTTATTTGTGTGGAGTCTTCAGGATTTTCCAAATATAAGTTCACATAATCTATAAACAAGGATAATTTGTCCTCTTCTGTTCCAATTTGCATGTCCTTTATTTCTTGTCTGATTGCTCTAGCTAGGACTTCCAGTGCTATATTGAATAACAGTGGTAGAAGTAACCATCCTTGTTGTGTTCCAGATCTTAGAGACAAAACTTTCAGCTTTTCCTCATTCAGTGTGATATTAGCTATGGGTCTGTCACATACAGCTTTTATTATGTTGAAGTATGTTCCTTCTATACCAGTTTTTGTAAGGGTTTTTATCATGAAGAGATGTTGAATCCCAAATGCTTTTTCAGCAACAGTTGAGATTATCATATGGGTTTCGTCCTTCATTCTGTTGATAGGATGTATCACATTGATTGATTTGTGTATGTCAAACCATCCTTGCATCCCTGGAATAAATCCCACTTGGTCATGATGAATGATCTTTTAAATGTAGTATTGAATTCAGTTTGTTAGTATTTTGGTGAAGATTTTTGCATAAATATTAATTGGTGATATTAGCTTGTAGTTTTCTTTTTGTATGTGTCTTTGTCTGGTTTTAGTATCAGGGTTATACTGACCTCATAGAATTTGGAAGTATTCCCTCCTCTATGTTTTTGAATAGTTTGAACAGAATTAGTATTGATTCTTCTTTAAACATTTGGCTTCAGCAGTGAAGCCATCTGTCCTGGGTTTTTCTTTGCTGAGAGACTTTTTATTATGGCTTCAATATCATTACTTGCTATTGGTGTACTCAGGTCTTGGGTTTCTTTATGGTTCAATGTTGAGAGGTTGTATGCATCTAGGAATTTATTCATTTCTTCTAGGTTTTCCATTTTATTGGCATATTGTTGCTCCTACTAGCCACTAATGTTGCTTTACATTTCTGCGGTATCAGTTGTAATATCTCCTTTTCATCTTTAATTTTATTTATTTGGGTATTCTCTCTTCTTTTCTTAGTCTTGCTAAAAATTTGTTAATTTTGTTTATCTTTTCAAAAAACCACCTTTTCATGTTGTTGATCTTTTGTATTTTCTTCTGTTTCAATTCCATTAATTTCTCCTCTAATCTTTTTTCTTCTGTTTCAATTCCATTAATTTCTCCTCTAATCTTTATTATTTCTTTTTTTCGTACTAATTTTGGGTTTGGTTTGTTCTTGCATTTCTAGTTCTTTAAGATGCATTGTTAGGTTATTTTCTTCTTTCTTGATGTCATTATAAACTTATAGCTATAAACTTCCCTCTTAATACTGCTTTTTCTATATCCCGTAGGTTTTAGTCTGTTTTGTTTCCATTATCATTGGTTTCAAGAAATGTTTCAATTTTCTTTCTAATTTTTTCATTGGCCTACTGGTCATTCAGGAGCATATTGTTTAATTTCCATGTGTTTGTATAGTTTCCAAAATTCCTCTTGTTATTGCTTTCTAGTTTTATTCCATTGTGGTCAGGGAAGATGTTTGATATTATTTCAGTATTTTTGAATATTTTAAGATTTGTTTTGTGACCCAACATGTGGTCTATCCTTAAGAATGATGCAAGTGCTGAGGAAAAGAATGTGTATTCTACAGCTGTTGAATGAAACGTTCTGTAAATATCTATTAGGTACATTTGATCTATACTGCAGATTAAGTCTGATGTTTCTTTTTTGATTTTCTGTCTGGAACATCTGTCCAATGCCAAAAGAGGAGTGTTAAATTCTCCAGCTATGATTGTATTCAGGACTGTCTTTCTCTTTAGCTCTAGTAATATTTGTTTTATATATCTGGGTGCTCCAGTGTTAGGTGTATATGTATTTACAATTATATCATCTTGCTGAATTGACTTCTTTATCATTACATAATGACCTCCCTTGTCTCTTCTTTCAGGTTTGCATTTAAATCTATTTTGTCTGATATAACTATCCTTGCTCTTTTTTTGGTTTTAATTGTCATAGCATATCTTTTTCCATCCCTTTATTTTCAGTCTATCCACCTCTTTATAGGTGAAGTGTGTTTCTTATAGACAACAGATCATTGGGTCTTGTTTTTCTATCCATTCTGCCACTCTATGTCTTTTGATTGG
Organism: Hylobates moloch; assembly: GCF_009828535.3. Taxonomy (NCBI): domain Eukaryota; kingdom Metazoa; phylum Chordata; class Mammalia; order Primates; family Hylobatidae; genus Hylobates; species Hylobates moloch. Next base: position 48,623,045 of record NW_026652278.1, read on the forward strand.
AAAGTTTTATTCATTTACATTCAATATTATTGATAAGTAAGGACTTATTCCTGCTATTTTGTTATTTGCTTTCTGTTTGTTTTGTGTTCTTCTCTATTTTCTTTTCTTCCTGCCTTAGTTTTAGTGAAGATGATTTTCTCTGGTGGTATGATTTAATTTCTTCCTTTTTACTTTTTTGGTATCTATTGTGTGTTTTATGATTTCAGGTTACCATGAGGCTTACAAATATTATCTCATAACCCATGATTTTTAAGCTGATACAACTTAACACTGCTTATATAAGCAAACAAATAAGGAAAAAGAAAATTAATTTAAAAAATCTACACTCTAACTTTGTTTCCCCACTTTTTAACTTTTTGTTGTTTCTGTTTTATCTTATTGTGCTGTCTATGTCTTGAAAAGTTGTGGTAGCTATTATTTTTGTTTGGTTCATCTTTTAGTCTTTCTATTTAAGTTAACAGTAGTTTGCACACTACTGTTACAGTGTTATAATATTCTGTGTTTTTCTGTGTACTTACTATTGACAGTGAGTTTCGTACCTTCAGATGATGTCTTATTGTTCCTTAGTGTCTTTTTATTTCTGATTGAAGTACTCCCTTTAGCATTTCTTGTAGGACAGGTCTGGTGTTGATGAAATTCCTCAGCTTTTTTGTGTCTGGGAAAGTCTTTATTTCTCCTTCATGTTTGAAGGATATTTTCAGTGGATATACTATTCTAGGGTAAAAGTGTTTTTCTTTCAGCACTTTATGGCATTCTACTCTCTCATGGCCTGTGAAGTTTCCCCTGAAAAGTCTGCTGCCAGACTTATTAGAGCTCCAGTATATGTTATTTGTTTGTTTGCTCTTGCTATTTTTAGGATCCTTTCTTTATCCTCAACCTTTGGGAGTTTATTAAATGCCTTGAGACATGTTTCTTTGGGTTAAATCTGCTTTGTGTTCTATAATCTTCTTGTACTTGGCTATTGATATTTTTCTTTAGATTTGGGAAATTCTCTGTTATTATCCCTTTGAATATACTTCCTACTCTGTCTCTTTCTCTACTTCCAATTTAAGGCCAATAACCCTTAGATTTGCCCTTTTGAAGCTATTTTCTAGATCCTGTAGGTGTATTACATTGGTATCGATTCTTTTGTTTTGTCTCCTCTGTGTATTTTTAAATAGCCTGTCTTCAAGCTCACAAATTCTTTCTTCCACTTGATCATTCTGCCACATTTTCTGTATGTAAATTGCACTTTTCAACACCAGGATTTCTACTGGATTGTTTTTAATTATTTTATTATCATTGTTAAATTTATCTGATGGAATTATGAATTTCTTCTCTATGTTACCTTGAACGTCTTTGAGTTTTCTCAAAACACCTATTTTGAATTCTCTGTCTGAAAGGTCATATATCTCTGTGTCTCCAGGATTGGTCCCTGGTGCCTTATTTAGTTTGTTTGGTGAGGTCATGTTTTCCCAAATGGTCTTGATGCTTATTGATGTTTGTCAGTGTCTGGGGATTGCTGAGTTAGGTATTTATTGTAGTCTTTATAGTCTGAGCTTGTTTGTACCTGCCCTTCTTAGGAAGGCTTCCCAAATATTCAAAAGGACTTGAGTGTTGTGATCTGCATTAGGGGACACCCCAAGTCCAGTAATGGCTGTGGTTCTTACAGATTCATAGAGGTACTGTCTTGGATAAGATCTGGAAGAATTCTCTGGATTAACAAATAGAGACTCTGATTCTCTTTCCTTATTTTCTTCCAATCAAAGGGAGCCTCTGGGGCTGGGGGTGGGGTGGCACAAGCACTCCTGTGGCCACCACTGCTGGAAATGCTTTAGGTTAGACCTAAAGCCAGCACAACACTGGGCCTTACCCTAGTCCCAGTGTAATTACTGCCTGACTACCACTTCTGTTCGCTCGAAACCCTAGAGCTCTATAATCAGCAGATGGCCAAGCCAGTCAGTCTTTGGTCCATCCCTTCAGGGCAGCAAGATTTCCCCAGGTCCCAAGTAGGTCCAGAGATGCTGTGTGGGATCTAAGGACTAGAGTCAAAAACCTTAGAAGTCTGCTTGTTGTTCTATTCTGCTTTGGCAGAGCTGGCCCTCAAACCAAAAAACACAGTCCTTCTCACTCTTCCCTTCCCTTTCTTCAAGCAGAAGAGCCTCACCCCTTGGCCACCACCACCACAGGCCCATAGCAAGTGCTGCCAGGCTACCACTGATAGTCACTTAAGGCCCAAGTGCTCTTCAGTCAGCTTGTGGTGAATGCTGCCAGTCCTGGGACTCACCCTTCAGGGCAGTGGGCTCCCCTCTGGCTCAGGGCAGGTCTAGAAATAACATCCAAGAGCCAACGCCTGGAATCAGAGACTCCAAGATCCTGCTTGGCGCTCTACCCAACTGTGGTCAAGCTGATTCCTAAGGTGCAAGGCAAAGTCCCCTTTAGTTTTCTCTCTGCTGTTCTCAAGCAGGAGTCTTACTGATATAGGAGTTAAGAGGAAACTGCTTAGGCAGATAGTGAAGGTATGGGAGACCTCAGTAAGGTTATCCTTTTTTAATGAAGAGCAGCCCCCAGATCATTTTCTAATAAAGAGTAGCCTGTAAAACTGAGCTGCAGACATAGACAAGCGAGCTGGAAGTTTGCATGGGCGAATGCCAGCAGGAAAAACTACCTAGGACTAGACATGTTCAAAATGGTGACTCCATCTTCCCTTCCCTTTGCCAGTCACTTATAGGAACAGACCAGATGGTGCCAGCCAAATAGTCCATTTGCATAAGATTAGGATGGGACGACCAGCCTTTCCCTTGTGCTATGTAAACATCACACCTGGTTGAACCAATCTGTGAGCCCTACATAAATCAGACGCCACCTCCCAAACCTGCCTATAAAATCTGCTGTGGTCCACAGCTCTTCTCTTTTCAGACGCCACTCTCCCAAAAGAGAGAGACCTGCTCTCCTCTCTCCTTTCTTCTCCCTATTAAACTTTATACTCCCTAACCCACTCTGTGTGTGTGTCCGTGTCATTAATCTTCTCGGCACAAGATGACAAACCCTAGGTACTTACTCCAGACAATGATGCCACTTCATTACCATAGCCACCATAGCTGTGAATGTGCTGGGTCTCACCTGATGCCCACATGTCTCGGAATCTCACCAAGACCCATGGCGTGCTACCTATGTATCGCTGCTTGTTATTCAGGGCCAAACGGCTCTTCAGTCAGCAGGTGATGGATACTGCCAAGACTGGGTCCTTGCTTTCAAGGAGGTGGTTTCCCTTCTGGCTTAGGGTGTGTCTAGGAATGTTGTTCAGGAGCTAGGGCCTGGAATGGGGGCCTCACAACTCTGACCGGTGCCCTATCCTACTGTGACTGAGCTACTATACAAGATGAAAGACAAAAGTCCTCTGTACTCTTCCCTTTCCTCTCCTCAAGCAGAATGAAGGTGTTTCTTTTGGAGACCCCTGCTGTGTTTCCTGGGGTTGGGGGAAGGGAGTTGCAGGCACCTTAGTGCCTTAGTAAGTCGAGTGCCCCCAAAGTCCACTGATTCAGAGCCCAGCTCAGAACTAGGGCTTGTAGTCGTTGTGGCCTAGATTGCCTTTCAATGTGGGGCCTGAGAGCACTTCAGCCCATGGTGGTGAGGCTTGTGGGAAGCCGGAACTCAGGTTTCAACTTCTGGGTTGGGCAATTCCACTATGGCTCGGGCTGGTCTGAATGCTCCCTCGGTGTGCGGGCATCAGCGAAGTTCAGCCTGCTTTTGCTTTCTGCTCTGACAGGGCAGCACTGAGTTCAATGCAAAGTCTCACAATCGCTGAGCTAACCCTCTGCCAAAGGGCACAGATTTCTCTGCACCATGGGGTCACTGTGGAAAAGAATGTGTGAGGGAAGAGGCGGGACAGGTGGCTTCAGCATTTCAAGATGGCCTCCTACTCTATTCATTGCCTCTTTCAGCAATATGAAATTAAAGCCAGGTACTGTGAGTACTCACCTGATTTTTAATTCTTATGAAGGTGTTTTTTGATGTAGGTAGTTGTAAATTTGGTGTTCCTGTAGGGGCAACTATCAGCGAGGACTTCTATTCCACCATTTTACTCTGTCCCTTTCCCCCATGACTTTTATATGCATTAGTAAACTAAGAATTTTGTGTGACTCACTTTATTGAGATATTTCTCTTATAGGAGTGGTCTGGAACCAAACCCATAATATCTCCAAGATATGTCTGTATATCCAGTGTAGTCAAGCTTACTATCATTATACTGCCCTGATTCTTTTTCTGATGTATTTTTCCCTCTTAGAGTCTTTTGCTGATTACTTTTGCCACCCCTGTGCTGGGTCCAGTATTAAATGTGGACCAGGTACTGTGTAGCATTGCTGTGACAAGGTTCGGGTATGCAAAAAGATTTCTAAAGTTTAGGTCATTAATAGGAATAATCTTTTAAAAAAATGTCAGCAACATAATTTTATGTTTTATATGAAATATAAAATCTTGCCCTTTGAGCCCTTTGGCTAGAGTCCTAGAAATAAGAAATCACACCTGATACAGTGGAGACCTTATTTTCTGGCTCCCCCATAATCCATTCACTTTTCTTTTGGTGATCACTTATCTCAATCTCTTTGATGAACCACCCTTCTTCTCTGAGGACAGGGGGTTTGAGTGAGACGGACACCAGCCAAGAATTTGGAGGTGGAGCACATAATCCTAGTCTATATCAATTGGTTTATATTTTGTTTGTATTTTTCCAGTGATTGGCATTGTGACTGGCATGTATAAGGAATTCAATATAGATCTGTTGATTTTAGGTAGAGAGGAAGATGCATGTTCTGTACTAATAATATCCTGGTTAAAAAAGAAAAAAATACATAAAGGAAAATAAATCAGCAAGATTAGCTTATTAAGAATAGATTTAGGAAGTGTAATCACAAGACAGTTTTACTTGTGCAATCATGAGTCCTGTTTATCTTACACTTGTTGACTTGGAGGCAAGTCTTTTTTAGTAAGCAACTCTGTCTTTCTTTCTCTTTTCATATCAGTGAGTCTAACCTTTTTTCTGCCTATTTTTCTACCAGTATGCCATTTCCTAACACTGAAACATCTCTCACTTTTCCTATGCTAAGCAGCATCTGTTCCTACCTTCTATGAGCCTCTGGCACATACTTTGTCATGCCCTCTCAAAGGTCAGCTGTGGGGCATACACCAGGAAAACGCTGTTCCATTTAACTGGACCCTTATAAGGAGTAAACTCATAATATTTGTGTAGTTATGGCAGTCACAATTAGCAGATAAGTAAGTCATCAGTTGGCTTATGTATTATTTGGGGGCAGGTCTGAGTGCACAATTGAGGGTCTGTTCAGGTGAAACAAATGAACTATCATGTCTGCCTAAAATGTGAATTACTAACACCCAGTAAAACGGGTGACCTTGCAAATACTGATGCAGTTAGGAAAATGTGTTTCTCCTTCCTGTAGGATTAAATGAACTCTGAGAATAAAATTTTGTCCTTTGGAAATTGAAACGTGTGTGTGTGTGTGTTCCCAGGTACACTCCAACAGCTATCCACTGACCATAATAAAATTAAACAGATGACTTCAAGAGGAGCAAACTGGAATAGGCTTTTCACAATCGGAGTGTTCTGTGGGATATGAGGTGCCAAGCAACACCTTGGGTGTCCTGCTGGAGGTCTAGGGTCCTATGTCAAGCAGACAACTTAGTCTCGGGAAGTATTCTGTGAGGATAGTGAGCCTGAAGTAAGACCAGCATCTGTGAGCTTGTGTTGGTATTCCCTAAAGGTGGTAACTCTCAGAGAAGAGGTTAGAGGAAGGGCTTTCTAGAAAGTTCAAACCTGAGTTCAGAAAAGAAGCTCAAGAGCAATGGATGCTCCTGAAGAGAATATCCTGACTGAAGAATCCCTAATTTCATGGGTATTTTTAAATTAGACTTTGGGAATATTTAGAGATTTTTCTTTAATTTTCTGTCATGGACACTCTAAATCCCTTCAGATGACCAAACCCATTAGGAAAGTCTGATATACTTCAACAGCGTTGTGGGATATTGCTATGGTGACTAAAGAAATGGAATAGAAAAGGGGAGGATGTCTTCGGGGAGGAGATACATTATTTTTGAAGGGATTGTGTCTTGGAATTTCAGGTAATACCAAAAACTGATTAAGGAGATGGCAGAGCTGAGAGAAGTCGGAATGGTGTATCATGTGGTAGAGCAAGTAGAGGTGGACAATACAGTTTGCGAGAGAGATATTTCAACACCTTTTCACTCCTTTCCAATCTAGAGGTTGTTGATACTCAAAAGGGAGGTGGGAAGAGAGCAAGGTGAATTACGCATGGATGGAGAAAACTAATGAAGTAAAAAAAACCCTAATATTTCTTCATGCTAATAACTTTACATACATCATTATATTTAATCCTGTGCTCTGTGACATCATATCTCGATTTATTATTTGGTTGTATCTGGAAGACATGAAAAATGAAACAGGTAAATTGAATGGCTTGTCTCCAGTTCCACAATTAGAAAAATACCTGAGCAAGGAGAGAAAAACCCAGGTCCATTTGATTCAAGTCCATATTCTTTTTGTAACATGTGTGATTATGATTTAGATTACTAAGAGATTTATAAATTATATTTGTAATTATAATTATATTTTATATTTTGAGTGTGTTATACAGTTATAAATCATATTTGTAATTATATTTTTAAGAGTGTCTTACACAGTTTTATAAATCTTGCATAAGTAATAATGGGACTTTTTAGTCAGATATTTTGCAGAAATAGGTTAATATTTATACAACTTAAAAAATAAAGTACATCAAAATTAATTTGATTTTCAAATTATTTACTCCCTCTACTGGTGACTTTTTGAAGTGATATAAGTGCAATAAGATAAAGTAGAATGTGACCTCCCATAAGTATCTTTGTGCGCATGTGTGTGTGTGTGTGTGTGTGTGTGTGTGTGTGTGTGAAAGAAAGAAATATACATGACTTATAAAGATTTCTGGTGAAATGAATTAGGATATAAAAATTCATCTTCCAGTGGGTAACTTGATGCCCCAGAAACTTTTACAAAAGGTAAAAGTTTTCCTGTGGCTTACTATGTTCACAATATAAGAATAATGTGTTTCTTTGATCTGTGCTGAATATTCTTGAGCAAAATCATAAAGGCCTTTTGTGAATGTAATTCTGTTTCATGCTAATACAAACACATAGATACAAGTTTTATAATCTCTTTCATATTTCAACCTATGAAATGGGAATATTAGTGTAAGTTGGCAGGAAACTCCATTTCCAATTTTGGAAGCATTTTAAATACAAATTGTAGAGAGATCTTATTAACACTTGTAGACTTTGCTTTCAGCCATGACAGACGGACAAGGACGTAGAGAAGAGGGCTAAAGCAATAAATTCTTTTTTTTTTTTTGCCTTTTGCAAACATTAATAATACAAAGTTATGTAGAGCATTTCAATTCTATAGTCATATTCAATTGTGATGTCTTTTGGCTATTTTAGATTTTGGAAACAAGCAGAGATTAGAATTCTCCCCAGTGAATCATAGTAAATGTTATAACCAAATAACAAAGTAGGAAATACAAATATTTGCTATGGATAATTCAGGAAGTAGTTTTGCAAGATTATTAAAAGCTTAGATTTGAGTCAGGTAAACATGATTTGAATTCTGGATGGCCATCCATTAACTATTTATTTTACTTTTGGCAAGTTAATTATATAGGTTTTAAGATGTTGAAATAATCCGATATCTGTAAGTCCAGACTAGCAATTGGTGGACAGTAGTGCTCAATTACTATTCTCAATTATTACTAAAGAGAAGTATAAATGTCATTAGTAAAGTAAATAAAGTTGAATAAAAATAACCATGATGTGTATGATTTCACAAATTACATAGATTTTATTTTCAAATAATGATGCTGGCAAGGGTGTAATAGGTATCCCTACATATGAGGTATATGGTTCTTCTAAAAAGCAACATAAGAAAAATATCTTTTTCTTTGGTCTATTATACTTGTAGTAATCTTTAAAAGATTAAAACCTGAGGCAGCCAAATATTTATAAAAGAGGATATTTGCAAAATGATTTACATTATAGAAATGTTGGCCAGGTGCGGTGGCTCACACTTTGGGAGGCTGAGATGGGTAGATCACGAGGTCAGGAGATCGAGACCATCCTGGCTAACATGGTGAAACTCCATCTCTACTAAAAATACAAAAAATTAGCCAGGTGTGGTGGTGACCGCCTATAGTACCAGCTACTCGGGAGGCTGAGGCAGGAGAATGGCGTGAACCCAGAAGGCAGAACTTTCAGTGAGCCAAGAACACGCCACTGCACTCCAGCCTGGGTGACAGAGCGGGACTCCATCTCAAAACAAAACAAAAAAAATGTTGGACGCAGCCTAAATATCTAATAAGAGAAGCATGTTAAAGAAAATGTTGGTATAACAGTAAAATGTGATAGTACACCAACATTACAATGATATTTGTGAAGATACTGTTAATGCGGTAGTTATAAGTGCATAGATACTTTGAAGGTGGTAGTTATAAGTGCATTAAATAGTACTTAGCCTATGTGGACCACATGGGTTGGAACATGTATCCCAAGCCTAAGCCTATCAAAAAAAAAATGTTCCCTTGTCTTAATGATTGTTTCAGGGGCATGCACCAGATCTAAACAGCTCTAATTAGAGTGCACCTTTGATATTTTTCTAGAAATATTGGAACAAATATTTTCTTTTATAAGAGCTTTGGAAAACAATATATCTCTTTGAATACAGTGGTAAGAGGGTGTAAAGTCTGGAACTGATACTAACGGTTTGAGTTCCATACCATAAGGGAAGCTAATATGAGGAAAAGCCAAGTAAAGAAAGTAAATCTGAGAGAAGTGAAAGTAAATACAACCAGAGCCCAGACGAACTTTTGGTGTGTGCTTGAATCTACTTCTCCTGCTGGATTTTTCAGTTCTATGGCCAATAATATCCTGGATTTGTTTCAGCCAGTTTGAATTGGGTTTACTGACCCTTGAAATATAATAAATTCTAAATGATATACACATGCTATAATACTAAGTCAGGAAGAAATGTGACTCGAAATGATAATATGCAATGTGTTCTCAATTGTGGAAAATGCATATTCACAGAAAACTCTAAAAATGTATAAAAATATTCCTACTTAATGACCCACTATTATTTATTTTTTATTTTTTTACCCATTTTTCAAGTTTCACATTGGGTACTCATTACCTTCATTATCTAAAATATAATATTTATTTTTTCAATCCATATCTTATGAGGCAAACTGGGCAAGTCATTTGGAATAATACATTAAGATTTGTTTTCAGCTACCAAGGCAATAAAATGCTCCTCTTGAAACAGCAAAAAAAAAAAAAAAAAAAACCTTTTGTAATTCATAAAAATCTTGGGTAATATTTATCTCAGTGAGTTAATCTAGCCTGTCTTCCATGCACACCAGGAATAGGGAAGTTGTTCAGTTGCAGAATGAGATTGATAAATTATCTGTGGTATAATAGAGTACTCTTCAATTTCTACATCTTTATGGAGGATTATGTGCAGCTAAGACAGAAACTTGTTCCCTGCCCCTGGAAAAGATGAGCATTGTCTCTTTCCTGGGGTTACTGAGCTTTAAAAAGTTAATTTTAATTGAAATTTTCACATGGTTTTAATAACAGGAAAATAGCCACTATTATAAATTAATAATAGTGATAATGTTACTATCATCAACTGTTTTTAGATTCAGTAATGGTTCCTTTGTACAGTAAAATGCAATAGGCTGATTTCTGATTAATGCATGGTTATCAAACTCAAATATTATTTTAAAAGTGAGCAACAGTAACAATTCTTCAAAATAAAATTATAATAAAGTGTGTTGCCACAATGTCAAAATCCCACTGCCATAAACATTCACTATTTATCCAAGTGTTTCTACGGCTTTGGCTGTTACATTAATCTCAGTATTGGTAGGCACTATAAAATTGTTCTCTCATCAAAGCAATGAGTGAAAAAGTACAATTATACATTCTCCAAGTCCTTATTTTTAGAGGATGCTACTTTTCTATTAGATTTGGGAGTGATATACCAAAGTGATAGTATTTGAAATATTTTTCTTACTTCTATGGCAGTATAATATATACATAGATAACCAGAAAATCTGCCTCATCACAAATATAATGTTTGATATGATGATTTGCAGAATAAAACTCCACTTTTCTTGAAGTTATATGCCCTATGTTTGAAGGGTTCCATCAGACAGAACACTTTATTTGATTAAAACTTGAATGATTTACACAGGATTAGTGAGACAGACATGTTCCTTTGAAATTGTGCACTCAGACATAGCTGGGCTCATCAGCCTGTGCATTCCAGCTGGCCAAGTCCTGCGAGTCCTCACTCTAAGCCCATTCCTGGTTCTGAATCAAAGGTTAATATTTGGAGTAGCGTATCAATATGTATAATCAATAATGATATTATGACACATCAGCTATCACACATCTGGTATCCTTCAAAACTTTTCTACAGAAAAACTAATTTCAAAATACTGAAAAACAAATAAAACAACATTAAAAAATAAAGGTTAGATTTTGAAACAATAGCAATATATTTTTATTAAGTTCTTATTTATCTGTATATGATAGGAATTGTTTTTATGTCTATACCTTTCCCTTAGATTTTAAGAGATTTCATTTTAAAGAATTTTGTATTGAAAAATAGCCTTAAAGAAAGACGCTCAGTTGATTACAAAAGCATATTACCAAAAGTCACTAAAGAAAATCCCAAAGCAGCCTGCTTAAGTAAGTATAGTCCCTCAGTCTGTAATGAGTGTGTGAAGAGTGATTTAAGTCTGCTTTCTCGATGTGAAATAACGAGATGGAAAATGTGAATGGATTGCCAATATACTGCTCAGGCACACGTGGAAGGGGGTCCTAGGCCTTCTAAAGTCTAGTTCAAGCTCCCAAACACAGAAACCACAAAGAGTTAATGATAATTGAGATCATATGCTTCTTATCAAAGCTTCCTAAAAAAAAGCAGCTTAAGGGAAAATTCGTAAATATGTGTCTTAACCACAGTCTACCAATCCCCTTCCGCATTGGAGCCTTTAGCTAATTTGTTGACTTAATTACCCAAGGCACAGGAAGGTTAAACAGAGTGATAATCTGATTTTCTCTGATTGCTGATCACTGCGGAAAGTGGTCTGTGGGACGCAAAAATAAACCTAGAACCTTGGGCTATGTAAAATGGAGAAGTTCGGCAATTATCCAGATAATTCAGGCAAAGTTGACTGTTTACAGTAATCAAATTATCTGGATAAGTACATAACCTACTCTCCGTCTGCAGGAACAATGGCTTTAATCATATCATCTGGTCTGATTAAATAGGTTATTCTTTCTATCTGTATTTAGTGTGAATTATTTCAATTTAATAGTCAAATTCATACATAAAAACCTATTATAATACCCTATAAAAATATCATCCCAAATGGTGGGGATATTAATAATATTTTGTCCAAGTAAAGAATGAGTGCTTGTCTTTAAATAATTAGAAAACATGAGACCACAGAAAGAAAAAAAATGTGGGAAAAACAAATTTACTGTGGTGAGATTAATGCAAAGGCCTGTATGAAAAGTGAGGTAAGAAAAGTTGAAATTATCATGGTAAATGGAAGTTTATTCCATACCATGTCACTAGAAAATTTATATTCTGAAGCTCTCTGATTGTCAAGAGGCACCAAAATAAAATATTTCAATAGAAGATTCAGTTAACTCGTTTTCTTCTCACTTTTAATACTTCCTCGTTTTAGACATTTTAGAAAATACAGAAAATTATAAAGAAAACCAAAATCACATTCCAGAGAACACCACTCTTAATGTTAATTGCATCTGTTTTTCTGGACTTTTAAATAATTTTATATGATGGTATTTGAGCTTTTGGATCAAATCAGGAATAATTTTTCAATTATGTACATCAGTTTAAAAAATGGAATTGTAATATACATGCTGTTTTGAAGATGCAGTTTCCATTGGACAATATCTCAGTGTCTTCTTATATCAGTAAATATGTAGACATGGTATCGTTTTTAATACACTTATCTGAATATGACACAGACATAAGCCCCACTTTTGGGCATTTAGGTTATTTCTAATTTTATTATAAACAGCTAAGTGTTGGCTATTCTCACACATGCATCTTTACATACTCACCTGATTTAATTTTTTCCTAGCTTAGATTTCTAGAAATGGTATTACTAAGTCAAAGAAAATGAACCTTTTATGGCCTTTAGTATATATTGGTCAACTGAATGCTATACATTTTTTATAACTTTTTTTTTTTTTTTGAGATGGAGTCTCGCTCTGTCACCCAGGCTGGAGTTCAGTGGCGGGATCTTGGCTCACTGCAAGCTCTGCCTGCCGGGTTCACGCCATTCTCCCGCCTCAGCCTCCTGAGTAGCTGGGACTACAGGCAACCGCCACCATGCCCGGCGAATTTTTCAGTAGAGATGGGGTTTCACCGTGTTAGCCAGGATGGTCTCCATCTCCTGACCTCGTGATCCGCCCGCCTTGGCCTCCCAAAGTGCTGAGATTACAGGCATGATCCACCGCACCCAGCACATTTTACAACTTTTAAGTGTCACAAGCTGGGTACAAGAGCTTGTACCTGGTTCCTCACAGCATGTCATCACTAAATAACATCTTAATTTAAAATCAATTAACATCTTAATTTAAAATTTAAAAATATTTTTGGTTCAGCAATTTGATATGTAAAAAAGGCAAATTTCTTGCTATTCTTTGCATTTTATGTAAAATGAATATATTTTTGTAATTTATTTTCCATTTGTTTTTTATAGTTTTTCTTTTATGAGTCACCTATTTGGATATTTGAATTTTTTATCTTTTGGGATAGTTTTTCATGTTTTAAAAAACAATTTTACCTTCATGTTCTTTTCAATTTCTAAGAGCTCATTTTCATAGTGAGAATATAAAACCTCTGTCTATGGCGATCTTGCAATAATTTTCTCAGTTTTTCAGTTGCCTTATTATATTTTAATTATTTTTTTAGTTTAGAAGCTTCTCAAATTTATGTAAACTTACAATCTTTTTCTCTATTGTTTCTTCCTTTTAATCATTGCCTATAAAGTCTTTCATTTCCAGAATAAGCTATGTATATACCCATGTGTTTTTTAAGTGCCAGCACATTTTATTATTATTTTAAAATTTAGATCTTTAATCCTTGTGGAAGAAAAATTCATCACCAATAAAATAAATTTATAGTTTATTTTAATAAAATAAAATATTAGGGCATTTGACTATATTAGTTGTGATTATCCTATCCTGGTTCTTCAAAAGTTGGTGATTTGATACATTGAGATTGGCACCCGAGCCCGGCGCGGTGGCTTATGCCTGTAATCCCCAGCACTTTGGGAGGCCTAGGAGGGTGGATCACAGGTCAGGAGATCCAGACCGACCTGGCTAACACGGTGAAACATCGTCTCTACTAAAAATACAAAAAATGAGCCGGGCGTGGTGGCTGGCGCCTGTAGTCCCAGCTACTCGGGAGGCTGAGGCAGGAGAATGGCGTGAACCCGGGAGGTGGAGCTTACAGTGAGCAGAGATCGCGCTACTGCACTCCAGCCTGGGAGACAGAGCAAGACTCCGTCTCAACAACAACAACAACAACAACAACAACAAAAAAAAAGATTGGTACCCGAGGCACATGGGCTACCTAAAGTGACATTGAAACTGCTCTGGGGATCTCAAAAGTGCTTAACTCAAAGACTGCTATTCAGAATACCTAGGAAATAAAATCATAAACGAGTTCAGAAAGGAAAAACCAAGCTGTGTGCAAAAAAATAGGAACTGAAATCACATTCTTTGATTAATATGGTATTTTGGAAGACATAGAGAGAAAGCATTTTAGGTTCTGAAATAAAGTAATGTAACCTAGACCCTTTATCCAGCATTCAAATGTGAGTACAGAATGAGAATTTTTTTACTTATAAAGAGGAATTCAGTAATTTTACATTTCAGAAGGATTTTTCTTGAGAAGTTAACTTGAAATGTTTCTGCAAAATAAAAGCATATGAAGTGGAATTCATTTGATTCAAGAGTCAAAGTTTCTTTTTCAGAATTTGGTCTGTCCCAGAGACAGGTTGAACATGTTGGCCCATCTCGGTCATGCATGTTTGCCTCTTTTCTTTTTCTTCTGTAACAGCTATACTTTAGGGTTTTAGGGTACATGTGCACAATGTGACAATGTGCAGGTTTGTTACATATGTATCCATGTGCCATGTTGATTTCCTGCACCCATTAACTCGTCCTTTAGCATTAGGTGTATCTCCTAATGCTGTCCCTCCCCCCTCCCCCCACCCCACAACAGTCCCCGGAGTGTGATGTTCCCCTTCCTGTGTCCATGAGTTCTCATTGTTCAATTCCCACCTATGAGTGAGAACATGCGGTGTTTGGTTTTTTGTCCTTGCGATAGTTTACTGAGAATGATGTTTTCCAGTTTCATCCATGTCCCTACAAAGGACACGAACTCATCATTTTTTATGGCTGCATAGTATTCCATGGTGTATATGTGCCACATTTTCTTAATCCAGTCTATCGTTGTTGGACATTTGGGTTGGTTCCAACTCTTCGCTATTGTGAATAGTGCCGCAATAAACATACGTGTGCATGTGTCTTTATAGCAGCATGATTTATAGTCCTTTGGGTATATACCCAGTAATGGGATGGCTGGGTCAAATGGTATTTCTAGTTCGAGATCCCTGAGGAATCGCCACACTGACTTCCACAATGGTTGAACTAGTTTACAGTCCCACCAACAGTGTAAAAGTGTTCCTATTTCTCCACATCCTCTCCAGCACCTGTTGTTTCCTGATTTTTTAATGATGGCCATTCTAACTGGTGTAAGATGGTATCTCACTGTGGTTTTGATTTGCATTTCTCTGATGGCCAGTGATGATGAGCATTTCTTCATGTGTTTTTCGGCTGCATAAATGTCTTCTTTTGAGAAGTGTCTGTTCATGTCCTCTGCCCACTTGGTCTCGAACTCTTGACCTCGTGATCCGCCCACCTCGGCCTCCCAAAGTGCTAGGATTACAGGCTTGAGCCACCGCGCCCGGCCGAGTCAAAGTTTTCAAACCAGGAAAGCAGTCATGGGACAGTCCATTATAACCGCTATGCAGCAAGATGAGGGCACCCAGTCAACAGGAGCAGGGAGAGAGGATTTGGGAGAGATCTATAAGAAAAAAAAAAAAGTATGCAAAAGGATTTATAGCATCAATAATAGGATAGAGAATTGGAGAATAATAAGTAGTGAATGATAAAGGAAATACTTCAAGAAACTAAATGAAAGACATTAGAAACTTTAAGAGCAATAACTAGTTCTTTCAAACAAGAAAGGAACTCAAATGAAGCATAATTTTGAGCAACTGATGAGGCATAGAAAGGGAAAAGTTCATTTGACACTCATGCTAGGAACAGTCTCCATTGTTGATTTGCCCAAGAGTTGAGGCAATAAAACTCTAAACATGAAAATATAATTCTAGCATATCACTTGACCTAACCATATCATCTTATTTTTGTAGTCATAATAATATAAATCCTGCAATTGGTCTCCAACTTTTACAGCCTATTGATAAGAATATGTATCAAGACTTTATGTAGTTGTCAGGCAGAATGAAATTATTCACAATTTTGATAATGTACAACTAAAATGTAGTTGACAGAAAAATGGGAAATAGAGAAAAGGTAGAGAAATACTGGGGCCCCATTTTACAAAGTAGGAATGAAAAAGTACTGTGAAAAATTGATAGCATAAGAATCAGAGCTATAAGTATGTATATTAAAGGTTATAAAGGTAACCAGTATAAGAACTAACAAATAATTTGTAAATTCTGATATGTGTAAATAGATGGGGAATGGGATACAGTAGGTGAGTGAAATCCTTATTTTCCATGTTGGAGAACTAATAGGTATTGTCTAAATTAGATAAAACAGTAAATAGAAGTTCAAATACTTATAGTTATGAAAGTAAGCATCATAAAAATTATAGAATGCATGCTGTGGGCAAAGGGCATAACTGTTGCTTTTCACTAACTTTTCTGTAGTATTTGACTTGTTATCAAGTATCTGCAGTGCTTTGATAAAACTCAAACCTAAAAATAAGAAATGAAAAAAATGCCTAAGAAAATTGTAATCACAATAAGTACATCATCACACATGCTAAAACTTTTCTGGAAAGATCCAAACTGGCCATGCCAATAAAAGGTGAATGGAACTTAACCGAGGAGTTTGGCAGAGGAATGGCTAGGTTATCTGTAGCAGATAGTTTCTCTGCATTTAGCTGAAAGCATGGTTGTCCAGAATTAAGGCTATTTCTCAGTCTCTCTTAACAGCTGGCAATGGTCATGTAACTAAGTTCTGGGTAATGATATGTTGAGTGGGAGTGGTGTGTGCAGTATTCTGATTGAGCCTGTGGAGGGAAGCATGTGCTCTTCACCTCCTGTTTCCTCCCTTCTAGCTGCCTGCAACATAAACTTATAATGAATTTAAATTAGGAAAAATCAAGATTAGACAAACTGCCTTGCTCTAGTTCATCAGCAATGAATAATAGAACTTAAACATAGGCATTTTGACACAAATTATCCACTAAGCATATAATTCAAAATATTCGATTGAATTCTTTACTCCCACAATAATTTAGCATTCGAAAACATTAATTTGCTGAATAGAAATTGGCTTTTGGATGAGGTAGGGCATTTACTAAAAGGTTCCTTTATTACTGAAGAGTGGTTAGTAGACTGAAACACTCAGATAATTTGAAATTATTAATTTTATGAGACCATCTTTAAAAATACTTTTTGAAAATCAAATTATGCTTTCAGATTTTTCAGGTCAAAATTTGTATTGTAATTTTATTATAATTATGTTAGAATTAAACACACATCCAAGACAATCTTGAAAGACAGACACAGTTGGAAGAGTCACACTCCCTCATTATAAAACTTACTACAAAATTATAGAATTCAAGACCATATGATACTGGCAAAAGGATAAACATATTATCCAATGGAATGTAATTGAAAGCCCAGAGATAAATCCATACACGATAAGTTAATTTTCAGCCGGGTGCCAAGACCATCAAATGGGAAAAGAATAGTCTTTTCTTCTAGGGATTTTATGGTTTTAGGACCAACATTTAAGTCTTTAATCCATCTTGAATTAATTTTTGTATAAGGTGTAAGGAAGGGATCCAGTTTCAGCTTTCTACATATGGCTAGCCAGTTTTCCCAGCACCATTTGTTAAATAGGGAATCCTTTCCCCATTGCTTGTTTTTGCCAGGTTTATCAAAGATCAGATGGTTGTAGATGTGTGGTATTATTTCTGAGGGCTCTGTTATGTTCCATTGGTCTATATCTCTGTTTTGGTACCAGTACCGTGCTGTTTTGGTTACTGTAGCCTCGGCCTCGTAGTATAGTTTGAAGTTAGGTAGCATGATGCCTCCAGCTTTGTTCTTTTGGCTTAGGATTAACTTGGCAATGCGGGCTATTTTGGTTCCATATGAACTTTAAAGTAGTTTTTTCCAATTCTGTGAAGAAAGTCATTGGTACCTTGATGGGGATGGCATTGAATCTATAAATTACCTTGGGCGGTATGTCCATTTTCATGACACTGATTCTTCCTATCCGAGAGCATGGAATGTTCTTCCATTTGTTTGTATCCTCTTTTATTTCATTGAGCAGTGGTTTGTAGTTCTCCTTGAAGAGGTCCTTCACATCCCTTGTAAGTTGGATTCCTAGGTATTTTATTCTCTTTGAAGCAATTGTGAATGGGAGTTCACTCATGATTTGGCTCTCTGTTATTGGTGTATAAGAATGCTTGTGATTTTTGCACATTGATTTTGTATCCTGAGACTGTGCTCAAGTTGCTTATCAGCTTAAGGAGATTTTGGGCTGAGACAATGGGGTTTTCTAGATATATAATCATGTCATCTGCAAACAGAGACAATTTGACTTCCTCTTTTCCTAATTGAATACCCTTTATTTCCTTCTCCTGCCTAATTGTCCTGGCCAGAACTTCCAACACTATGTTGAGTAGGAGTGGTGAGAGAGGGCATCCCTGTCTTGTGCCAGTTTTCAAAGGGAATGCTTCCAGTTTTTGCCCATTCACTATGATATTGGCTGTCGGTTTGTCATAAATAGCTCTTATTAATTTGAGATACATCCCATCAATACCTAATTTATTGAGAGTTTTTAGCATGAAGGGCTGTTGAATTTTGTCAAAGGCAATACCATTTAGGACATAGGCATGGGCAAGGACTTCATGTCTAAAACACCAAAAGCAATGGCAACAAAAGCCAAAATTGACAAATGGGATCTAATTAAACTGAAGAGCTTCTGTACAGCAAAAGAAACTACCATCAGACTGAACAGGCAACCTACAGAATGGGAGAAAATTTTTGCAATCCACTCATGTGACAAAGGGCTAATATCCAGAATCTACAAAGAACTCAAACAAATTTACAAGAAAAATAACAAACAACCCCATCAAAAAGTGAGTGAAGGATATGAACAGACACTTCTCAAAAGAAGACATTTATGCAGCCAACAGACACAAGAAAAAATGCTCATCATCACTGGCCATCAGAGAAATGCAAATCAAAACCACAATGAGATACCATCTCACACCAGTTAGAATGGCGATCATTAAAAAGTTAGGAAACAACAGGTGCTGGAGAGGATGTGGAAAAATAGGAACACTTTTACACTGTTGGTGGGACTGTAAACTAGTTCAACCATTGTGGAAGTCAGTGTGGCGATTCCTCAGGGATCTAGAACTAGAAATACCATTTGACCCAGCCATCCCATTACTGGGTATATACCCAAAGGAATATAAATCACGCTGCTATAAAGACACATGCACACGTTTATTGCGGCACTACTCACAATAGCAAAGACTTGGAACCAACCCAAATATCCAACAACGATAGACTGGATTAAGAAAATGTGGCACATATACACCATGGAATACTATGCAGCCATAAAAAATGATGAGTTGATGTCCTTTGTAGGGACATGGATGAAGCCTGAAACCATCATTCTCAGCAAACTATCACAAGGACAAAAAAACAAACACCGCATGTTCTCACTCATAGGTGGGAATCGAACAATGAGAACGCTTGGACACAGGAAGGGGAACATCACACACTGGGGCCTGTTGTGTGATGGGGGCAGCGGGGAGGGATGGCATTAGGAGATATACCTAATGTAAATGACGAGTTAATAGGTGCAGCACACCAACATGGCACATGTATACATATGTAACAAACCTGCACATTGTGCACATGTACCCTAGAACTTAAATTATAATAAAAATATACATATATAAAAAATAGTCTTTTCAACAAATAGCCATACGACAACTGGATATTTGTATGCAAAAGAATTAAGTAGGACTCTTACCTCACATCATAAAAAATTAACTCAAAATGGAATAAAGACTGAAATCTAAGAGTTAAAACTACAAAACTCTTAGAAGAAAACATACGGGTAAATTTTGATACCTAGGATTATGCAGTGGTTTCCTAAATGCCATACCAAAAGCACAGGATACAAAAGAAAAAAAAATAGATAAACTGGACAATAACACTAACGAAAAAGGAAAAAGACAACCCAAAAAATGGGAGAGAATATTTACAAGTCATATATCTGATAACAGTCTGCTATCCAGAATACACAAAGAACTGTTACAACTTAATAATGAAAAGACAGTAACCTAACTCTAAAAGGGGAAAGGACTGGAGTAGGCATTTTTCCACAGAAGATGTGTGAATGACCAACAAATACACGAGAATATGCTCAACATCATTAGTCATTAGGGAAATGCAGATAAAAACCAAACACCACATGTTCTCACTCATAAGTGGAAGTTAAACATTGAGAATACATGGACACAGGGAGGGGAACATCACACACTGGGGCCTGCCGGGGGTTGGGGAGCTAGGGGACGGATAGCATTAGGAGATGCTATCCTAGGGACAGCTATTTTTAGGGGCAATACCTAATGTAGATGAAGGGTTGATGGATGCAGCAAACCACCATGGAATGTATATAGCTAAGTAACAAAACTGTACATTTTGCACATGTACCCCAGAACTTAAAATATAAAAAAAACCTTGAGATAATTATCCATAACTACTGGATTGGTTACAATATAAAAGATAGACTTTTAAAAGTATTGTTGAAGATGCAGAGAATTTGAAGCCCTCATAAATTACTGGTGAGAATGTAAAATGGTGCAACCACTTTCCTCAAAAAGTTAAATAAAGAGTCACCATATGACCCAGGAATTCTACCCCGAGGGATATACAAAACAGAACTGAAAATATATGTCCACACAAAAACTTACACATAAATGTTCATAGCAGCATTATTCAAAATAGCTAAAAAGTGAAAACAACCATCTACCAGTGAAGAGTGGATACACAAAATGCAATGTATCCAAACAATGAAATACTATTGAAACTTTAAAAAGAATGAAGTACTGATACAAGTTACAACATGAATGAACCTTGGAAACCTTATGCCAAGTGAAAGACATCAGTCACAAAAGGCCTCATATCACTGGAGTCCATTTACAGAAAATGTTTAGAATAGGCAAATTCTGAGACAGAAAGTGGAGAAAATATTACCACAGGTTGGTGAGGATTGAATGGGGAGTGACTGCTAATGGGGACGGAGTGTGACATCGAGGAGATGAAAATGGCTTGGAATTAGAGATTGGTAATGGCTATACAGTTTTGTGAATATACTGAAAACAACTGAATTGTGTTTTGAAAAGTATTATGATATTTGAATTACTTTTTTAAAAGCATACAGTAAGCACATATCATATCAGGAAAGAATAGGCATCTATTGCTTTGGTGGTCATTGTATTCTTCCAAGCATCATGAAGAAATAATTAAAACAGATTCAGGTAAATCAAAGGCTTGCACTTAATTTTATCCAATTTAAAATCTTTTTTAGTAATTTTTTCCTGTTGCCATATATGTTACTCTTTCTTTCAAAACTGTAGTACTTAAAAAAAAATTCTTGTGTGCAATTTGAGAATGAAAGGCTCATATTAGCTTTAACTGCCAGTGGTGTAGACCTGCTGGCACCATTAACAAAAGGGGAGTATTCTGACACTCGGGAAAGATGCTCTTATTTCCCTGGTCCACAAAGAGCCAAAGGCAAGCCCTATTATTAGAGCCAGTGAGGCCAGATTCACCATATGATTAATCACCCAAGTAGAGGCAAAAATTCGGGTTGGATTGCACCTAGTGTGTGGGTCAGAGAGCTTTTCCTGAGCCTGTTAAGGGTTTCAGGCTTGTAATTTCCTCCTTCTACAATAAACTCTCTTCTACCATGCTGTAAAAAAAAAAAAAAAAAAAAAAGTTTGAGCGATGAATCCTCTTGGAAGCAAAGTGGTTGCCAAAATATTAGACCAGGGAAATGACAAGAGGACTTGATTTTATTCTTTAGCTACACACCATGCTTCAAATACCTCAAGCAGGATTTAAAAAGACATCTGTAAATTTCAGTTTCATCATTTTCAGTTTTTGCCATTACAACTCCTCTCTCTCTCTCTCTCTGTGTACATATATGTATATATACACATACATATATACGTTATATATGCATACAAACAGAGATTGAGAGAGGGAGGAGAGAGAGAGAAAAGTAATGTGGTATTGCATGACAAGGTCATAGTTTAAAAATATCTTGCCTTTTCCCAAAGTCTTTAAAAATATCTGCAATCAACTAAGCAACCAATTACTGTACATCCCAAATGCATGTTTTCACAGCTATTTTTAGGGGCAAGATTCAGTCACGACACATCCTGTTCACTCAAAACAACAGACAGCCGTAGAGGGCAGCTAATGAGTAGGTAGCCAAATGACAATGTCTCCTTACTTTTGACTTTGCTTCCAAGGCCCGAGTGGCTGCCTGACCGTCTCCATTCTGGCGTCAAACAGTCCCCCTGCAGTATGCAGACAATTTAAATTATTACAAGGCAGTGTTGCAAGTATGAGCCCTGGCACAAAATAAAGTAATTACGTTCAATTAGCAGTCCCCAAAGTGATGGTCCAATACTAAGAGCTTTAGATGTTGCCTTTTGTTGACTTACAGAAGCCAGGTAATGAGTGAAACTTCAAAGTGTAAGAGACTAAATTACTGCTTAATTAGTGGAAACTAGATCAGAAAACATGGCAAAAGAGAAAAAAAGAACACATACCCACAATTTTCTTTTGTTGTAGGAATTCAGATAATATGCTCCATTTCCCAAATAACAACAACTGAATACCTCAATACAGGAATGTTCTGAGGAAAAACCCACGGGAATGACGTTGTTGGAAGTGTTTTCTGGGGAAAACATTGAAGTTGATGCCATATCTGCACCCCTAGTGACGTGTCTTCTCCTTTTAACGAAAATCAACGTTTCTTGTTTGATGTTTAAAAAGTAAAGTTAAATAGAATTATGTTAGATATTTTCTAAATCCCACTACGGGTCCCATCAGTATCTTTTTTGCATAGTACACTGATAAGTTTGCTTCTTGGAAGAACAGTCTTGAACTCAAATATGGCCAAATTCTGAAAAATGAAGAAATATAGGGAAGCTACCTTTGCTGATAATTAAAACATAATTTATGTTTTTTAAGTATATATATTTATATATATACATATAATTTACTATACAAAAAAGGTGACATTGTCTTTCTGTGAAATAAAGATGGTTAGTCAATAAGCAGGTTGAGGCAAATAGTTAAATTTGTAATCACTTATTATACCAAAATATATTTCAGATGGATCAGAGATTTAAATAAGAAAAATAAAACTAGCAACTTAATAAATGTTTAAAGAAAAATCTAAGAATTAACTATTCTAAGAATTATACCAAATCCTGACCATAAAAAATAGATAATTATTTATTGTAATATTGAAATTATTTATATTAAAAATTAAAATTATCTATAATAATAATAATAATAATAATAAATAACAAACAAAGAACATGTATTTACCATAAGTACTACACACAGAGTAGGCTAGTGTCTTTAATGCATAAAGACCAGCAACACATTTACAACGAATTTAGTAACAAATAACCAACAGAAAATATAAAAAAATCAATAGAAAATAAAATGAGGAAAGAGTAGAAACAGCAGGAACAACAAAAAAAAAGCCTTAAACGTGAGATGAATCTCAACCTCACCTACAGTCAGACAATGCCAAAAGTAATATACCATTTTTGATTTATCAGATTTGCAAATTTCAAAGTTCAAAACATTTTGTGCCTGAGAGTCTAGAGATGCAGACAACTCATACACAATTAGTGAAATGGGTTCAACCTCTATACAAGGCAATTTTGCAATACTATCAAAAAATGTAAAATTTAAATACCGTTTGACTTCTAGAATCTTCCTACATATACAAAGGACATGTACAAAGATATTCATTCAGCTTATTTATAATAGCAAAATAAAAACAATATAGATGTCTAATAAAAAAATGACTAGTAGAGTACATGAAGCTGGTCAAAAAGAACTATATACTCTATATGTACTGAATGTAATTATATGATGTTAAGAAAAAGCATGATGCTTTCAGTAGCATAGGAGACTATTATCTGTAATAAAAGCAGTAATACACATATACTGTCGTCCATCTCTGGAAAAGTATCTAGTAAAAGTCTTGGGAAAAAGAGATGGGTAGGAGAGAAACCTTAGACTACATTTTTCATATTATACCAAGTTTATGTATTTTATATTCACATAAACACATTAATTGAAATGCTCAAGGGAACATTTTAATATAATGTTCCTTTCCAAAGTCTTGGGTCTGCTTTAATGAATTGAATTATAATTTGATAGCTCCAAAATTTATAGGTATGAAACTCAGAGTAGTCCTTGAACTCTATGGGCAATAAATGAATTTTCTGGCTGGATGAACTGCTTGTATCCTCTGGTTAGAAGATAAATATTAAAAGAAATTGATGAATTATTTATTTTAATCATAACTTCCATCTTCACCTTCTTCTCTCTGCCTTCTCCATCCTTTATTCCATATTCAAGTTTCAAAAAAGAGAAAACTAGACAAAAACTTAAAACTCTGTCTTTATAAATTGAACATTGATATAAAACCAAGACACGGTAATTTTTTACATGGGTAATAATAGAAAAATAATCTGATGATTGAATCATAACCTCCTTTTACTCATTTATGAATAGTTATATAAATCTTTAACACCAGAGCCTTAAAATAAATTATTCATTTCATTCCCTAAATGAGACACTATTAGGCTTATGTCTTCTTATATGCCCCATAAAGTAATAAAGAAAAATGATTTTCAAGAGTTTATTCTTCTACATCCTATCTTAATTTGTGAAATCACCTTTCTAGTTACTGATAGAAATGTCTATTGTCATTTAAATAAAATATATGTATCTGATTGATTGAGTACTTCATATTTTATATAGCTACTGATTGTGTGTAACATGTAAAATCTGTATCTTCATCATACCAAGGTGGGGAAATATTTCCCCAATGGAAAGACTGTATCTTCATTTAATTCTCATCCACTTTCTATTCCAGAAACATTTGGGCAAATTGAGTAGTTAGGTAATGACCAAAATAGGTCAATTAAATTCCAAACCTCTCTTTTTCCCTAACTTTACCATGAGGAGGAAGAAGTACACAAATTCAGATCATTGCTTCTTCTAAGTATGCTGAAGTTTTTATTTACACAAGTGCTTTTCCAGCTACAGTGTTTCCTGATTACTTTTAAGAACAATAATCCTCACATACCCTTTGACCAAGCAGTCCCAGATTTAAGAATCTATCCTATCATAATAAAAGCAACAGACAAAGAATATGAGCTATAAAAAGAATCATTTCTACATTATCGATAGTGACAAACCCTGAAAACAACCTGTATGCCCAAGAACAGGAGAAAAATGATGACATATTCATATGATAAAATATCATGGAACTATTAAAAAGCAGTGAGATATGTGTTATTAAATACATGTGTAATAACTTCACTCTCATAAAAACAAACTTCAACCAAAAACCCAAAAACCTATTACGTCAAATATGTACGTAAGAGAATGTACATGTTGTATGACCAAGGAGAAAGGTGGAAGAATACACGTCAAGCTCTTATCACATATCACTTGAGGTGACGGAGTATATCAGTTAGGTTGCCTTTAGCTGCAGATACTAGAGATCCAAATTAAAATTGATTTCAAAAGTAGGGAAATAAATTGGAATAGAAATCTATTGTGGTAATCCAGCCGGAGAATGATTTCAGGCTAAGTGTCTCCCTGACTGTGTTCTCCCTTGGCTGTTTCCTTAGCATTGCTTTTTTTCTTCTTTTTTATTCTGGAAAAATATCCAATGCAATCCTTTGTTTTATATCTATATTTCTAAGGCAACTGTCTAATTTATCACTTACCTGGAAAATTCTGGAGAGTAAAAGGTAATGCAATTAATACTCACTTTAGGACAGTGGGCATAAACTGGAACTGTCCTAGGCAAACAAAAATCTATGGCTGTCTTTCACATGTCACAACACCCAAGGGAAAAGAGAGACGGCCTCTTCCAGAGGTCTACCTTAAGAGAGAAACTAATTTCTCAGAAGCCCCATGTTCTCTTTAAGATTCACTGGCCTGAATTGAGTAATTTCACTATTCATGATCCAAGTCCTATGGCTGGTGGATTGCCTAACATTGACTGTGTTTTAGACTAGCCCCTCATTCATTGGATAGAAGGATGAGTAATTTTGAACCAATAATTTTCAAAGTGTGGTCAGGGGACCTCTAGGGATCCCTGGGACCCATTCTTCATAAAATAAGTTATTTTTAACATAAAATGGGTCTATTGTCAGGCATGGTGGCTCATGCCTATAATCCTAGCTACTTGAGAGGCTGAGCCAGGAGGATCGCTTGAAGCCAGGAGTTAGAGACCAATGTGAGCAACATAGTGAAAGCCCATCTTTGAAAAATAAGCATAAAGAAAATTAGTCAGGCACAGTAGCACACACATCTGTAGACCACCTACCCAGGAGGCCGAGGTGGGAGGAATACTTGAGTCCAAGACATCGAAGACCAGCCTGGGTGATATGGCAAGATTTCCTTCTAAAAGAAAATGATGTTTATTCTTACTATTTTAAAAATAGTTATTTTAACTGCTAACATAGTAAATATTAATAGATATAACCCAGATAAACAAAAAATAGTTGGAATCCTCAGTAATTCCAAGAGGGTGAAGGGGTCCTGGGAACAAAAAGTTTGGAAATTCTACCTTAGAGCAGTCATGTGAACTCACCTGGGGCTTGGCATTTTAATCCTAGACATTTTAATATAATTTGAGTAAAATTTACTATAACCTAATTTCTACATACTGATCGTAATATTTACTAATGTTGAAAGTAAATTTTGTCTCTGAGTTTAAGAAATCTAGAAAATTTAGTTTCTTCTATGAAGATAAACAGTTTATTTCTAGAATTTTGTAATAGTGCTAGTTAAATATTGTTTATTAAATTTGTTAAAATATTTTTATTACATTAAATCAATTTTTGAACTAGCACTGTCTCTATTCCTAGCCTGGTTTTTAGAATAAAAATTAATATGTGTGTCAGAAAATTTTGAAAGAAAGATAATTAGGAACTATTGAATATTTTTCTCCATTACTAATGATGGAAATTTAATTTTGTCAAATGCCTCCACCATTAATTAAGATCATATTTTCCCCTCCATGTTAATAGATTTTATACTACTGAATCATCCTTACATTTCAGGTTTGAATCACACTTCATTATTTTGTAACATACCTGAAATATACTGCTAAACTATTTGTTAATATTTATTTATATGATCTTTACAACTATATTCAAACATGAAATTACTCTGTGGTTTGATCTTTAGTATCTATGTTTGCCAGGTTTAACCTCAATGTTATACTTTAAAAAAACAAGTAAAAAGGTTTTTTATGTTCTGAAAAAAACCTATAAATGGAAAAGGAAGACATTTATTTATAAAACTATGATATATACTTAGTATGACAGGCATTATTCAAAGTATTATCAAATACTAGTTTATTTAATCCTTATAACAACACTTTGTAGTAGGTATTATTATTATTTCTATTTTATAGGTAAGAAACGGAGGCACAGAGAAGATAAGTAACTTGGCCAAGATAACACAGCTTATAAACGGCAAAATTAGGTAAAATTTGACTCCGGATGGCCTGAGAGTTCACGCTCTGACGCAGTTTGAACCTTGAGCTTCCTTTTGTGGTTGACTTTTTTTTTTTTTTTTTTTTTACATTTTTTAGTTTTTTCTAGGAGCTCTATGATTTCCTTTATGGGTAAAAATTATTCATCCAATGTGGCAAATTTTGCTTTGAGTTTTGCAAATGAGTTGACTGAAGGCTTCTGAACAGATGAACAGTTTAAAGCATCTGCTTAAGATGAAAATTTAAGCATCACTATTCCTCTGTTTAAAAACATCTACTGAACACTTCATATGACTCAGACACTGATTTGGATAAGGGAAGTATAGTAGTGAACACTCACAAAAATAGATCACATCTCTGTTCTCATAGCAATTATGTTCAAATGAGACAAGACACAGAAAACAAATAAACGAGTAGTGGTAAGTGCCAAGAGAAAAATAAAATAGGACAAGAAGACACAGGGTAATGGGAGAGAGAACAGACTGTTTTAGACAGTGTGTCAGGGAAAATCAGAATGAAATGATGGAGCCAGCCATGTGGATAGGTATCTGGGGAGAGTATTCCACCAGCAAGGGAAAATACGTCAGCAGTAATGTGAGTGTAGCATTCTAGAAGCAGTGAAGAGGACTATATGGCTGGCACAGTATGACAGAGGAAAACGTGGTAAAGGATGTAATTAAGAGGTTTCTGGGGGCTGACTTATGTAGGATTTTGTAGGCCACAGTAAGAACTACTTTATTTCACTGAGATGAAAAGCCATAAGAAAACTTTGAGCAGAATGGCATAAATGGAATTACATACTCAAAGACATTCTTCTGACTCCTGATTGAGGAAGAATCTATGATGGAGCCAGGCTGAAAACAAGAAGGCAGAATTGAATTGGTATTGCAATCTTTGAGGAAATAGTGGCTATCACTAACTTGATAGCAGTGGAAATGATGAGAAGTACTTCAGTTCTGTGTGTAATTAGAAGGTAGAGCTGACCAGAATCTTTGCAGAATTAGCTATAAAAGGAAGAAATCAAGGATGACTCAAAAATTTATGATTTCAGCAGCTGTAAGGATGCCAGGCTGTTTCTTGAGTGGGAAATCCCAGAGAAGGAGCAAATTTAAGGAAAAAGATTAAAAATTTGATTTTGCCCTTGTTAATTTTGAGGCAATGTATTGGTTCTTGCTGCTGTAATATAACAAATTACCACGAACTTAATAGCTTAAAGCAACACAACCTAATTTTCTTGTAGTTTTATAGGTTAAAATGTGGCATGTGTCTCACTGAGCTAAAATCAAGGTAGTCACAGGGTCTGCCTTCCTTTTGGAGGCTGTAAGGAAGAATCTGTTTTCTGGCATTTTCCAGTATTTAGAAGCTTCTTGCTTTCTCTAGCTCAGGAGCCCTCTTCCATCTTCAAAGCCAGTCAAGAAGGATTGAGTCCTTCTCACATTGAATCACTCCGACCCTTCTACCTAATTCTTCCACTTTTAAGGACCTTTGTGATTATACTGGGCCCATGAAGAGATAATCTCCCTATATTAAAGTCAGCTAATCAGCAACCTTAATTCTATCTGCAACCTTAATTTTCATTTGCCGTGTAAGGCAACCTATTCACTAGTTCCAGGAATTAGAATGTGAACGTTTTGCAGGGAAGATTATTCTGCTTAACACAGATGCCTATTTGACATCCAATGGACTTATAGTAAAATACCATATCTTTTACTTTCTTAAAAAAGAAATATATAAAGAAGCAGGATAGAGGGTTAAATCAGTTTTGTTGCTCTATAAAAATGCAGAATTACCAAACCAGCTTTTAAGGCAAATTTTAATTCTAAAGCACTTAAATAAAATAAAATTTTATTTTACGAAATTGTATAGCTGTGGTAATTCTAATAGGTACAAATGTATTGGTCATCAGATTTTGTGCCGAGTGTTGTTTACCCAGTTAAGCCCTTAAAAATGGTGCTTTTGAAAAAAAAAAGTTGCTTAAAAGCCCCTAAAAAAGCCTTTAATTCTTAAGTCATAAAATTGCAAGTATGTAGTGCTATGTTATATTTTAAAAGTGCTGTTTATAATCCAGCGTATATAAATTAATCATGAAAAGTCCACCAGAAGATAAAATAAAAAGGGTTTTATTCTTATTAAGTAAAATATCCTTGCTAATATTTTGATTATGTACTTTGTCATATGCATATAATTATAAATACATGAATACTTACACACAACACACAGAGATTTATATTTATGTATGTTTAATGTATTTACAGTTTTAAATCTGCTTACTTATATAGGAAGCACTGCTTCATTTTACTAATATTCTGCATACCATCATATTTAATGGTATCATAATATTCCATTGAGTCATAATTTACTTAACCAATTACCATTATCAGATACTTGGATTTTCAATTTTACTCTAAATATCACTAACATGTACAAACTTGTATTGAAATCATTGCATGTATCTAATGACTGATTCTTGGGATAAATCCCTGAAGGAAACACTATTGTGACAAAGTTTATTTATATTTTCTAAAGCTTTCAGTATAAAATGAGAACCATTATAGTCTCTGAAACAAATACCTCAATCAATTTAACTGAATCTTATTTTAAGAGAATACACTTGATTTATCATCAACTTCTCATATAGAAATTTCAAATAAGGATATAAAAGCCTTTGAATTTCAAATTGTGAAAATTATTAATATGTCAGGACTAATAATTATTAACATTTCAAAAGAAGCTTTGGGGAGCCCTTTTATTCTCTTGTCAACAAATGTAAAGCACTATTACTAAATTTACATTGAGAAGACATATTGCCACTTTTTTCGTCTGCTTCTACTATAAACGACAAAAGAGAAACTATAGGAAATAGTAATATTTATAAAATGGTAAGTACTTAGTAAGTGCCTACTAAGCTTTAAGCAGTGCACTGAGCATCTATATTTATTATCTTAAACCTTGCATAAAGCTTGAGTTAGGTAATAGTATTATTTCCATTTCAAAGATATAAAAACCCAGGTCTAGAAAGGCAACAAATTAGTCCACCCAGTTAGTAAATGGGGGAGCTAGGATTCAAAATCAGGTACATCTGACACTGGAGTCCTGTCTCCTAAAGTAAAATTCTGTGCTTTCTTGACTTTCTCCTCTGGCTGTTAGCAGCAGTAACAGTAGTAGTATCATTCATTCATTTGCGCATGAGGTTATTTAGTACCGTTTATGCTCCAAGATCTCTGCTAGTTACTTGGGAGATTATAGGGAACATAATAGAGGCACTGATCTCTTGGAGCTTACAATCTTTTAGAGATGGCAATTATTTATTCAATTGGTAATTCCACTAGAGTATATTGAGTGTTATGTTGGTGGAATCACAGAGTGCTACATAACTGTGTGTCCTCTGCACCCCCAGTATTTTATACTCATCTTCATTGGCCTTGTTACATTGAAAAATGAATTTTCACCTGTGTGCTGGTTGTCCTTTATAAACTATAAACTTCTTAATAGCAGGCATCTTACCTGATTTATGTTTGTGACCCTAGCACCTAGCATAGTTCCAGGCACATAGTAAGTGGGTGCCTAATAAATGTGTTTTTTTCTGAAATACTCATTGATTATAACTAGTCTCTAAATAAGCAGTTTGTGAGTCCTGATTCTGTTACTCTCAATGATTTATTATTGGTAAAGTGAAACTGTTAATTATGTGATTATACTAATCAAATGAAGTTTTTGGAATTAAAAATAATGCCATCATTCACTCTCTAATTCAACAAGTATTTTGTCCACTTACCACATATTACTTTAGGTAGGGCACTAAGGACAGAAATCAGGCCCTGAGCTTACATTTAGGATTTTGACTTAAGTGGAAAAGATAAGACAAGCTTATAACAAAATACATAGATGACCATTCAGGAACTTATTATGTATGTGTATGCATGAGTGTGTGTGTGTGTGCAAGAAATTCTGTATCCATCCTCAGAAGAGTGACTATTAGAAGGAATGGGAGAGTGACTCATTGAGAGTGGTTAGGCCCCCCTTTCAGTTTTTTCTAATTGACTACCTAAGCTTTTCAGATCAATCACCAGCATGTGAAATGAACTCTTCATGCTGGATAGATCTCTCAGGACGTGGAGGACATAAAGACTGCGGGTTCCATGTGGGTGGGTGTTTGAGCCCTTTGAGATCCAGAGGTTCCACTGTGGCTTTCCAGATGTGGTACCCAGATGGACTGGACATTAGCACTGAGGCCTTGAGCCAGGGCAAGCCATAACCAAGCTGGTTATGAAGGAATGAAATCACACTCAGAGCCACTGTCCTTCAAAAAATCAGGCTGGCCTATGCAGGGACATAGGATGAAAGCAGCAATAGGCAGAGGAAGGAAGACCCAACAATGCAGTTGTTCTGTGTGCAAGCAAGGGTTGGTGGTGGCAAACCCGGCAATGTCAAGATTCTTCCAAGGCAAGACGTTCAGAGGCTCAGAGCACTGAAAAGTTTAAGAAACTCTCACTCACTTATCCATATGTGAATCAAAGTCAAAATAATACTAAACTATAAAATGCTAAACTTGTGTGCATGCTAAAATAAAAATACTTCCTATATTTGTAGATGAAAAAACTATTAAAAAAATAAACTTTCCTCACCTTGTTGATTCTCTATTTTGCTGGCAGTCTAAACCTCTGCTTTCTTACTCTGCATAAAGGGTAAGCACTAGCCCTTTTGCTCTGGAGAAGGGAAGCTGGGGGACCTGTTTTCTGGACTGATTTTTTTGTATTATCCAAGATGGTAAACAGGTGGCCTTAACTATATGGTTCTGGACTTCCTGCTAACCTTAAACTGTTTTATATTTCTAGAACCTCATTCTGATAGAATATGATAAATAAACAGTGTGATTTTATTCACACCCTGAATGGTACAAAACAATTCATATTTATTATAGTTAAAACATGAGGGAGAAAGTGCCAAGAAGTATATGAGAGGTTTGAATAAATTATTAATAGAAATTCAGAAAATAGACGCAATTACATTAGGAATCTGAAAAGATTTATAGAAGACTTCGCATTTTGGCTTTAAGTGTAATGGAAGTGCAGGGATAACAGACGTAAAGAACAATGTCTAATTCTAGGGCTGAGAGAATACCTAAGGAAGGAGCAAACTTGGGCGAACTTCCCTCACCAAGGCTGAGATCCAGACTTCTTTGAGGAGTGTGGCTGTGCCCAATGGATGGTGAAGTTTACTGAGTGCTGCAGGCAGTAACTATAAAGCTGGAAGCCACTCACTGGGGACTTGCTGAGAAGCTGCCCACTGGGGTGCTGGCAAGACTCACTGGAAAACTTTCATGGTTGCTCTGGCAAAACTCTTTGGAAGGGGGTGCACCACTGAGTCTCCTCAAACCAGTGGTAGGAGAGCTGCAGTGAGTTGTTGAAGCAAGATACACGGCAACTGAACAAGGAGGAGAAACTCTCTTCTCTTGCAGTGTCCCCTATTCCCCCACATATTCTACTGACAATGGCTGGCTTACAAAAAGCAACACTTACAGGATCCTACACCAGGGCAGAAACAGTGGATTTGGAGCTAAGAGGCAATACATCAATATAATTCACACAGTGGCAATGTATGTGTATGTATCTCAAGATTATGAAGAGTTGCCCATTTTCCTCTTATCTTCAGGCTATAAAGCATCAGAATAAAAGTTATCTGCCGTGAGCTGAAAACCTGTTTTCCAATTATTACATTAAGGCCCATGTTATTTATATCTATAGCTCCTTTTGTCAACTCAGTAGCACAGTTCTAGGTTTTCTCCATGGGGCTTAGATGGCTGTATTTATTGGCTTGGGGTAATGAAGTGGAAATTGAACAAAGCTTCAGTTTCAGTAATTATACCTGTTTGCCTGTACTATCTCTTATATATTGCTCCTTCCACTTGAATCTGCTATATACTTACCCTGAATTCCCCATAGTATCTGGCAAATGGTACTTAGAACATTTTTTAAAAATTGAATCAGATCCAAATGAAGAGTAAGTGATGAAAACCACAAGCTTTGGAGTCAGACAGACCCGTTTAAATTTTAGATCTTTCAGTTAGGTTTTGTGTGACCCTGAGTACATTACTAATATCTAACTTTTTTAGCCACAGTTTTTCCATCCATAAAATGAGGATTATAAAACCTTTCCTGTATGGTTTCTGTGAGTATTAAATGTGGCTACCTATAAAAACTGTAGCCTGGCACATAATAAGTCCTTGACAAATGGAAGCTATTATTAGTAGAGGGAATTTCAAGTTGCATTGATTCTTAAAATGAATGAAAAGATGACAGATTCTTGGGTATAACCTCAAAGCTGTGCTCTCCTAAAATACGATTTCAGAAAATGAAAGAGCAAAAACACAGGGACCTCAAGGAGAGAACTAAATTCTTGATGAATGACTACTAAAACTAAGAAATTCATTCCACGAAGGTAATAAAAACAATGAATTTAAAAACTGAATAATCAGATCTGGTTTGCATTTCATCAGACTGTGCTATAGACCAAATCTGTTTTACTGTCTCATTTATGTGACAGATGGTGTGACAACTTATTGAGCTGATAAATTGTTTTCAGTTATTTAATCACAGTGCAATCATCTTACTGTATTTCTACTCCCTTAATTTGAAACAGATTCCACCCTTTGTCCAGCTGCCTTCCTGTACATGCAACGTCAGTCAGCAGGCTGGGCTGTCCCCTTCAGTCTACTTGTTCATGCTAGACTCTTGGAGACAACAGCATGCTTATGTCACAAGCCACTTCTGTCATGGCAGGATTTGTGTTTCGCCTCAGGTTAATAATATCTGATGGAGGCACCAGGTCTCCTTTCCTTAAAAGCAAGGGGTCTGAATACCAGTTTAGGAAGAGGTGCTTCAAAGATCAAAACCAGGCCTGTGACAGTGACATGTGAGTTCGTGAACTGGAAATGGCAGTGTCAAATCTCTCCTAAACAAGGAAATAGCCCCTGGCCAGCAGAAAAGGAACATGGAATATTGCTGGCCCCAATTAGAGAGGCAAGTTTTGTAAAAGGTTGCCACGTTCACTGACATTTTTTTTTTCTGATGTAGTTCTGTACAGAATACTGGAAAAATAAACTAGGAAAAACAGGCAAAATGTGAACTTACAAGTTGATGGGCAACTTCAGAGATAAGAGCACAAATACGTGGCTTTCAACTTTATGATGAGAGATGTTTTGCTTTAGGTGGGCTGAATATGCATAATTTCTGACTGAGATAACTTGCAAACAGGAGCTAAGAACTGCAACTCAAGTTTGGTAGGTTAATAATAATAATAGTTATGCTTATTTGGAGACTTTAATAATCATTATTATTATTTAGTATTAGGTGACACTTATTAGTATTATATGTGCCAAGCAGTCATACATATTAATCTATTTATCCTCATTAAAACCATGCTGCAACTTGTCACTAATCAATTATTCAATAATATATTGAACAAATGTTTATGTAACACCCACTATACTTCAGATACTCAATCCTTTTTCATTCTCACGGCACTAAGAGATGGGTATAATCGTCAACTTACCCAGATCCTCTAAGAGGCTAAATAATTTGTCATGGCTGTGCAGCTAGTGGGTGTTAGAAATAGTTTCAAGTCCATGCCTAGCTCAAAATTGTCCTTTTTTTCTGGCTACCTCTCAACCTATGGCTGCTATCCCTTTGCTTTGGCCACCCATTAAGAGGGAGCCCTCGCCAAAGTTCCCAACTTCTCTTAGGCTTCATCTCCCCATTTGCATAATTATCATCATATGTACCACATAGGCTTGTTGTGAAGTTAAATGAGGTAAAATATAAACTTTCTTAGAACACTGATTAAAACACAAGTATATTTTGGTTGAATGAAGTCAAAGTGTGTTTCTTTTTTTATTAGGGGTTTCAGTCCACTGACAGAGTGTAGTAGCTTAATTATTTTCTTCGTCAGGATTTAAATAATGTGTAGTCTAATTTTTAGTTATTTTTAAACCAATGTTCTGCATTTACCCATTGCCGTTTTGTTTTGTTTTGTTTGAGACGGAGTCTCGCTCTGTCACCCATGCTGGAGTGCAGTGGCGCGATCTTGGCTCACTGCAACCTCTGCCTCCTGGTTCAAGCGATTCTCCTGCCTCTGCCTCCCGAGTAGCTGGAATTACAGGTGCGTGCCACCATGCCCGGCTAATTTTTGTATTTTTAGTAGAGACGGGTTTCACCATGTTGGTCAGACTAGTGCCTTTTTTAAAATACACCCAAACCTAGTAGGAACATGCAGAGAAATAGCAAGGTTACATTTTTTAAAAATCCCAAACCAATTATTTCTTATATTAGCTTTCCATTCAACTCCAGATCTTTTCATTATTCAGAGAATGCTTGTCCAATTAAGGTCCCTGACTTTCTCTCTTCTGTAGCCTATGACTTAAGTAGATTTTATAAAAAGAAAAAGTTGAAATTGACTTGACTGAATATGTTCTTAATAGGGGGTTATGCATCTCTACCAAAGAACTTCAGTAGTGCTTGTGAAAGGAAACATTTTCAAATCAAATAGCCAAATATAAAACCAGTCTGAAAGATCATGGCTTTATGTCTGTCTTTTAGTTCTTCTCTCAGAGCACAAACTTTCTCTGCCTGTGGTATCAGCAAACAATTTCCTATCTAAGAGCTGAGGTATGGAGAGGTTATGTAACAAGAAACACAATTAAGGAAGTCTTGACCAGTTCCTGTGTTTAGGTTCATTTCCATTGTGACTGAGAACCTTCAGAATGGGAAGCTTGTTGAAATTTCAGATCTTCATCATGGCTCGGCTTATGGAAATACCTATCTGGTGTAGTATTAATCAAACTAGAATGATATAATCTTTCTGGCAATTTCATGTCTGTCACTGAACATATTTTACTGAAAATCTGATGAAATCAGTCACAGTTGTTTAAGAAGCAGTATCTGTAAATTAGACTATATCTTACACAACAGTGAAAATTGAGCTACAAGTAGAGTTAGTAAACTTTATTGCTTTCTACCACAGCAATGTCCACAAGCAAGTTAAATTCAATGATCTCTTACTAAACTTTGCCATATTATGGTGGTTTTGTATTATATCAGTCTTCTTCATTAAATAGTGATGGACAGTTACTACCTATGATTACCCTTTTTGCTCTCAGAAGGAAAAAGAGGCATGTATATATATTCTATTGAAAGATTTTTAAAAGAAAAAATAAACATAGAAGGTGATATGTGTAATAAAGAACAAAAATGCTAAAATATGAGGTGTTTGGACAGTTTGATTCTAATAAAACAGAACCTTCAAAACTGAATATAGTTTATTTTTCTTACTGAATTAAAGGTGTACTAATACTTAGGATTTTCTCACCATTTGATTCATAGGGACTAGCTAATGAGGGTAAAAATACCTGTATATCACACACACACAAACACAGAAATGTGTGTTACAGTCTCTACCTTGAAAAATTATGTTTTTAGGTTTATGCATTTTAAAATTATTTGTTTATTCATAATATGACTTATCAATAATAAATAATTATAATTATACTTTGTAAACATATAGGGTCATTGTTGATCAGATGATGAGAAATACTTCCTGGAAGAAAGCAGTAGGTAGGGAAAAAGAAAGAAGAGGCTGAAGACATTTTGAAAATTAGATTTCTTTATTTTGACTTATGGTTCCTGAAGACATGCAGCTGCACGGGTTTTGGAGGGCAGAACCAGTGTTAATTGATGAAAACTGAAGGAAAGCCTAGCAAACAGAAAAGTTCAAATGAAAGTTTTGGCATTCAAAAAGAAAGCAAAATACCTAAGAAACCATGATCTAGCTAATCTTAATGTAATAGAGACCCTATGTACAGAAATACACATTAAAGGCTATCTATATATGCTTTCCTGATACTCCAATAGTATGTTTCTTTCATGTCTGAGGTACATAATAAATACATCTGAATGAATGAACACAGCAGAATTATAGACACTAAGCAAGCTACCAAGTAACTAGGACACTGGTAATCAGGGTGAATTCTTAATAACTTGTGACAAAAATCCAAAATCATGGTCCTCTACAACCCTGAATAATATATCCCAAATTTGATCTACCTTAAAGTTATTCTCAACATAATGAATTCCATAAAGTTCTGGGATTTGTGCTTTACAAATATCCCTTGTCCTACAGCATCTATCGATTTGTATATTCCTGAATGGCTATAGTTTCTGTCTTTGGAGAAACAGATACACGGATCAGACGAGCCACTGAACATCTCTACTTGGAAGTCCCAAAAAAACCTCAAACTAAAGATCTCTAAAACAGAAGGTATTGCCATCTGTAATCCTACTCACATTTTGTTTTATTTATTCTTTTGTCCCTGATATTTGATTATCAGGTTACTTCCATAAATGCAGCATGTCTACATAGTACCACAAACTCAATCGTTGTAACTAAAGTGCTTGCTTAGCATTCAAACAGCTACGGAACTGACAATTACACGAGGAACAATCAGTTTAATTTGGTCCTTTCTAAAACCTGCAGATTCTTCAGTAATTTGTATATAACCATCTTATCTGGTCAGTGTTATAAAATATATTGTACAATCATTCACAGTTTTTAAAACCCAGCACTTTATAAATTTCCTATACCTGTTTTGTGAAATATAGAAATTATAAATTTGCACCAAAATCTTCAGGCTAAAAGTGGTATAGAAAATTAATTTTTATGGCTGGGCGCGGTGGCTCACGCCTGTAATCCTAGCACTTTGGGAGGCTGAGGCGGGCGGATCACGACGTCAGGGGATTGAGACCATCCTGGCTAACACGGTGAAACCCCGTCTCGACTAAAATACGAAAACATTAGCCGGGCGAGGTGGTGGGCGCCTGTAATCCCAGCTACTCGGGAGGCTGAGGCAGGAGAACGGCGTGAACCTGGGAGGCGGAGTTTGCAGTGAGCAGAGATCAGCCACTGCACTCCAGCCTGGGCGACAGTGTGAGACTCCGTCTCAAAAAAATAAAAAACTAAAAGAAAAAAATAAAAGAAAATTAATTTTTATTAGTGGAAAAATTGCTTTAAGTAGGTGAGAAGTATTTTCCTGTGAATTGAGGTAATGACCAATTGGAGAAGTTTTAATTTCGTTTTACTTGAGCATACTTACTCTAACAAACCTGGTTAAATTGCCCAGGGAGTTATAAAGAAATAATAGGATTAAAAAAAATTAAAACCCGTAAGAATGAAACATTCTGTTTCCTAAAGTGGGTGTAATCTAATCTCATTCAGTGAAAGAAAAAAGAAAGTTTCACTCTTTCTCAGTAAGGAATCACATAAAACTTAGAAAATATCATTTGAAGCTACGTTCTAACTCTACAAGAACTCTTGAGAAAGTTTAATGAAAGTTTTAGATTTCAAGACATAAATATAGACTGAAATGGTTACCAAAGTATATTTATTAGATTTATTATTTCCTTTAAAGAACTCATGTAGCTGTCTAAGATTTATCAAATTGATGGATACCAAGAAAATAATCTATGGTCTTAATTGCCAAGTTCCCAAACCATAAAGAATGATACTAGGATCAGAGGGTAAAAGCCACTCCTTTGATCACAGAGTACAAACATTATAGAATCTTTGCTACCATACAAATACATCTATATGAGGACATTTATTCACATAATGCACAATTGCATTGTTTCGAGTTTCTTCAGAAAATTAAAAGCCCATGTTAATATGTAACTATAGTAATATTGATAAGTACTCTCTGCTTTAAAAAAATCAGCAGGATGAAATAGATGATATCTCAGCTATCTCCTTCAGGAAGTCCCACAATTCTATGAAAATTTTAAACCTGGGGAAGAAATTATGTTTTTGTTTTAGCTTAGAAAAATCTTGTATTTTTGAAATTGATAGCCATAGCTTCACTTTGAGCCATGACTCTGAAATCCATATCTAAAGCCCAAGTTTCTGTCTTTGGAGAAACAGATACATGGATCAGACGAGCCACTGAACATCTCTACTTGGGAGCCCCCAAAAAACCTCAAACTAAAGATCTCTAAAACAGAAGGTATTGCCATCTGTAATCCTACTCACATTTTGTTTTATTTATTCTTATAGATGATGCTACTGCTCCTTAGTAACCCAGGGCAAGGACTTTTGGAGCTGTCCTAAATGGCTCTTTACCATCCACTTTCAATGTCTGCAAAAGTTATATAACAAAACAATAATGATTGTTTTAGTGATTGGATGTTCTTCACATAGTGATTGAAGTTGTTCTTTTGTGCCTTGAAGCTATCAATAAAGCAAGGCATTAGGGCAAATCCATCCAGTTTTTTCAGGTGAGACCCTCAGTTTTCCCCCAGATTCAAGACAGATTATGTTGATGCTCTTTATCAGCCAGAGGTACAAGATGGAACTGGGAGAAGAAGGGGCGGGTATCATTTTTGGAGACATGCAGAATGTCTTAGTTTGGGCTACTATAACAAAATGCTATAGACTAGGTGGCTTGTAAACAACAGAACTTTCTTTCTCACAGCTCTGAAGGCTGGAAGTCAGACCGAAGGTGCCAGAATAGTATGGTTCTGATGAAGGCTCTCTTTCTGGGTTGTAGACAGCACCTTCTCAACGTGTCCTCAGTTTTAAAGGTTCTGATGTTTTGTTAGAGTAACACTGTCCAATACAGTTGCTACTGTATTTAGCATATGGAATGTGGCTAGCCCAAATTTAGCATATGGAATGTGGCTAGCTCAAATTGATGGTAAGTGTAAAATGCACACCAAGTTTCAAAGATTTATTATGGAAAAAGAAATATAAAACATTTTTAAAATATTGATTACATATTGAAATGATAATATTTCAGACATGGAGGGCTAAATAAGATATATTAAATTAATTACATCTTTTTTTAATGTGGCTACTGGAAAATTAAAAATTACATTTATGGCTCACGTTTTATTTATGTTGGCTTGCCTTCTTTTAGAGTATTCATTTTGTTTGCACACAAAAGACTGAGTTAATTTAAGCCACTTTATTATCAAAAATGATTGGAGGGAACTAATGTATACCAAATTATAAGACATGGGAAGATGGTCTTCTGGTGGAATTATGAATAACTACATGTCAGTGTTTTTATAAATGTAGTGGATAACATGTTCATATGTAAAACAAACAGTTTAGTATTCCTATATTCTTACCTTGTTTCTCTTCATGTAATTTAAACAGCAGCTGAGACATACACTTAACCTCAGAGAAGTGATTACCCAGAGAATCAACAGAACAAAAGACTAAATATTTATTTCTTGGGACATGACAAAAGATTTGGGAGGACACCCTATGCATTAAGAGTGAATATGTTTTACCTTTAAAACTAGATAGATAAAGCTAAATAAAGCTTTATCAACTGAGGGATAGTTGAAAAGAAGAGAGAAGAAGAGTAAGAGAGTTTAGATAGCAGCCTGTCACTGAAAGAAAGGGATCTATGTGCTGCATTTCACATAGATCAGCAACCTGGAAGTGGGGAGGGAGAAATAAACAAATTCATACATTGAGAATCTGAGTCTTATGCAAACAAGGTAGCAACATCTCAGAGTTCTGACTTCAACCCAAATGGTGCTCATGCTGTAGGTTACACATTAAGAGGTGGTTTCTGTGGGAACATGGCTTTATTTAGCCCCAGTGTATTTCCAGAGGCCCTAGAACATGGCATAGAGCATCTGCATGTTTTCCATGCCCTGAACAAGAACAGAGAAATAGTTGAAAGAGATCTGACCAAGGGAAGGCCTAGGAACAAGGGTGAGTGATGTCAAAATAGCAACTAGTGTGAACAGGGAGCCAAGAACAAGTTGGGGTTATGTACATTTCAGTGGAGCATGGAGTAAAAAAGGCCAGATCCTACTCTTCTAACTGCTATGATCTGAATGCTTGTGTTGAAATTCACATGTTGAATCTTAATCCCCAATGCAACAGTATTAAGAGGTGGGGCCTTGAAGAAGCGATGAGGCCATGAAGGTGGAGCCCTCATGAATTGGATGAGTGCCCTTATAAAAGAAGTTCACAGGAGATAGCCCCTCTCATCATGTGAGGACCCAGCAAAAAGGTCCCAACTATGAGAAGGCGGCCCTCATCAGACACTAAATCTGTTGATGCCTTGATCTGGGACTTCACAGCCTCCAGAACTATGAGAAATAAACTTCTGTTGCTTATGAGCTACCCAGTTTATGGTATTTTGTTATAACAGCCTGAAACTAACTGGCACAGACTCTAAGAGCTGATTGTTATTTCAAGAGCTCCTGAAATATACATGCAATTAGGGGGGATAATGAAGGAAGAGAAACTCTGAAACAGAAATTAGGTTGAGAAGTATTAAAAAAAGGTTATAGTTCTTGCATACCCTGAATTTAATTTCATAAGCTCATATCTTCTACATTATCAATGAAGTAGAGAGGAACATGAGCCAGTTTAAAATTCTGAAAGATTTGGGGAAGCTTTTATTTAGTTTATTTTGTGAACATTTACCAGTAAGAAAAAGAGATTTCAAAATCAGTTCAGTTAGTCTCTAATTTAATAAAGGCCAATCCTAGCGAGATATTTAGTAGCCTCTCTTTGTCTATTTTAATTACCATTTCATCATTTGTACTAGTGTCTACTTCCTTTGAGCACATTCAATGTACAATGTTGTTTCTTTCTTTCATAATCTCAAGTTTTTACTATTAAAATTTCCAAATAAACAGAAAAGTTCAAACAGAAGTACAAAGAACGTGGTATACATGTCATGTGGACTGAAAAATTAACATGCTGCTATATTTGTTTTATATATTTCTCTGTATACGTACACATATTTTTTTCTGAAATATTTGAAAATCAGTTGCAGTCATGATGTTTCACACTGAAATTATTGAAAATATAGTTATAGTTATATAACTATAATACTATTAACAAAATAACAAATTAAAAATCCCTTGTTATGATCTAAGATTGAATCCATATTCCAATTTTGCCACTTATGCCAAGGATGTGTTTTCTAGATCCTTTTTATCCCCAAATAATTCAATTTAGGTTTACACGTTGTGTGAGATGTTACATCTCTTTGGGATCTTTTAGAGAATAGTTTTCTCTACACGCACATCTCTATAATGATACTCACTTTTTGAAAAGTCCAGACCAATTATCTCATAAAATGTTTCATATTCTGAATTTGTTGTATTGCTTCCTCATTGTATAGTTTAACATGTTGCCCAATCTCTTGTATTTCCCATAAATGAAGATTTAGATATAAAGGCTTGCTTAGGTTCAGAATTAACATTTGTGACAAGAACACATCACAGGTGGTATTTTATTCCTTGTATTTCAAGTATTTCATATTGCATCGCATCAGGACTGACATAACTTCAGGTTTTACCACCATTTTATCCCTTGGTTAAGGTAGTTACAATGCGATTTCTCCACTTTAAAGGCACATTTTCAGGTTTACAATGAGTAAGTCATCTATGAGATTATTTTAGACATCGTCTAACTCCATTCCTTCTTCTTTTACTGCTTTGGTTTCTAACTAGTTACTTATCTTGAGGAAGATGTTTCTTCTTCCTAAAGCTTCCTTTTTGTTCTATTCATTCACTAAGAAAAAATACAATGTTGTAACAATTCAGTGAAGTAATGCATGTAAAATAGTTTTATAAATTGCAAATGTTGTAAATGTTAAGAATATTTATGTTTATAGTGGGAAGAATAGGAAGCAAAAGCACTTTCATCATCATTGTTGCAGTTTGAGTGTGTTCATTCCCCATAAGAAGAAAACATGCATTTGACTACATGGTTTACTAAGGCATACATAATAGTTTGCTAGGACTGATATAACCAAATATCGCAGACTGGGTGACTTAAACAATATAAATTTATTTGCTCAGAGTACTGGAGGCAAGTCCAAGATCA
This sequence comes from Hylobates moloch, assembly GCF_009828535.3. Classification (NCBI taxonomy): domain Eukaryota; kingdom Metazoa; phylum Chordata; class Mammalia; order Primates; family Hylobatidae; genus Hylobates; species Hylobates moloch. Next base: position 48,666,230 of record NW_026652278.1, read on the forward strand.
AGGTGTTGGGCAAAGTTGGTTTCTTCTTCTGATGCCTCTCTCCTTGTCATGCAACCAGCCGCCTTCCCACTGTGCCCTCACATGATCTTTCCTCTGTGTGTGCAATCCTGCTGTCTCTTTGAATTTTCTAATCTTTTCTTATAAAGACACTAGTCAGATTGGATTACGGCCCACCATAAGGGCCCCATTTTAATTTAAAAATCTCATTAAAGACCTTAATTTCAAATAGTCACATTCTGAGGTACTGGGGCTTAGTACTTCAACATATGAATCTGGGGAGACACAATTCAGCCCATAACAGCACACATTATGTACATTATGTGTCACATTATGTATATTAAGTGGACTTAAGTTGTAATATATATTTATAATTCTGTTTCATCAAAGAAATAATCAACATTTTCATAATGCTAGTCAATACGCAGTACCAAATCATGCCCTCCTTTGTCAGAGCCTTCCAGTTCTTTCCGATCTTGCTCAAAAAATAAAGCAAAGTCCTTTTTATGCCCCACAACGTTCTCCTCAGTCTGCTCTCTTAGCCCCTCTTCTCTCTGGATTTATCTCCTGCTATTCTATCTATCACTTGATCTCTCCACTTCAGTACCCTGGGACACTATGACAGATTTCCCACCTAAGTGTTTATGCACTTGTTCTCCCTCTGCCTGCAATGCTTTTCTCCCAATTTCTTTCCTTCCCTCAAGTCTTCTCCACTCAAATATGATCTTTTCATGAGAACTTCCCTGCCCGCTAATTTATAGTCCGCCACGCTAACTTTCCTTACTTTTTTTTTCCTCTGTAGCATAGGCAAAGACTAATATACCTTAAATTGCATTTACTGATCTTGTTTGTTATTTGTATTCCCATAAGTATACATACTAGATTTTGTTCTGCCTTATTGACTGATATATCACCTACATTGAGAATAGTGCCTGGCAAATTGCAGATGCACAATAAACATTTGGAATGAAACGAATGAAATAACATTGAGGCTCAGTTTGAATTCATCTTTCAAATCCTCTTATTCTTACTATGAGGAAAGGCAATACAGTGCAGCCTTCAAGAGCACAGGCCTTGGAGGTGGAAAGAATTAGGCAAGAATGCTGGCTACACTGCCTGCCAATGGTTGTTGCTGGCCAAAAGTTTTTCCCATCTGAGCCTCAGGCTACTCAATGAAATTGAATGTAATTATCTTCTTAAAGGATAATGAGGTTAAATGGATCAAATAGCATAGTGATCAATATGTTGTAATGCTAAACCCAAGTCTGGACTGAGAGTGTTAAAATTGGTTAACCAGGTCTGCTTTGGGAAGGATGGAAGTGGTGGCTGTCATAAATGCCATATGATGACCAGATTCAAAGACTCTGTTTTTATTATCCTCAGGTCAAATTATGTCCTGCCCATCCGCCCCAACTCCCACCCTCAGACGTTCATTGCATGGAGATCTTTGAAATCAGTAAAAGAAAATTGTGACAACTTAGGTAGCTTATTTGGTTTCAAGGCTGAAATATGAGCAAAAAAAAAATCAAGTAAGATTCTTTTCACTATCTTTAATATCTTACCTATTTTTGGTCATGTATTAATTTTACCATCCATTTTTGCCGTGCACTTTCACAAGTTTCCTAGAGAATTGTGACTTGGAAGTTATCCTTAAATTATTTAATCTATATTCTCAATTTTTACAAGTGAGGGAGATGAAGCCCAGACTGAGGCTTGCTCAAAGACCCACATAGGTTTTGGAAGACCAGGGACAGATCTGAGATATAGAAAAAAGCAAACACATTATAATACAGAAGTTCTGGACGGTAGATGTTTTTCAGTGAGAAAACTGCAGGTTGGATGAGATGATATAACATGGCCACAAGGTCACATAACAGAAGGCTCTCTGCCAGAAAGCTCAGTTTTTTTCCATTATACTACTTTGTGTCTTCTTTTTACTAATGAAGAATTCCTATCCCAGTAATGCTGATCTCTGGGCTCCTGCTGAGAAGGTGCCTTGTGGCTTAATGGTCTGGTAACAGCCAGTATGGACTAAATGGTGCTCTGTGAAGATTCCTCATGATTTAAATTGACTTGCGTTTGTGAGGCCACATTTGAATTTATAACCTAACAAACTGCCACAGTCTGTTTTGAAAGAACACAATTCACACATGATTCACCCTCTCCTCACAATGCCTACAAAATAATCATTCTTTTAAGGCTTTTATATTTCCTGAGACGAGTTTTCTTCCTCTTGCTTTTTCCTGAACAAGGAAGTACTTATAATCTCACCTCTTAAATTACATTTTAAGGCCTCACAAACCATAGTAAAGGAAGGGACAGAGTCAGCACTAATTTCATAAACTATCTGTAAGGGAATTAATTACAACCTGACTTATTTTTCTTTTAGAAAGAAGTTATAAAGGAATCCCATAAATTTCGAAGGAGGAATAAATTCTTTCTCAGGAGGGGTGAGAACTGTAGTAAAATGTTAAAATAGCACAAATTAAAGTTGACTGGAATCTCCTGTAAAATCAAGCCAAGCCAAAGGGTAGTAAATATCACTGAAGTTAAAAATCAGTATCTTTCCATCAGTGAAACTGATTAAAGTATCACATCTAAATATATACTCTATGAAGCACACCGATTCAAGATACACAAAAATTATATATGTCAAGCAGCAGTATTTTGCATTGAATTTAGTATGTTTTCTCAAACTTTTAAAAAGAGAACGTATTTTTTCTGAATAAGCTAATACAGCTTGGAAAAAATCATAAATTAAGCTGTTATCTCAAAAGTCAGATCACCTTACTTGTGACAATGTGAAATAGAAAATATAAGTATTTCTTAATATTTGTCCTGTCAGTATATAAATAAATATAGTGTCGTCTCTAGGTTTGTCATTTTTTTCTCTCAGCTTCTCAATATGTTATCTCTTCCTTCCACGTGATCACTAGATAGGAATTCAAACTGACTTTGACTTTAAGAAAAATTATCGTCTTTGTATCTCCATTGCCAAGAATTGTACCACCCTTACAGCATATTCACTCAAATAGATTTCTTAATTGAAAATCTTTAGAAAACTGAATCTGCAAAAGTGATATGTACAATGCCTTCTTAAATCAAATTATTGATTTGAGGTCAGTTGTTTGTCATTATTTAGGGTACTCTCCCCTCTGTGTTATGTAAGTAACTCAGATTCAATTAAATCTTCATGAATTTAATGAACTAATCTTCAATATAATATAAATATCAGAAGTGTTCTTTTGAATCATTGACCTAAAAATGAACTTTATATTTGCCACTAATTAGCATTTTACTTGATTTCTCTGCCTCTCAGTTTTCCCACCTATAAAACAGGACAGATTGGGTGTGGTGTTGCATGCCTGTAATCCCAGCACTTTGGGAGGCCAAGGTGGAGGCAGGTGGATCACTTGAGATCAGGAGTTTGAGACCAGCCTGGGGAACATGGTGAAACCCCATCTCTACAAAAAATACAAAAATTAGCCATGTGTGGTGGCATACACCTGTAGTCCCAGCTACTTGGGAGGCGCAAGTGGGAGAATCACTTGAGCCTGGGAGGTTGAGGCTACAATGAGCCACAATCATGCCACTGCACTATAGTCTGGTGACAAAGTGAGGCCTTGTCTCAAAAAAAAGAAGTGGGGACAATATTTGTATTCATCCTTATAAAAATGTTGAAAAGATTATATAAGTTAATTCATTGGACACATTTGGAGCAATAATAGAAATTTTTTAAAGCAATTAAAGGTTTATTGCAATAATGGTAATGAATATTATTTTTATTTACTAATATTTTGATTTTGGATAAGTTCATCATATCTTTGGACTTCAGCTATATCATGTATTAAAATATAGTGATTGGGTTGTCATTAATATCCTTTCTAACTCTAAAAGTTATTAGTTATATGACTCTAAAGAAAGTTATTCATGACCTGAAGGATTTATTACATAAATTCTATTCAGATATCTGTACAGTATTCCCCCTCCCCCCACTATTAAAAATAAACCTTGATAGGAATGTTCTACAATAGTTGAAAGTGCACCAGAGAATTGGGGGAGGGATGCACTCAGCTTTTAGTTTTGATCCCTACAATAGCTATTTTGTCATTTTGTCAAGTTACATATATATGACCTATAATTCTCTATTACAAGTGCATTATAAGAAGTAAAGGCAATCTATCACTTAATATCTATTTTTTTATACTTTAAGTTCTAGGGTACATGTGCACAACGTGCAGGTTTGTTACATAGGTATACATGTGCCATGTTGGTTTGCTGCACCCATCAACTTGTCATTTACATTAGCAGGTCCTGGTGTGTGATGTTCCCCTCCCTCTGTCCATGTGTTCTCATTGTTCAACTCCCACTTATGAGTGAGAACATGCAGTGTTTGGTTTTCTGTCCTTGTAATAGTTTGCTGAGAATGATGGTTTCCAGCTTCATCCATGTCCCTGCAAAGGACATGTTACAAAAGGATTTAATATCTATTAAAAAGTGAGCAATATAGTTTAATAGATTTCACAGACTACCCACGAGACTCCAAGAATACTTGTTTTCTACAAACTTCCACAGTATATACTCTAGCAATTGGGTGCCACAGCCAGTACTTCGAATGTTACCAATTAGTCTTAAAATACAAGATGTAATGCTGATTATAAACTATACCATGTTCCCCCAGAAAAACTTCTTTTAAAGTTACCATAAAGAGAAAAAAAGAGGTGTTCCAGAGAGTTTTTCAGCACTTGGTAGACAAAAATACAAGACACAAATTATGTAACCTACAGCAAGTTCTTTGGCTAAGTTTGTAACATTGGGTAACCTCTAATTTGCATGTGCTTTCTTTGGATTTTTTAAAAGTCTATCCAACTTGGTCTGGTTTTGGAACATCAGCTTTGGAAATCAAACAGTTCTTCTGAAATTTTGACAAGTTCCACCAACGGACTCCGAAGGGTTGGAGCTACACTTTCACACCTACCTTTGTTTTTCAAACAAATGCCCTTCTGAAAAGTAGGGATTTATGAGGAGTGATCTCAATGTCTTCTTCCTCTGCCTCATTTGATCCAACATCTAAAAGTACTAAGTCATGTGGTTAGCCATGAGGGTGGATTGGCATCCATAAAAATATTTCATACCCTGAAGTAGGCAAAGTCAATGACTGTGGTTTAGAACTCTCAGTGGAATATGATTTGGCAACATTGTTATTTTGAAATGTTTAATATTGTTTAGCTTGCTTTTTGGTTAATTTTTTATATTCACGTTATGTCTTTCTGTCCTGCAATGGCTTAAATAAACGTATATATTTTTATTTTGAGACTGCCAAGATTTGTACACTAAATAGTTTGTTGGTAAACTTTTAAAACTTATAAAATTCTTTTGTATATTCTCTGTTGGAGAAATTAATCAAAGAAAGTTTTTCTTTTTCTTCTTTTTTTTTTTGAGACGGAGTCTCGCTCTGTCGCCCAGGCTGGAGTGCAGTGGCGCAATCTCGGCTCACTGCAAGCTCTGCCTCCCGGGTTCATGCCATTCTCCTGCCTCAGCCTCTCCGAGTAGCTGGGACTACAGGCGCCCGCCACCACGCCCAGCTAATTTTTTTGTATTTTTAGTAGAGACGGGGTTTCACCGTGGTCTCGATCTCCTGACCTTGTGATCCGCCCGCCTCGGCCTCCCAAAGTGCTGGGATTACAAGTGTGAGCCACCGCGCCCGGCCAAAGGAAATGTTTTCTTCTGAATATATAGTAAAACTACACTCATTTGTGTTTAGATAGACACAAAGACAAACTGGATACTTCATGTTGAGATGGATTTTTTCCTTTCTAAATAATTTCTAAATTTATATTAAAGATTTTATGACTACATTGGCAAATACACAAAATTCAATATCCTCCTGTTTCCTATACTACCCATTTTTTAGAACAATGATTAAATATTTAAAGAAATGAAGAAAACCTGTATTTGTTATTGATGAAATAGTCTATTATAACTTTTTGTAGAATCATATAATGACCTCAATCATGTTACTTTATCCAGCTAAACACATATCTTTTTCTAAAGGCTAAAAGTATTTCTGAGGATAGGCATTATAAGACTAATTTTCCCAGATCTGTGCATTGTTATTTTGAAACCTAAAAATACTTTGGATATATTGCCAATAGTATTCATAGCATTTTATTCAAGTATATTCTTGACTAAAATTTTATAAAATTTGGTGTTTATCCATCTTAATAGAGCAGTACAAAATAAGTTTAATTTATACAAAAGTACTAGCTTGGAAATGGACAAAATATTTTATAAATATATTCTACACACAACTTTCTTTTTTAACTTTTATTTTAGGTTTGGAGGTGCATGTAAAGGTTTGTTACATAGGTAAACTCATGTCACAGGGGTTTGTTGATAACTATTAAGTACTGGGCTTAATACCTGGGTGATGTAATAACCTCTACAACACCCTCCACCCTCAACTAGACCTCAGTGTCTCTTGTTTCCTTCTTTGTGTTCATAAGTTCTCATCATTTAGCTCCCACTTAAGAGTGAGAACATGTGGGATTTAGTCTTCTGTTCATGTATTAGTCTGCTGAGGATAACAGCCTCTATTCCTGCAAAAGACATGATCTTGTTCTTTTTCATGGCTGTATAGTATTCCACAGTGTATGTGTACCACATTTTCTTTATTCAATTTGTCATTAATGGGCATTTAGTTTGAATCCACGTCTTAATTATTGTGAATACTGCTACAATGAACATTGTTTCCTCATCCAAATGGTTTCTGTCCATTGTAATAGTCAGAACTTCTTCTTTCTGAGAGATTGCAGTGCACTGTGATTCCATCCCAGAGTCCCTGAATAGTTCATCATACCCTGGACATCCCCTGCTTCAATCTCTCTGAACAAAACTAACCTGTCCGAGATCCCATTATTTTAGGGTTTCATCCTGCCAAAGTAGTTATGGGTGATTGTGTTACACTCATAAATAACACATGCATCTTTTCAGATTTCTAAAGTCAATGCCTTCATTTAGAAGTGGACATAAGTTTCAGATCCTTTTCATGTCAGTTGGTAAGAGAGTTTTGAGCAGGTAAGCTGTTTATTATTTTTAGAATTGCATTCTGTTATTAAACCACTTGCCGTTTGTTGTGCATTGATCTACTCTGGAAAGAACAGACATAAATACAGTACAGAGGGTAGGATGGTTTTCCAGAACTACTTGGCTACACTATCCAAGTAATGGATGTCTGAATAACAGGAGACACCCCTCACATGGACTTTGGACTTGGCCCATGTTTACACAAGAGTTTCTCTGTTTCAGGAAGGAAAAGAATGATGTATATATGGCTGGTACTTCAGTGAAAAACCAGCCTGTCTAGCCAGTCATTTAGTGAAGTATGCTGTTGAAGCAGTGGGGAGACTTCCAGGTGTCCACTGGTCTAACCTTCTGTAAGCAGTGAATCAACTTTTGGCCAGGCAGTGCCAAAACGGCCAGAAGGTACTGGGTGCTATCTCTTTCACAGACTCTGATTTGTACACAAAATTAAAAGACATATGCAGAGGTTATTTCAATCTTTTTAAGATTTTGAGATAATAAGGGTATATATATACTTTTAAGAAAAATTGAACTTGAAAAGAGAGTGGGACATTAGGAACAAAGAAAGCCCTGCAAAGATAGCATAAACAGACTTCGTTATTTTAGATCTCACATTCTGTTTTAGGTTCCACCGTCATGACGATCCATATGTCCCTATAAATACTCAGCATCAGCTGGGTGCAGTGGGCTCATGCCTGTAATCCCAACACTTTGGGAGGCTGAGGTGGGTGGATCACCTGAGGTCAGGAGTTCGAGACTAGCCTGACCAACATGGTGAAACCCCATCTGTACTAAAGATACAAAAATTAGCCGAGTGTTGTGGCAGACGCCTATAATCCCAGCCACTCAGGAGGCTGAGGCAGGAGTATCATTTGAACCTGGGAGGCAGAGGTTGCAGTGAGCCGAGATCGCACCATTACACTCCAGCCTGGATGACAAGAGCGAGACTCCATTTCAAAAGAAAAAAAAAAGAAAAACGAAAAAAAAAAAAAAACCCTAGCATCCCATTTTTTTTATATCTCTCTTCCTTATACCTCAGAACATCTTTTCCTTTTATTTTTAAGGCCAGTGTTCTAAAATAGCTAAATATTATTCTCTTGAAATATTCTTCATCTTAGCAAGTTGATTGTTAAGATAACCTCACAGTTGTCCAGATATAAACAAGCAAAATCATTAGGAATGATTTTAGATCAGTGATCTTGAGTCTCTAGTTCAAATACATTGGGACTGCCTTAGGAAGGAGAGGGACAGATTTCCCCTTTCTAAAGAGTCCCTAAATTTATATTTTATAACTACATTAGCAAATACACAAAATTTAACTCCCTTCATTTTCTATCTTCATTTTTTGCCGTCCCATATCCCATTACTCACCACACTAACCATCCTTCCTTATCAAATGAGTTTCTTTATTTTCTCTAGATAAATTACCTTCTAGATTTGTTCTCATTCCCCTCCATACCAGTTTCTACTTTCTTCAATTAAAGTCTATCCCAAAGGCCATAAAAACTTTCTTGATGATCACTGCCCTCAAAAGCCTTTCTATTTCCAAATATCTATGCTTTTATAATCTAGCCCATGCAGGCCAGCCTTTGCCAATGGATTGCTTTGTAATAAGATAACAGCTACCTAGTTGTGAGCTTTCTTTGTTGAAGGCGCTGTTGATGTGCTAAACAAAACTATTTAATCCTCCCTGCAATCATATGAAGCAGACATTTTTGAGAAAATAAGGGGCAGAAACTGGAATCCTCCAGAGCAATTAGGCACAGACTCACGTGCTTGGCCCTCATACTCTCTGTCACAATCCTCATCCTCCATCGACCTTATATCATCCATAGCACCCAGTAGAAAATTGAAAACTGTGTGTGTGTATTAATAAAAAAATAGTGGCTGACTTGATATCAGCATTGCATTTGGATATGCAGATTTCTATGTTCTTTCACAATGACCCTGACATCTGAAAAGAAATTAAAAGAAAAAGTAATCATAAAAATTATACTGAAATTCTCCACATCATCACATTTACATGATATCTTAGAGTTCCCAGAATAGCCAAAATGGTTAATATTTGAATTTCCAGGCTTTCTACTTTTAGCCTATATTGCAGATACCATTTTTACATTAATTTTGAGCTCCTTCTTTTATCTTTAGCAAGAATTCAAAAGGGTTGAGGATGAGGGACAAAAACAGAAATGATGAGAAGATAATTGCATGCTCAACCACACTAGAACAATTGCTCCAAAACCTGATATAGTGAAAAGGATGTCATGAATCATGAGGTAAAAAACAGCTTCAGAGTTAAGTGGCTAACCACAGAAACTGCATGTAAACCAATTAGCCCATGAGAGAGACACAGAGTCCACAAATGCACAGCATGCATTTTTTTTTAAACCACTTACCTAGGAAGGAGAGATAGTAATTGCAAAAATGAGATTATGAAAGTGCTTACTCTGGGACTGTATCAAGAGATGCTGGCAAGGTGCTAACTGTGCCAAGAATAAAATATAAAAATAAAAAAGTGGGTGATTACACACTCCAGATAAATATTTAACTTACCCACTAGCCCCAAAATAATTTTCTTGCCCAAATTAAGTCCAGAGGTATTTTCAGTACTATGATAGTATAAAAAACAAAGCAAAACAAAACAATATATCTTCCTTTCATTCATCCTTTTTCTTTCCTCCTCCTGACTTCTCCAGCCCTCACCAATGAATGCTAGGAGAGAATGGGTATGTAACATGGATGTGGGCTGTTTGTATAAGAAGGAATTCTGTGAATCTGTGCTATATAAACATTTTTCAGGTAGATGTTCAAAGACTTTATGTAATGTCAGGGGTCTAAATCTTTGACTTTTTAAATATTTCATATGCAGTATTGAGTTTATTAGAAAACGAATGAAGTGAATACTGATACCTTAATAAGAAAATGAACACAATTTACTATTATTATCAACATAGCAACCACTGACATAAAATCTACCCCCCGACCCTAGTTTTACAAACCCAATACCATTTAAAGAATGATTGGATTAATATTTCCCTTTTCTTTAAAAATATTTTAAAACATAATTGGATCTCATTTTTTATAGCATTTTATTTTTTGGCTTGGCAAAAGTTCACACTTGCAATAGGAGATTATATGACATTTTCAAATATTGTTCCAAAAGGAAATTCCAAAGTGTTGGAAAGCCATTCATTCTAGTTATTTAGCTACACACTGTGAATTTTTTTCATGGTGGAATTATAATTGTATGCAAATGGAATATAGGTTTATGGATTACCCCAAATACATACAATACTATAGTAGGTTTTATATGTTGATTAGTACTCAAGAAAATTTGCCTTTTAGTATTCATCTATGATAATGATTATCTTCAGTTACTGGCTGTATATATAACAAGGATTACAAGAAGTAGAAATTAAATATATATTCAATCTAAACTATAATATATTTTTATTTTTAATTTCAATCGTACTGAGACAACTTAGTCATTTGATTTACAAATAATTCTGCATGGGGAAAGTCTTTAGATATAATTTACCACAAGAGAAAGTGACCAACCATGTGTTTTTAAAAATTATGCATAAATTTGTATGTTGAAAGATTAAATTTTATTTTAAGCCACTTATGAAAGATGTAAAATACAATTTTGCATTCTAAGATTTGTCTGTTTGCTTGCTTTTTGTTATTTTGGAATCATACCATGTGAGAAATTTTAAGGGCAAGTAATTTTTTGAGGAAATAAGTAAAAATAAGTTCAAAAAACATTTTCAATGTAAATCGGAAGGTAACCACATTAAAAGTACGTTGATAAAGTTCATTTGTAAGTTAACAGTGTGAAAGTTGGTACATGGCAAAGTTGACTAAAAATGCTAAATTTGACGCATTAGAACTAATAGTAAAAAAACGACATTTTTAAGTACTGTTTAACATTTATTTTCCAATTTGTGAACTTCTCAGTTAATTTGGAAACTCTTTAGTTATTTCATGTAATAAATATTTTAAAACTTATTTCAAGATTATTGACAAAATTTTTAAAAATCTTACCAACAATACACAGTGATGACATTTGTGAGAAAAAAAGATAAATTAAAACAAAACTATATACTTATTTACTATAGGAAGAGTCTTCAAATAATTCATAAAGAATGCATATTATTTTAAAAATTAGGCATAGAGTTTTAAAATTTTTTGCATCAAAAAAACTCATATTAACTAGTTATAACATATCTGAACAGGATCTAGTTTGAAGCACTAAGAAGGACAAGACATCAGTGTGAAAAAAGCCCCTATCAGAGCAACATAAATTATGCTAAAATTGAAACAAGAACAAACAAATTTATGTTGAAGCTCGGGTGGAAGAATGATGAAATCATTGCTATTTTACCAAAAGTTTATGGGGATAATGCCCCAAATAAATAATCAGTTTATAAGTGGATAACTTGCTTTCAGAAGGAACTAGATGATGTTGAAGATGAAGCCCACAGCAACAGACCATCCACATCAATTTTTGAGGAAAAAAAAAATCACCTTGTTTGTGACCTAATTAACAAAGACTGACAACAGCAGAAACATTAGCCAACAATATAGACATCTCAATTGTTCAGTTTATGCAATTCTGACTGAAAAACTAATTGAGCACACTTTCCACTCCATGGGTACTAAAACCAATGCACCCAAAACAGATGCAGACAAGAGCAGAGCTTTCAGCAGAAATCTTAAACAAATGGGATCACGACCCTAAAGCGTTTTTTCAAAGATTTGTAACAGAAGATGGAATGTGGCTTTACCAGTATGATCCTGAAGACAAAGCACAATCAAAGCAATGGCTACCAGGAGGTGGAAGTGGTCCAGCCACAGCAAAAGCAGACTGATCAAGAGCAAAGGTCATGGCAACAATTTCTGGGGATGCTCAAGGCATTTTGCTTGTTGACTTTCTAAAGGGTCAAAGAACAATGAATATCTGCTTATTCTGTGAGAGTTTTGAGGAAGCCAAAGAGCAGAAAAATGCCCAAGAAAGCTTCACCAGAGAATCCTCTCATCAAACAAGGGGAATTTTGTGAGCCTTTCAATGGGAAATCATGAGGCATTCACCCTACAGTTGTGATTTGGCTTCTTCTGACTTCTTTTTGTTTCTTAATCTTAAAAAAAAATCTTTACAGGGCACCCATTTTTCTTCAGTTAATCATGTCAAAAGACTGCATTGATAGGGTTAAATTTCAGAATGCTCACTTCTTTAGGAATGGACTAAGTGGCTGATTTTTTTTCCTTTCAAGAGTGTCTGGAACTTTATGGAGCTTATGTTGAGAAACAAAGTTTTTGTTTTTATCTTTTAATTCCATTTTCCACAAACTCTTTGAAGTCTTTCCACATAAGCACAAATAAATATGTGACAGAATAACATCTCAAAATAATAATCCTTTGGATTATTTATATTTGTCTTTCTCAATCCCCAAGCAGAAGCAGAAATTCAAAGAAACTGCTGACCTATATCCAGGTCAGAAAGGTTTGGATTCATGCTTGAAGAGACCATTTTCTGCTCATAAAGTCTAGTTAAACTGGGTCTAGACAGAAAGGATCAAGAAGATGAGAGTCCTCAAATTTAAAGAAGGAAGGCTGTCAATGGGACCAATGAGTGGAGTGGAAGGGCCTTGGACTCCGCTTTTTTTTTTTTAGACGGAGTCTCGCCCTGTTGCCCAGGCTGGAGTGCAGTGGTGCAATATCAGTTCATGGCAACCTCTGCCTCCCGGGTTGAAGCGATTCTCCTGCCTCAGTCTCCTGAGTAGCTGGGATTACAGGTGCGTGCCACCACGCTGGACTAATTTTGTATTTTTAGTAGAGACATGGTTTCACCATGTTGGTCAGGCTAGTCTCAAACTCCTGACCTCATGATCCGCCTGCCTCAGCCTCCCAAAATGCTGGGATTACAGGCATGAGCCACCGTGCCCAGCCTGGATTGCACTTCTATGCTGATGGCAGATCCCTGCCATCCATCTCCTGGGGACATTTGTAAGTGGCTATTACAGGGTCAGAGAATTGGACACAATGTGTGAGAATGACCAAGAAAGAAGTGTCCAGAATAAGTTAGGAATTTTTTAAACACTTGAGACAATGGAAAAACACATGGGAAAAGACTTAGAAAAAAATATATACCAAAGGGATAGTCTTAATCTCTGGGGCAGCTAGTGGATTTGTAGGAGAAGGGAGTCAAAGAGATTGTTGCATTATCTCTGGTTTAAAGGTTTTACAACAAGAAGTTGTTTGTTTAGTATTTGTGTCATTCAAATATTTTTAAATCATTGATTTTTCAAAAGAGGAAGACAAATTGGAATAAGATGTTTTTAATTTTTTGACAGCTAATGATTTTTTTTAAAGTGATTTTTGCTAGAAGTTAGGGAGCAAATGAGGATTTTTGCTAAGATTCTAAATGACTCTTCTGGTCATTTCCAGGAGCTTTACACGTTGTGTTCATAACATTTAATTTCATGTCAAAACAAATCAGGTCAGGCATGGTGGCTCACGCCTGTAACACCAACGCTTTGGGAGGCCAAGGCAAGAGGATGGCTTGAGCTCACAAGTTCCAAACAAGAGCCTGGACAACATAGAGAAACCCCATCTCTCCAAAAAAAAAAAAAGCAAAAGCTGAGCATGATGTGATGGTGCACACCAATAGTCCCAGATACTTGAAAGGCTGGGACTTTCAACTTTCAAGTCCTTTTTGAAGTGAGGGGATTGCTTGAGCCAGGGAGTTCAAGGCTACAGTGAGCCATAATCACGCTACTGAACTCCAGCCTGAGTGGCAGAACAAGACCCTCAAAACACAATTATTTTTTTTTAAATCAATTTCCTTTTCACTGAAATAGTCATATTTCTTATCACTTGCAATAATAAGACATTTATCAGATACGATTTGGATTGATTTGAGGGAGATGGAAAAATAACCAAAATTGGAAGAGAAGAGGGGAAGTACGAAGGTAACTACAAAGGATGTGTGCATGTGTATAATAATGGCTGCCATTTGCTAGCATGAATTGAGCATTTTTTGTATGCCAGCCACTCAATTTTTTAGCACAGTACATACATGAATTACATGACTCATTCTCCAAAACAACTTTAGGAGGTAGGGGTTATTACTACCGTTTTACAGATTAGGCACTTGAAGGACAAAATGTTAAGCAGCTTGTCCAAGGCCACACAGCTGGTGAGGGGTGAAGGAGAGAGAAGTGAGCTCTAGAGTTATACTTTTAGCCACCACACTATGATTCTTTCAGTGTATGTGATGACAATTGGCATAGAAGGAATTAACCGAGGCCAGGCCAGATAGAAAAAGACAAGAGAGAGGCAAGTGGAATGTAGAAAGTTAAGCAGGCAATCAATTTTGTATCAGATGGTTCCTTACACTACCACCAGGTGGCAGTGGCGGCTCAGGACAGATGAATTGTTGTCTGGAGCAAGAGGGTTCAACAATAGGCCTCAGGGTGGATATGGAATACTGCAACTGTACCACCTCTGTTCAAATGTATGAGATGTTTGCAAGTCAAACATAACTCTTCAAGGAACCTTCCTGATTCTGGCTTAAGAGTTAAGAATTAATATTCTCATTAATTCTATATGACCAAAATTTGTCATTGTGATTAATACCAATATCTTGATAAGGATGCAGTCCTCTGCCAAGTACACCTATATCAGTTTATTAAAACATTTTCCTTTTTCTCCATGGTCATTACAAAAAAGAGGGCAATGCAACTCAAGATTAAAGTAAAATGGTAATTTGTACAAATAATTGTGGCACTGGTCTATAATTAGATGATATTTACCAAGGTAATCTAGGATTACTGAGTCCTGTTGTTGCCTAACAACTCTGACCCCGTGAAGTTCCTGAGAAAAAAAGTCACAAGAGGCGAATGCAAATGATAAACAAGTCCCCCCTCCCTTCTTTGAAGGTTAACTAGATGCTAATCACCCCCAATTTCGAGCTTGCTGGAAAACTGAACATTCGCCAATTATTTGGTCTCAAGGACTAAGTGGAGTTCTGCCTTCATTTAAGCCCCTATTTTTTCCACGAATTGGTTGCCAAGATGAGCTGCATGAGCTTGTCTAAAAGTCTAAATTCCTCTGACCCTCTATAAGCAGATGAAAGCTCAGGACGGCTGGCCTGCTTTCAGGGGCTGTGCTCTGGGTCACTTTTCCCTATGGAGATAGAAAAATAGCAGAAAATGTAAGGGCAAGATCTAAGAAAGAGAGCCACACCAATGTACAGGAACATTCAGCATAGAATGACCTTGAGACTAGTAAATTGTGGTCTAATCAGTTCTGGAAGCTGCTTCCATCAAAATAACAACTCCAGGGCCAGGCGCGGTGGCTCACTCCTGTAATCCCAGCACTTTGGGAGGCCAAGGCGGGCAGATCGCCTGAGGTCGGGAGTTCAAGACCAGCCTGGCCAACATGGTAAAACCCTGTCTCTACTGAAAATAAAATAATTAGCCAGGCGTGGTGGTGCATGCCTGTAATCCCAGCTACTTGGGAGGCTAATGCAGGAGACTCTCTTGAACCCAGGAGGCGGAGGTTGCAGTGAGCCGAGATCATGCCACTGCACTCCAGCCCGGGCAGCAAGAGAGAAACTCCATCTCAAAAAAAGAAAAAAACAAAAACAAAAAACACCTCGACAATTTGGTAGGCAGGCAGTAGGAAGTGGAGAGAGGGGAGTGAGAATTATGCCCCTCCCCCATCACACATAAAATACAGATAACAATATGCATTTTTTATCTTCTTCTGGATTTGAGCCATTAGCCATAAGCAACTATTGAGCACTTAAAAATGTGACTGAGGAATTGTGGAGACTGAGAAACTGAATTTTTTATTTGATTTGATTTTAAGTAAATTTAAAAACTTAAGCAGTGTAAAATATTTTTTCTGTTCAATATAGCTTTATTGTTTTGGTAGAACTATATTTCACTTTAACTATAGTGCATTTTGTCAGCATCAATGGATTTGATGCAGTTGAGATGATTTTTGTAATGTGTTTATGTGAATTTTTTATGCAGGCAGCAGGAGTCACAGTGATAATTATATAAATTATAATTTTTTTTTTTTTTTTTTGAGACAGAGTCTCGCTCTGTCACCCAGGCTGGAGTGCTGTGGCGCAATCTTGGCTCACTGCAAGCTCCGCCTCCCGGGTTCACGCCATTCTCCTGCCTCAGCCTCTCCGAGTAGCTGGGACTACAAGCGCCTGCCACCACGCCTGGCTAATTTTTTTTTGTATTTTTAGTAGAGACAGGGTTTCACCGTGGTCTCGATCTCCTGACCTCGTGATCCGCCTGCCTCGGCCTCCCAAAGTGCTGGGATTACAAGCGTGAGCCACCGCGCCCGGCCTATAAATTGTAATTTTTAATTAAGCTGAAATATTTTAAGGATATTGTAATTAAATTATTTTTTAGTTAAAATTAGTAAGAGCAAAATTTCAAATATAAAATAAAGGAATGCATCAGATGCAGAATCAGTTGAAAATGAAGATGCTAGTATTTTGATAGACACAGTAAAAAAAAAAAAGAAAAACATAGGTCAAATAGTAATGATGAGGGGCAATTATGCTTTGTTGTCATATCAAAACAAAAAGCTACTTGCTCGTGTAAAAAAATTAAGATAATAAAGTGGATAGTGTTTAGGAGATGTGTAGTAAGTTTGATAATTTTTTTCTCAACAGTCGTAAAAATTGACAAACTTAGTCACATAAAATTATAATTCAATCTTTAAAGAAAAATGTTTAAATAATTTTTTTAACAGAATCTGAGTTTGACAAGTCATAAAATGGTTTGAATTCCTGAACAAAAGGAGAAAGTCATTTTTAGATACAAGGTAAAATAAATTGTGTTGTTTCACGGGCCAGGCACAGTTGCTCACACCTGTAATCTCTGCACTTTGGAAGGAATAGGTGGGAGGATTGCTTGAGGACAGGACATCCAGGCTGTAGTGAGCTATGATCATGCCACTGCACTCCAGCCTGGGTGGGTGACGGAGCCAGAGCCGGTCTAAAAAAAAAAAAAAAAAAACCACACACATTGTTTCAATTATGATAATTTTCTTAGATAATTATAAGAAAAAAATCTAAAAAAGATATTTTATAAAAAGTGAAAGATCTTCAATTAAAATAGCAATTACAAGTAGAATGTAAACTCTAGAAATATTAAAAATAAATTAATTTTAAAATTTTAAAAATTGAAAGTCTTTTATTTTTTAGCTTTAGATGAGTCATAGAATATAAGACAGACTGCGCAATCAATACCATAGGTACAATTGTTTCAACCTTCAAATTTATAAAGAAATGCTGTCAACCCATGACCTAGAAAATTAAATTATGCTGTAGACACATACTTTGGACTTTCACCATGAGGAAAAATTTTAAATAGATCTGAAAAAATCAATTTTTATCTCAATAGACTCCAGCCACATTAAATAAAAATCTGAATATACAGGAATTTTAAAACAAGAGATGGGTGTTTTCCTTATTTTTTCATTCCACTGTATAATGCACATTGGAAATATTTGTGCTCTACTTTCTAAGAGATTGAAAATTGTCATAAGTGCAATCGTTAAAATCATTCAAATTTAAATTCAAAGGCCATGAATTATTGCTAATTATGAAAGACAATGGGACCAAGCATAGTGGCTCATGCCTATAATCCTGGCACTTTGGGAGGCCCAGGTGGGAGGATCATTTGAGGTCAGGAGTTCAAGACCAGCCTGGGCAACATGACAAGACCCTGTCTCTACACACACAAAATTTAAAGCTAGCCAAGCTTGGTAGAATGCACCTGTAGTCCTAGCTTCTTGGGAAGCTGAGGTGGGAAAATTGCTTGAGCCCAGGAGTTTAAGGTTGCAGTGAGCAGTGATCATGCCACTGCGCTCCAGCCTGGGCAACAGAGTGACATCCTGTCTCTAAAATAAAACCAATACAGATTCAATAATCTTGTGTTCTTTGCTAATGTCCATTAAATGAGTCATGGAAGAACTTTACAAAGATTTACTGTATACTTCAAATCAAGATTTTTTTGAAACCAAAAGAAACAAAGATGAAAATAGCAGGGCAAATTGTGTTTTCTCACTTAATATTACACTTCATAAAAATAAACTTAAGGCTCCAAGAAAAGGAAAGCTTTTTTGTGACCTAACTAAGCAGGTATGAGAATTTATGTTAAAATGGAAATGCTGCAAAATACAAATCAATAGTAATTATTTTATACATTTTTCCGATATGAAACAATATACAGAAGATTTTAATTGTAATCATCATATTGGGTTTGGCTGCAAAAAGTACAAAAAATGTAAGAAACACTTTGTTGATATAGACAAACTTTTGGAGTTTCTTTTCAATTTATGAAATGCCTACTTTGAATTTAATAATACTGAGTTGACGCAAGACTTAATGAATTTACTTAACTTGGATATACATAGTTTGAAACTGATGCAGTTTTGCTTCAAAGGAAAATCAATTATTCTAAAGAATGATAAACCTATTTTGCGAATTAGATGTGACTGTTAAAGAAAATGATTTTTTGTTGCTCATTTCAGTTAGTGGAAAACATTTAAGTGTATTTGGAAAAGCATAGGTAGTTGAATCTAATTTTTCAACTGTAAATCTTATGAAACGTAATCCCTGATCACGTATTTCCAGTGAAAATTTAGCTCCCATACAATATGTGTTGTAGCCTATAAGTGTTGTAGACACACGAGATTTCAAAAGTTTAGTCCAAAATAATGTAAAATATCCCATTAGTATTTTTTAATGTGGATAATTTGTTCAAATGATGTTTTTGATGCATTTAATTGAATAAAGTATAGCACTAAAATTAATTTCACCTGCTTCTTCTATTTTTGTAGTTACTATAAAATTCAAAATTACCTACATGGCTCACGTTGTCCTTCTATTGAACAACATTAATGTAGACCATGTTCAGAATTACTTGGAGAGTTTTACTGAACTCTGAAGGATTTCAGAATCAAATTTTGCCCTAAAGCTCTTACAATGTTTGGCTCCAGAGTACAACCACAACATGAAAGAAAATGTGATATATAGTTCCCTCCTCGCAGGATGCTTTTCTTGTTTCTTACAGTCCTTAAGTATTGTTTACCTAACAAATATCTGGTATATGGTATCTGTATTAGTCCTGTAAGACACATCTTTCTTAAATTTGTAACTGTCCCTTCATCTCACAGTTTTCTAATGACCTTCTACAGAAAGCCTTAAACCCAACATCCGCCTTCCCCAGAAATCTTATCTTTTTTCCATCCAAGTCCCTAAAAAGCTACTACTGCCCTCATTTTCTTCTACCTTCTCCATTGCACACACATCTGCTAATGCTAATTGGCTTTCTTTAAGATCTCCTAGAGGGAATCAGACATTCTAACCCACAGAAAGGTTATCATTTCGTTCATCTGGTTCTGCACACATTAAGAAGTTACTATCTACTTACTGAAAGACGTGTTGCCTCATCTTTGTATAAACTTACAAAAAGGAAAGAAAACCCAGTGGGTTCATGCTTTCCTTGCTTCCAATTTGTGGCTCAGAAAAAAATCAAAATTATTGTAGAACATGAGTCCAAAAGCTAAACAAAATAGACATATTTATCAGACAAGGACTGATTTAGAAAGTGTTTTTGAAGATTAGAATGCAGAGGGAGACAACATCTAATGTTAAAAAGCATGCACTGCAAGACTGAAATGTTATTTAACAAATTAAGTTTGAAATTGTTTTAATTAGTATACATGTGGAAACAATAGAAATCCACCAACTAGAAAATATATCCATCCAATCCTGAATGTGCCCAGGCATTTTATGAATCATTTTATGTTAGAATTCCAAGAAAGAGAATATTATAACTCTTTAGTAACAGCAAATTTATCCTATAATTACTTTCTCTCTTTCTATTCCCTTGTTTATGTGCCCCTTATAATGTGAGCATCACTGGATATGATTGCAGAGTTTGAAGATACATCTTTTTCATGCAGCTTTTCCCCTATTTCTGGAGTAAAAATTGGTTATTGGACTAACTGAAAGATATTATCTTTGGAGCTTTTCATAGAGTAAAAAGTAAATTATTTTATGGGCAACTTAAAGAATTTTCAAGAATAACTTTTATAAATGCAGTGTTTGCCTTAAGTACTAATTTCAGAATCTAACTTTGAAATGAGACTCTGCTAGATTAGTCAAAATCTGCCTCTTGGCTATGTCTCTTCATTAGCTGTGAGTCTTTTAGCTTAGAGTCATTCAATCTCTTTTTCTCTTACACGGAAGTGAGAGGGAAACCTGAAAGTCTAGGCCTGGGAGGGGTGGAGGCCATTAGCATCACATAGCTTTGTACAGATTCAAAAAGCACCGGATGACTGTTGAGGGTTTTTGAATAAGCAGTTTAGGTGAGATGATATATTTTAAAGACACCAAACTGATTTTCTCCATTTTTTGTTACCTCGTAACTCTTGATCCAGAGACTCAAATGCCTGTAATTACTTGTGAGAAGATAGAGAATGAAGTCAATTTTCAGTTTGAAAATTTTGATTCAATTTTTTTTTATCCAGAGCAAGATAGTATCTACCAAGTCATGGTTTTACTTTTTCTTTTGTTAAGAAAAATAGATTTTTTAAATTCTAAAGCTTCCTTTTTACATCAAGGATTGAACTTAGAATTCAAGGCTTAGAGCTTTGCTATGGTACTCTGTGAGGAAAGATAAAATAGATGGTGTTTCCTCGGGATAGAAAATAGAAATAGAAAACTTTTCAACTTCTGAGATTAGAAAACGAGGAGCTGTAAAAACCAGGTGATTTAGGTGAGGATGAGCATGCTGCCCAAGGTCCTTTGGGTGAGGATTGGAGAGAAGAGGCACGTGATAGACTCTGAACTGGATTCTGTATTGTGCGAGGGGAAATCAGAGAACAGCCAAGCTTCTGCTCTGCTTCTTCCTGCATCGTACAACATGGCGCACGGTGCTGGATCAGTAACAGGCAGAGAAAGGGTCTAGATGTGTAGCCTTGGGACAGCAAGCCCCTGGTCTACAGTCTGCACCTGATATGGAAAAGGCCCAGATATTCCAGCATGACCATGTGAGGGAAGAAGTAGGTGAGTCGAGAATGAAAACACAGAATAACTAAATAAAATTAGGCATAACTGCCAAGGGGTTATCATGTGCTCGAGGTGTGGAGACCACTGCAAGGTCAACAGCCCCAAGAAAATGGTAATAACTCTTACAGAATCAAGGCTGCCAGAAAGAATCAAAG
This sequence comes from Hylobates moloch, assembly GCF_009828535.3. NCBI lineage: Eukaryota > Metazoa > Chordata > Mammalia > Primates > Hylobatidae > Hylobates > Hylobates moloch. The sequence continues at coordinate 48,687,575 of NW_026652278.1, forward strand.
TTCAGAGCCTCACTAGCATGAGTTTTCTGACTTTCATGGAAGCAGTCACTCAGCTCTGTCTACCCTGAGAGCATAGACCTTAGCTTTAGAATCCACAGATACTACAGCAAACACATGCAGCAAGGAGAGGGAACAACGCTACGACCTCCCAGTTATTCGTCAGTCAGAGTCAGCAGGGCTGGCAGAGGACAAATTGTGGATCGTAGCTGTCTTTTCCTTGTTCTCGTGAGATTGCATGTCCCTAGATACCATCTAAAAGCATTGAAGAGGTAAGAAATCCAAAATGATTGTTTACCCTTTAGAGTGTTTTGGCCAGGCGCGGTGGCTCATGCCTATAATCCCAGCACTTTGGGAGGCCCAGGAGGGCGAATCACGAGGTCAGGAGTTCAAGACCAGCCTGGCCAACGTGGTGAAACCCCATAAAAAAAAAAAAAAAACTATCCAGGCATGGTGGTGCATGCCTGTAGTCCCAGCTACTCAGAAGGCTGAGGCAGGAGAATTGCTTGAACCTGGGAAGCAGAGGTTGCAGTGAGCCGAGATCGTGCCACTGCACTCTAGCCTGGGTGACACAGTGAGACTCTGTCTCAAAAAAAAAAGTGTTTTAACCTGAGAGCCTTTAAAACCACAAGAGACAAAGTTACTGTTCATCAGGTTTTAGGGTTGTTTGTTTGGGATTTTTTTTTTTTTTTAAATCATCATGATGGAGGATCGAGGGCAAGATAAGGTCAATTATAGAACATAACAAATTACTATTTTTGTACAACTTAATTGGCCTGTGTAAATGTTAACCTTGCTGTAGAAGTATCTGTATGCTGTTCAACCCCTTTCTTTCCTACCTTATGCAAACTCTCTCATCAACACAATGTAGACTTTACTTTTTTTCACTATCCCTACTGGTAGTAAAGATAATAATATGTACAGAAATTTAGCAGACATGAGTCAAATACAATCAAAATGTTTCTTGGAACATTAGGAGAAATAGGAAGTATTTACATATGAATCAGGCAAGAGTGAAAAAGAAAAGCTTATTCTCAAAGAAAAACTGCCACTTTGGATGGTGGTCAGCTGGCATGATTTATTTTGACTACCATCCGCCACGTATCTAATGAATGAGGCAAGCCCGTTGGCTTGTTACAGTAACAACTTGGCAGTCAGACATCCTCCTAAACAATGTGCCAGCTTGAGAGGATAATTGACAATGCCACACACTGTGATCATTTATAACCCTGGGGTGTTCTTCTGAGATTTATTTTTAGTTATTTGATGACACAATTTTCCTGATCCACAATATTTTGCTCTTTTCCCCCAACGTTCGTATCTGACCAAACCACAAAATGAATGCTCGATAAATCATCTCATATTCTTGCCACTTAAAAATCTTTTCTGCTTGTTTTCTTAAACTCTCCACTTGTTTGCTGCTCAGATGTGCCTCTTATTTTAAGTAGCTAAAGAGGCAAATAGTTTTTAATTGCCCTGCAAATATTTACATCCTATACATCCTGTGATTACAGCAATTACACTTATCAGTTTTCCACCCCCTGCTAAAGTAACCACAACATTATCATGAGGAAATCATGAAAAAAAAAAAAAAAAAGCTGCAGCACACTCATTCCACTTTGAATATAATGGAAGAAGAAATGCCCATCCTTCACTAACTTGAACTGCAAGATTATTTTCCACCCTCAGGAGCAATTGGTCTTTTCCCACCACGGATGGGCCACCACTGTTGCAGGATTTGACTATTACCTCGGAAATACCAAAAAGATAGTTCTATTACAATGCTGTATCCTGTAAATACTCGAGTTATGCCTGTAATTGTCTTGAAATACATTGCCTGCTGTGCTTGCTTATGTCCAAGAGCAGGTTAGAAGTTCAGACTCAGACCTTTCGTAACCTCGATAACTGGCTGTTACATGGTTATGAAGTGAGTGGGAGAAGAAGCAATAGTTTATATTTGTGTTTCATTCACCAAAGAAATCCTTCTGGAACTCTTCGTGCGATAGTGATGAAATTCATTTGATTCATATTTGCATTTAAAGTATTAAGATTTTTTTAAATAAAATATATAGCAAGGACAGAAATTTTTGCTCGCAAATACACCTTTCCAGTAATTTCAGTGTCAAATGAAGTATAGACTCTGTGTCTCAGACATTTAATGGCCTTTTCCCTGGACTCTTACTCTTGGAATAGATTAGATTTAGAATCTGAAAATAGCAATGCCAATGCCAGGCTGGGTGGGGAGTACTGTGTGGTTCTGCTAAAGTACATGATGAGCTGTTCCCTAAGTAACTGGGTCATTTCTGAAATTCACAAAGGAAGAGGCACACTTGTGTCCTGTTTGCATAGAACAACAGTGACATCCAGTGCTAATACCATTGATGTGAGCCTGAAATAATAACATCACAGCAGCTGGTGTGGTGGCTCATGCCTGTAATCCCAGCACTTTGGGAGGCCAATGTGGGTGGATCACCTGAGGTCAGGAGTTCAAGCCCAGCCTGGTCAACATGGTGAAATCCCATCTCTACTGAAAAAATACAAAAGTTAGCCAGGTGTGGTGGCAGGCGCCTGTAATCCCAGCTACTTGGGAAGCTGAGGCAGGAGAATCACTTGAACCTGGGAGGCGGAAGTTGCAGTGAGCCGAGATCACGCCATTGCACTCCAGTCTGGGCAACAAGAGCAAAACTTTGTCACAAAGAAAAAAATATAATAATAATAAATAATAATAATAATAATACCATCACATCATTTCTTGGTAAATGAACAAATGCAATGATAAGGGAAATGTGGTTAAGATTAGTGTCTTCACTAATAGCTGCTAATAACAGAGACAAATGCTATTTAAGGTTAGGGAGAGCATTTACTTAGCACATCCTAGCAGAAAGCAGTGTAGGCTTCTGTTTCATTTCCAGCCTCACTTCTGGGAAATACTGGCAGGGCACTTGGACCCTCAGCACCCTCTCAGTTTATCTCTTGGTACTCTCTCTTTAGTTTTGCTTCTGTAAGATAGTGGCAGGGCCCTTGAACTTTCAACACTCTCAGTTTATCTCTCAGTACTCTCTTAAGTTTATCTGTAAAATGGAAACGATGATGCCAGTTCACCATTTGACCACCGATGCTTCAAGCTCAGCATAAAGTCATTTGGAGTTGTCTTTTCTCCAGAGGGAAGATAAATATTCAGAGACATCATGAAAGTATGGACATATAGAGAAGTCCAAATTGCTTGTAATGTTATTGGGACTATTTAAGATTTTATTGCAGATTGTCTTTCCAGAGAGAGTCATTTCTTTCTTATCTATCATGATCGAGAAGGCCACCTGTGGTCCACCTAGTTCTTCACACGATGTAGGTGCTTCTTACATTGCCTTGTGTTGGGGAAGACCCACCTTCTGAGCTATAATATAAATTGTTTGTCTATTTGCCTATTTGTTTGACTTTGGCAATAAATATCTCCTCAATAAACCATCCTCTAATCAATCTAGCATTTATTGAATAACTATTACAAGCAGGCATAGTGCTAGGCCCTGCTCATATATTATCTTTAATTTTTACATTATTCAGCTAAGGTGGATTCTGCCTTCATTTTATAGGTAAGAAAAGTGCAACTTAGAGGCTCTCAATTATTTGCCCACACTTACAAAACTGGTAAGTGGGAATTGCAGGTTTGCACTCAGACTTTCTAACACCACTGTGACCTTTGTTCAAAATGGAGTGCAGAATCCTGAGCCACTTGGGTAACATTTCAAGGACCCTTAGAGACTAACAGGTGGGCCTCTCTCTTGGTAAGAACTCTAGTTCACTGAGATTTTTCATTAATACTTTTGCATGTATGTAGCACATGAACTACATGTTTCCAACTGAATTTTAATCTCCTTTACACAACAACTGTAGTTTTATCTTTGTTATCAGGCTGAATATAATTTTGAATACTGTGTTGAGGTCCTCCCTTTACATTTGTTTGAGATGGAAAGATGAACCAAACATGGGCCTGTACACAAGTTTTGATCGCTTTTTTTTTTCCATTCAAATGCTTTAGGAAGACTGGTGGAATTATGTTTTTTAAGAAAATGAAGTCATGTGGTAACTTTTATTTGGGTTCTGTGCAATTTTGGGTTTTGTAGAAGACAGCGACCAAGTCTTTTGGGTCTTTGATGACCCATAATACCTAGTTCAATAATTTAGACATCCTAGAGGATCAATAAAAGTTGAATTTGATGACATATTAGGTTTTCTTCTGTGAACTTTAGCTAGTAGAGAAAGCACTTTCATTTCCCAGAGGCAGAGGGAAAAGTATTTATTTATACAGTGCTTCCAGTTCCCATTTTCTCAGATGAATTAGGCTTTGTGCTCTGAAGAATTAACATTAACTAGTGTCTGTTTTCCCAGGAAGAGAAACCCAGTAGGAAAACACCTACACTTCAGTCTTAGGGAGGGATCCTGGAAGGACTCAAAGCACCCAATGGAGAAAGAGGGACTTTTGATGGGATCTGAGGCAGAACTGAATATATTTGTGAATATACAGTTTCAGCATAGCAAAAAATGACTTCATGGACCAGAATCTATCTTTTTCTTTCTCAGTAGTATGTGAGACAAAACACAGAAGATACTATTTGAGTCAAGAAAACCATCTTTATTTCTGCTAAACTACGTGCACTCTGAGGACAGGGAGTGTGGCTGTCTTGTTGACGACTGAGTCCAGTAATACAGATCTTAATACCAAGACTAGCATGCAATGCTTAGTAAAATTGTTATAGTGGTTAATAAGTGAATGAATAAATGAGAGGATAAGTGTTTTGTAGAGACTTGCTTGGAAACACTGGACAGGTCCAGGGTGGACCTCAGAACAGGAAAAATCCAGATAAGTGTTCCCAAACACTGTCCAATGAGTAGCCACCAGTCACATATGGCTACTGAAATTTAATTAAATAAAATGAGAAATGTTGTTCCTCAGTCTGACTCGTCACATGTATCTAGTGGCTACCATAAAGTGCAGTGCAAATATAGAACATTTCCATCAATACTGAAGGTTCTGTTGGGTAATGTTACTCTAGGGTACAAGGTTGAAAGAACAAAAGCCAAGAATATCTTGAAAGGTTTTTTTGGTTGTTGTTGTTTGTTTGTTTTTTATAGTATCCATCCCAGCTCACGAGTAAAAATATATTCAGGTTCCTAGAGTTTTAAGGAACTTCTGGAATAAATAATATACATTTGGCTGAAGAGCATCATGTGTTGTATTTCATGACAGTAAAACCTAAAACAAAACCTGTGTTGGGGGAAAAGCTGTAGGGGAGAAAGAATTCCTCAATACCTTCCCTGTTCAGTCCAGTCTCTGATTATTGGCATAGGTTCTAGGGATTCTTAATTTGTCCTTTTGGGACTCTGGGGATTGAGAACAAATTTTTACATTTAAAAATAAAAAATAAACTTTTCTTCCATAACAAAAGTTGAAATTTAGAAAATAAAAAATAAATAAAAGTATAAAAATTAAAATAGCCAATTATCTCCTGAAATAATCATGTTCTAGAATGTATTCATTCTGCCTTTTTTCTATGGACTTTTATTTATAGACATAATACAACATGAACCATTTACCATGTTATTGTTCTTAAACATTCTTAGCAATATGTTTTCAATGATGGTATTTTATTACATTAGGTAGATGTATTACAAATTACTTAACCATATCTTTTTATTAAACATTTAATTAAGTGTTTTTCATCTCATGACAATCTATACATTAAACATTCTTGCACACAAAGTTTGCATACATCCTTAAAATTATTTTGAAAACTGGGAATTCTGGATCAAATTACAAGCAAAATTTCAAGCCTTTCTCACACGCATTGCCAAATTTGCCCTCTACATTCATGCTTAAGCGTGAGTTTGTCCATTGGATTTTTACTAGATGCATGCTCTTCTGACAAAACCATATGTATAGGATTTGTACTTGACTGTTACTCTTCGGGTTCACCTTTGGGAAGTGACAAAAGTTAATTTCAGTGGTTAGATGTTAAAATCTTAGATAGTGAATAAATCATTATACCTTAGGTATCTTATCTATCATGTTGAAGACTCAAGTTATGCATCTTTAATCAACATCTGCATAAAATTATAGAAATGTTTCCAAAAGTTTAGAGGAAAAAATGGTAACATGGTTATATTTTTGGAATGTTATTGTTACTGTTTGTTTTAACATATAGTCAGAATCAAAATGTGATTATTGGTAGAGATGGAGCATTCAAAATGGAAAACATTTATCATTTAATGTTGACATATTGGGGGTCAGTAAGTGAAAGGGCCTTTTGCAAACAGAAGTTTCTTGGTATCAACAATTGAAAAACTCTTTTCCACCATTACCCTTTTTCTCCAGAATAATATATTAGTTAGCATCTTTTGAGTGTCTGCTGACTTTCTTTGATACTTTTCAATCCCGTGGGCAAAATGCCATACAGATTAGACACAGGGAGCAAATACAATGTTGCCATCTCTTATTTTCAAATAATTTACATCTCCAATTAATTTTCTAGGTTTACTTTATGTTTTACTACTAAGATGACATAGTTTTATTATTCCCATAGTGGACTTATTCAAGCCTTGTTTGTTGGGTCCCTTGTGGGCCCTTAACTCTAGTTTAAGTATTTTCCTCAAAGACAATAATTAATATAATGATTCGGTGTTCCCTTTATGCTAAGTCCCTAATCTAGCGATATTTTTGCTCTGGCCGTTTTTTCCGGCACACACTTTAAACAGGCAAGGAAGAGAAACTCTTTGGTAAATTAAGTGGGTAAATGCAAAGACTCTGAAGCATTTATCTAGTTTCAAATTTTGACTCTGTACTTACTAATTGCATGACTTCAGATCTATTACTTAACTTCTCTGGCTTCACAGTCCTTATCTGTAAAACTGAATATGTGTCTGGCATATTTCACTTAGCATAACGTCGTCCAGGGCCATCCATATTGTGGCAAATGACAAGATCTCTTTCTTTTTAAAGTCTGGATAATATTCCATTGTGTGTGTGTGTGTGTACATAATTACCTTGTAGGATTTCTAACATTGTATAAATTAATATTTATAAGGTGCTAACAATAGTGCTTGCCCCTTTATATTTTAAAGTATGTGTTAGAGAAATAAGGGACTCTCTTATTTACTTATTCTGAAATAAATTTTATTTTATGTATTGTATATATTTAAGGTATAAAACATAATGTTGTAAAATACAAATTTATATTAAAATAGTTATCATAGTGGAACAAATGGACATATCCATCATCTCACATAGTTACCCATTTTTCACCTTGTGGCAAGAACAGCTGTAATCTACTCACATAACAAAAATACTGAATACAAAACACTATTACTAACTATAGTTTCATGTTGTACATTAGATCTTTGGACGGCCTACATATTTGCTACTTTGCATCCTTTCACTTACATCTCCCCATTCCCCACCACCACTACCCTGGTAAACAATGTTTTTATTCTCTTTCTATCTCTATCTATATGACTTTATTTTTTTATCAAAGATTTTGCATATAAGTGAGATCATGCAATAGTTTTCTTTCTGTGTCTGGCAAATTTCACTTAGCATAATGTCTTCCAGGTCCATCCATGTTGTGGCAAATGACAAGATCTCTTTCTTTTTAAAGTCTGAATAATATTCCATTGTGTGTGTGTGTGTGTGTGTGTGTGTGTGTGTCCATTAGTGGACAAATAGCATGAATAAAGAAGTTATCTACACACATACACACACACCTTAGTTTCTTTATCCATTTGTCCACTGATGAACATCTAGGTTGTTTCTAAGTTGTTTCTGTATCTTGGCTACTGTGAATAAGGCTGCAATGAACATGGAAGTGCAGATATCTTTACAAGGAAGTGATTTCATTTCCTTTGGATATATACCCAGAAAAGAAATGCGATTGTTCTACTCTTTTTTTATTTTATTTTATTTTTTTTGAGACAGAGCAGCCTCACTGTGTCACCCAGGCTGGAATGCAATGGCGCTGTCTCAGCTCACTGCAATCTTTGCCTCCTGGGTTCAAGCAATTCTCCTGCCTCAGCCTCCTGAGTAGCTGAGATTACAGGAATGTGCCATGATGCCTAGCTAATTTTTGTATTTGTAATAGAGATGGGGTTTCACCATGTTGGCCAGGCTAGTCTCGAACTCCTGACCTCAGGTGATTTGCCCACCTCGGCCACCCAAAGTGCTGGGATTATAGGTATGAGCCACTGCACCCGGCATGATTGTCTACTTTTAGTTTCTTTGGGAATCTCTGTTTATTTTATTTATTTATTTATTTGAGATGGAGTTTTGTTCTGTCACCCAGGCTTGAGTGCAATGGTGCGATCTTGGCTCACTGCAACCTCCGTCTCCCAGGTTCAAGCGATTCTCCTGCCTCAGCCTCCTCAGTAGTGTGCCAACACGCCTAGCTAATTTTTGTATTTTTAGTAGAGATGGGGTTTTGCCGTGTTGGTCAGGCTGGTCTCAAACTCCTGACCTCAGGTGATCCAGTCACTTCAGCCTCCCAAAGTGCTGGGATTACAGGCGTGAGCCACCATACCCGGCCTGGGAATCTCTATACTGTTTTTCACCACAGCTGCACCAATCTACATTTTCACCAATAATGTAGAAGGGTTCCCTTTTCTCCACACCCTCACCAACACTTGTTATCTCTTGCCATTTTGATCATAACTATCCTAACAGGTGTAAGGGGGTATCTCATAGTGGTTTTGATTTGCATTTCCCTGATGATAAATACTATTGGCCATATATTCATGTACTTGTTGGCCAGTTTTATGTCACTTTTGGAGAAATGTTTACTCAAGTCCTTTGCTCATTTTTTAAACTTGATTATTTGCTTTGTTGCTATTTAGATGTAAAAGTTCTTTAAAAATCTTTGATATTAACCCCTTATCTGATACATGGTTTGCAAATATTGCTTTCCAATCTATAGGCTACCTTTTCATTTTATTAATTATTTTCTTTGCTGTGCAGAAGCTTTTTAGTTTGATAGAGTCTCATTTATTTTTGCTTTTATAGCCTGAACTTTTAGTGTGATATGCGAGCAATCATTGCCAAGGCCAATGTAAAGGAGATTTTCCCCTATATTTTCTTGCAGAAGTTTTGTGATTTCAGGTCTTACATTTATGTCTTTTATTCATTTTGAGTTAATTTTTGAATGTGGTTTGATAAGGGTCCAATTTCATTCTTTTGCATGTAGAAATTCAGTTTTCCCAGTGCCACTTATTGAAGAAATGATCCTTTTCCCTTGGTGTATTTTTGATGCCCTTGTCAAAAATTAGCTGGCTATATGTTTGAATTTCTGGACTCTTTTTTGTTCCACTGGTCTATGTGTCTGTCTTTATGCCAGTTCCATATTGTTTTGATGACTACAGCTTTGTAAAATGATTTTAAGTCAGAAAGCATGATGCCTCCAACTTTGTTTGTTTTCCTCAGAATCGCTTTGACTATTCAGGACCTTTTGTGATTCTATGCACATTTACGATTTTTTTTTTTTTCTATGTCTGTGAATAACACCATTTGGCTTTGATAGCGATTGCATTGAATTTATATATTGTTTTAGGTAGTATGGATATTTAAATGGGAAATCTCTCCTTAAGTCTTTATTTTCATCTGTCAATGTTTTCAGAGCATTTTTGTGTCTTTTCTGCCTACCATTCAGATTGTTATTGCTTTTGTTTCTTTGCAATATATTTCAAATGACTTTTTGAAATCTACAACCTCTACTCTCTTATCTTTGATCAAACATTTAGTATTCTCTTACCAAAACTGTCTATCATTGAGACCGAATAATAAAATAAATCATAATGTTAATAATTGGTAACACTATTTGAACACTTAATTATGAACCAGAAATGACACTAAGAACTTTGCTTAAAATCTTCTTTAACTCACGCCTGTAATCCCAGCACTTTGGGAGGCTGAGGTGGGTGGATCACGAAGTCAGGAGATCGAGACCATCCTGGCTAACACGGTGAAATCCCGTATCTACTAAAAATACAAAAAATTAGCCGGGTGAGGTGGCAGGCGCCTGTAGTTCCAGCTACGCGGGAGGCTGAGGCAGGAGCGTGGCGTCAACCCAGGAGGCGGAGCTTGCAGTGAGCCGAGATCGCGCCACTGCACTCCAGCCTGGACGACAGAGTGAGACTCCGTCTCAAAAAAAAAAAAAAAAAAAAAAAAATCTTCTTTAATCCGCACAAAAACCCTATAAAAAAATATAGTGATTATCTCGACATTAAATAAGAGACTTAAGAGATTAAGCCACTTTTCCAAAGTCATACAAGTAGTGGCAGAGCCAGGCTAAGAACTGGATTTTTTGAGTATTTGCTATCAGCTTCCCCTATTTTATTTGGTTCAATGCCTATGCAGATGAAAAACTTTAGTTTACCTCTATAGTAGTCATCTCCAGTAAGATGTAGCTTCCCGTTGATGATGATAGAACATTAACAAAGCAACAATAAAACCATCCACTCTTGACTGACGTCGTACTATTATCAGGTACTGGATTTCATGTAAGCCTGTCAGTGTTTTTATTTGCTGGTTATTTCATCTCTATTTTATGGGTAAAGAAGTTAGATTAATTTATGACCCCCAGATTGTACATCTAATTGAACAGAGGCAGTAAGTTCTAGTAAGTGAACAGAGGCAGAATTTATTACACAGATCCTGTCTATTGTCAAGTTTTTATGCCAAGCTGTCTCACCTGGGTTCCTCTGTTCCACACAGATTGAAAAAATAAATAGTTCTAATGAATATACATTAATGTATCTGTGCTTATTCAGCCAGATTAGGGGGAATCTAGAGGCAGATCTTCTCAAATTGAACCACTGTTTCAGTAGATCACAAGTTTTGCTAATGAGGGATACGCTATTGTGCTTTTTCTATTGATGAGTGCAAAAATCAAGGAAACAAAGCATCCAACTGCAGGGGGCCAATCTTTGCCGTTACAGTAAGGGGGAAGGGTGAAAGACTATAGATCTAGTTTACTGTTGTTTTTGAAGTAGTAATATTCATCCTTTACTGCTGAAAATGCTTGTGAAGCTCTGTCACTCTAATTTAAAAATGCTTTTGAAGAGGGCTCCACACTGTCTGCTCTAAAATGGGACCTTGCTATTCCTATTTGTAAACTGTCAGCATGAGGCAGGAACTATCCATCAGTAAGATTTACTTTTACAGAAATATAAAGTGATTGGAATACTCCAAGCATCTATAAGTCTAACTTCTTTCATTGTTCTCATTTTCTTTTCCCTGTGCTTTATGAAAACAGCATAGCGTCCTCTGTGGAGTGTCCATTTATTGTTTGGCTGATTTTCAATTCCTAGATGATTTATTCAGATGCCGTATTTGCAGAATCAGTTCAGGAATATAGGTTCTAACAGAATCAAACAGCATTGCAAAAAATTGTTCTCCCCCACTTTTAAACATTTCTATGATATTCTGAATGAGTGCCTTCTAGTTACTACTCCCATTTCAATGCATTAGAGAGCCAGAAGATGAAATCGATGTTATCTTAAACAAGGATTCACATCTTGCTAATTATTTGGTATCTCCATTTCACATGTGGTCTCCTCAGTATTTCCAAATGTGGGATAAATTTTTTGGTCACTTATGATGCAGTCTCCCAAAAGCACTCATTTGCAGACTGTGCCAGCAGAGTGGCAAGGAAACACTGAGCAATGAGTTTTAGAAATGAAGAAAACTGAGAGGCTCAATATTGGTAATTATAGGTCACCACTGAAACTTGGATCCACAAAGGCTTATCTTGACTCACTTCAAACATCTCTTGGGCTCGAAGTGTGTTGCTTATGAGAACCATATATTTCAGGAAGTACAGCAGCCTTTGAATTGGCTCTGTGTGATCTCCTCACAACCTTTCTTTTTTTTTTTTTTTTTTTTTGAGACGGAGTCTCGCTCTGTCGCCCAGGCTAGAGTGCAGTGGCGCAATCTCGGCTCACTGCAAGCTCCGCCTCCTGGGTTCACGCCATTCTCCTGCCTCAGCCTCTCTGAGTTTTTTTTTTTTTTTTGTATTTTTAGTAGAGACGGGGTTTCATCGTGGTCTCGATCTCCTGACCTCGTGATCCGCCCGCCTCGGCCTCCCAAAGTGCTGGGATTACAAGCGTGAGCCACCGCGCCTGGCCCTCACAACCTTTCTAAATCAGACAGCCAAGTGCAAAGCTGATCCAACTGAAACATTTCTCATGTACAGAGAGGAAGAAACTGGGGAGCACAGAAGGTGGGCGTGTATCATTCTTTCGGCATAAGAACAACATCCTAACAGCCCCCTGGCAAGTAACCAGCTTTTAATGAAATTGTGGCCTGCCATGAGCTTTCCATAATAAAGGATATACAATCACCTCTTGTTCATGAGGTCTTGACAAATTTGCTATCATCCTCCATGTTATTTTCTGCAATTATATCATGCAGATTCTTCTTGCGGGTCAACTGTCAAACTGGTCTAATATTGTTAGTTTCCCAGTTTGTTTACCAGTCTGAGTTCTCAGATAAAATAATCCTATCTTTTATCTAATGCAATACCTAGCAAATGTAGATATTTGTTAAAGGAAATGAACGAGCACATAAATATAAATGAATAGGAACAATACTGTTTACTTCATCAATATAACACTTATATAGCTAAGCATCAAAAGTCACTTAATAAGTTGATGAATTATTCTTTAGGAAGAAGTTAAAGTACTTAATTTGAGAGAAAAATAGTCAAATTTTTCAAACACGGAAATTCTCCTGTCAAATTTTCAAACACAAAACTGGAAAATGTCTTAGAAATATTTTGAAGCTCTTGTTGTAATAGACGGGAGCAGAGAAAAGGCATGGTATTTCATAGTCAAGAAAAAAAAAAAGATTTATGTATTCTGAACTTTGCAAAACAGTCTACATTTAATTCATTTAGTATGTTTTTTTCTGAATGACCTTTATACATTATTTGTGGTAGGATTGGAAGTAGGAAGAAATATAAAATGAGATAAGATTCAACTCCTTTCTTTAAGAAGCTTAAGATTTAGTGTATCTAGGGGTATATAAATATAACCTCTTGGAATACATTGATAAATGTTATAAGATTGATTAAATCTGAGCAAATCATAAAATCTTCACAAAGGGAGAGCACAACATAGTGGTTAAGAGCTTGGACTCTGTAAATAGTTTTCCTAGGTTTGAATCTAGCTTTCTCTTTACTAGCTTAGTGTCCTTGGGCAAGCTAAAGATCTGTTCCTTAATTTCCTTATCTGTAAAGGTGGGTTTTGATAATAATAACAACTACCTCAGAGGACTGTAGTAAGAATTAGGAGAGTTGGTGTATGCGGAGTGTTTAAAATGATGTCTGGAGGACAGTAAGGAAGATTGGTGACACTTTCTGATCAGAGTAAATAGATGTTTACCTAGAGCCGAGGAAGGGGAAGGGCAGTGAAGAGGCTCTGGCCTTTTGCAGGGTTCAGAAATTTAAAACACAGAATATCTGAAGAGTTACAGAAAATCAAGGGAGTTGGAATACATGCTTCAGGTCTTCAGCCTGAGGCTCTGGTGGACTGAGACTCTGGCTGTAATGGAAAGGCAGAAAGCTCATAGATCAAGCCTTAACCTATGAGTCCACCACTGTAAAATTTTAACTCACGCAGGGCACTTGCTAACTTTTCAAAAAATGAATGAGTCTACTTGCCTGAGTAATCAGTGATTCCTGACTTTCCCAGAAGAGATTATTTTCTTTGGTCTTTGGGGAGATGCGGAAAAGTGATAATGTAGGGAATTTTTCACAAAGCTAACTTTTTTCTATTTAAAAGATTACAGTTTACTCTGAAATTAGGATCCTTCAATTTTTGTTGTTGTAATCTCATTTCTTTTATGAATTTATGGTGATAAAAATAATAATTAAAATTGTCTCAAAATAAGATGTTGCTGTCCTTATGATGCCTCCTGCTCTTTAAAATGTTTGACTTGGCGAATTACAAAAGTCTGGGAATTTCTATTCTGGAGGACCAAATAGTCCAAAACTTTTTATGATATTTCTTGGAGGAAAGCATAATAGAGCATTCTAAGGCAAACTACTAGGCTTTTAAAAAATATGTGCTTGCTTCTAGAAGAAACCTAATTAAACTGATCCATTTTAAGTGGCATTTTTTTTTCTTTTTTTGAGACAGAGTTTCACTCTTGTTGCCCAGGCTGGAGCGTAGTGGTGCCATCTCAGCTCACTGCAACCTCAGCTTCCCGGGTTCAAGCGTTTCTCCTGCCTCAGGCTCCCAAGTAGCTGGGATTACAGGCGTCTACCACCACACCCAGCTAATTTTTTGTATTGTTAGTAGAGACGGGGTTTCACCGTGTTGGTCAGGCTGGTCTCAAACTCCTGACATCAGGTGAGCCACCCACCTTGGCCTCCCAAAGTGCTTGGATGACAGGCATGAGCTTGGCCTCCCAAAGTGCTTGGATGACAGCTTAAGTAACATTCTTAGAGTTCACTGTATACAGCCAACACACAAAGAAAGGACATAATCTCTTTTTCTTCTAAATATGATCTGCGTGTCCTTATTTTTACACCTTGGTTTCAAGTACTCACTGCATTAGAAATACCATCCTCTATCATTGCCTGCTGAAGCCCCATGTCCTATAATGTGTAATTCAAATGCCTTATTTCCAAGAAAAAGTCCTAAATTGTTTTCTCCTCCGTCTTCCAAAACCTTGAGATGTTTAACATACTATAACAAACATAATATAATATTTGGTGCTTTTTAAGGAGATAAGGACAAGCATGATACTCTTAGGAAGCAGTCAGTAGTAGTATTCATTTCCCATGATTGCCATAACAAAGCACCAAAAACCAGGAGGAGCAACACAACCGAAATTTATTGTGTCACATGTCTTAGGCTAGAACCCTGAAATTAAGATGTCAGCAAGGCTATGCTTCCTCTGAAGGCACTAGGAAAGGAACTATTTCATGCCTTTCTCCTACATTCTGGTAACCTTACCAAAAAGCTAAGTTATAGATGCACTATTCTAATGATAATGTCACCAGATCATGTCTTCATATCATCTTCCCTTTGTGTATGTCTCCCTGTGTCCAAGTTTCTCCTTTTTATAAGGATATTAGTTATGTTAGATTAGAGCACACCCTGATGACCTCATTTTAACTTGATTACCCCTTTAAAGACCCGATTTCCAAATAAGGTCATATCCTAAGGTATTACTTTTTAAAAAAAAAAAAAAATCATCCATAAATATTTAAGATTATTATTTATGAGGATCCTGAGATTTTTTTTTTTTTTAATTATTATTATTTTATTAATTATTATTATTTATTTTATTATACTTTAGGTTTTAGGGTGACACAATGTCAGGTTTGTTACATATTATCTATATCCATATTGATTCTGCACCATTACTCTCATTACATTAGGTATACTCTAATCTGCCCCCCCGGTACCCGGAATGTGATGTTCCATAAAAAAATGATGAGTTTGCGTCCTTTGTAGGGACATGGATGAAACTGGAAAACATCATTCTCAGTAAACTATCGCAAGGACAAAAAACCAAACACCGCATGTTCTCACTCATAGGTGGGAATTGAACAATGAGAACTCATGGACACAGGAAGGGAGGATCCTGAGATTTTGAGACATGAGGTTGGGGTGGTAAACTAGGAACGGATCACAAAGGTACTTTTTGCCAAGTTAGGAGTTTAGACTTTATCTAATTTGAAAGGACTGGAAGATATTTAGGAGAGGAATGATATAATCATATTTAGGTTTTAGAAAATTTATCTGTTGATTCACATCTTTTATTACTAGCTGAAGATTCAAAGCTCCAGAGGAATTGAACGCTTAATTGCTATTTCCTAGCTACTCAGAATAAGTAGGTAGAAGAATCTACCCCTTTGGCAGTTGAAGGGAACTACCTTTCATCAAGGTTGCATTTGTGGGAGATTTCTGCAAAAGAAAGAGTGAGCTGCATTTGGAAAGAGAGGTTGGATGCTAAACAAAAGCAAGCAAACAAACAAACAAAACAAAACAAAACAAAAAATAAAACAGTAATGACATTCTTTAACAGAAACTGGTTAAAATAGAGTTTCATACTAATTCTAATGAAATCCAAGCAACTAACTTTACAAGACTGTTAGTATAACAGGATATGCATGCTCCAGTTATTTACTGCTGCTAACAAAGTATCTGCAAATTTTAGCAGTTAAAGACAACCACCATTGTATTACATCTCACAATTTTGAGTTAGGAATTGGGACAGGGCTCAGCTGGGTGATTCTTCTGCTCTATATGGTATCAGCTAAGGTTATCAGTGATATCTAGTTGGCGATTAGGTTGATCTGGAGCATCCCAGATGGGTTCATCATATTCTGTTCACTTGAGAGGGATGACTGAAAAGCTAAAATGAACTGGGACTGTTAACTAGGGCATGTATCAATGGCTTCTGTAGCAAGGTAGCCTCAGAGTAGTTAATTTCTTACATGGAAGCTCATGGATATCAGAGGGAGAGTTTCAAGAAGCCTGAGGAAGTTGCAGGCCTTCCTGTTATCTGTACTCAGAAGCCCAGGATGTAACATGCTATTTGGTCAAGCAAGTTACTAAGGCTAGTAACTTGAATTGCTGTTCTTTGCTATTCCTCCCACTAAGAGATGGAATCTAATTCCCCTCCCCTGAATTTGGGGGATCTTTAATCTACCACAGCATGGAAGTTAATGTTGAATCAAGTTATTAAATTTCCTGCAGATATTTTCAGAGATGCTTTAAATTTCTAACTTTATTTACCATATGCCCAAGCAAGTAAACATTTAAAGGCTAACCAAGTGCTTAGCTATAGCTAAGTGTTGTACACTGATGATGGCTAAATAAAGCTAAACCTGTATACTGGTAGACATTACTCACAGCTCAAAACTTTGTGAATTTTGAATTGATAGAACTTAGTTGAGCCACTTGATTAATGTCTCTGAAACATCTTGTATTACAATATATCCCAACATAATATAAACAAGTAATACAATATGAGAATCATCAAAAGAATGGTATTCACTTAGATATATGATTAAAATAATATATATGCATAGGCAGATGTCAGTCAATATTTCAACTCATTTCTATTTAGACATACATAATAGTTTTAAAAAAAAGACTTTGGAAGTGTGCCAAAATGAGTTGGCACAAAATAATGAGTGGGGAAAAAATTAGACCACTGGGAATATTTAAAATTCCAATTTTTGGCTACTCTGCTATTTTCTTAGTTTTACATAGTTCCATAAAACACAAATAGCAGTTTTATTGTTGCTTTTTTGTTGTTTTACAAGCTTAACGTTGGCTGCCAAGGCTATGATGCAGTCAGCATTTTTAGACTGGCATGCATGAAAACATTAGATCCGAGAAGAGAGGCTCAGCATCACTGATATCCTGTAGTGTTTTGTTTCGGGAAATGCCATGCTGGTGATTAT
The DNA here is from genome assembly GCF_009828535.3 of Hylobates moloch. NCBI lineage: Eukaryota > Metazoa > Chordata > Mammalia > Primates > Hylobatidae > Hylobates > Hylobates moloch. The sequence continues at coordinate 48,705,034 of NW_026652278.1, forward strand.
AAAGGATGAAGTCATATATTTCTACCAACCACATCCTACCATTATGGTAATTCTAATTGTAGTAAGCTGTGGAATCAATGATAGATAATTTAAAAAAAAAAGAAACAAAATAAAACTTAAAATGTTTGTGAACCTTTTGTTTAATCACGTAACTTTACAAAAAAAGGGTACATTATGGTTCTGGAAGAACAAAAAAATGAGGAATGTATTAGTTTTTATTTGAGGATCTCTAAATGTACACAAAGCTATTACTAGTATTATTATCAACATCATTGTATGAAGTTTTTGTTTTAATGGAATCACTGGTTGAAGTTAAGCATAACAGCCTATGACAAATCATGCTGCCTTTCTCTAATTATAGTACCATTAACTACTTCTCTACCAACATGTATTCTTCTGCTATAGACAGCCTATTATTTTCTGCTTTTTTCTTACCACTAAAACCACAAAATTAGAATTGGAAGGTAAAGTTGGTACTTCTCTAGAACTCATTCCCACTAGTGGAGTCAATATTTGCTGAAAGCTGGGTTCAATAAGGGAATAGATACTTGCCTTGCCATGATGTGATTTTGCATATTGGTCTGTTTCACAATATCAAGCTCATTAATAGAGACAAATATTTCCCTGCCTTTCTTCTTGATCTCAAGATTTAAAAAGTGTTAGATTTGGCCAGGCATGGTGGCTCATGCCTGTAATCCCAGCACTTTGGAAGGCCGAGGTGGGCAGATCACGAGATCAGGAGTTTGAGACCAGCCTGGCCAACATAGTGAAACCCTTTCTCTACTAAAAGTATAAAAAAAAATTAGCCGGGTGTGGTGGTGTGCATCTGTAATCCTAGCTACTCTGGAGGCTGAAGCAGGAGAATCGTGTGAACCTGGGAAGCAGAGGTTTCAGTGAGCCAAGATCGCACCATTGCACTCTAGCCTGGGCCACAGTGCAGGACTCTGTCTCAAAAATAAATAAATAAATAAATAAATAAATAAATAAATAAATAAATGTGTTAGATTGATTCCTTCAGTACTTTGATACTGGTTGCTCAGTATTGCACTGTTATGAAGGTTCAAAAGACAAATGAAAAATGTCTGTGACTCAAGGGGTTTATAGTAAAGTTAAAAAGGAATATATATATATATGTGTGTGTATATATATATATATATATGTACACACACACAAATATTTTAAATGGTGATTTTATTCTTTGAATGTGTTCAAGTGAGACCTTAAAAAACTGTTTTTATTATGTTTTGGGAATAATTATTTGACCTATCCTTTCAAAGGTTTACTATCTTGTTGTAGAATAAGTTAAAACTTTGGTTTATCATGTTGGGGTTTCCATAAATTCTCAATTTCAGGTCACTGAATTTAGCCACAGATTCATAGTGGAATTTAGCCACAATTGCAGCAGAATATTCTTTTTTACTTCAAAATTACATTTAATTTCTATCAAGGATTCACCTAGTTGCAATGAGGTTATAGTACATCTCTAATAAGAAGATATATCTTATTCCCATTAAATTTTAACTCCTATATTGAGCTGAAATTAAACACACAAACTGTTACAAATTAGGGGAGCCTACATGATTAGGGGCTTGAGTGGTTAGATTGCAATGTATCTGAACACCTGCTATCCAGAGATGCTCAACAATGTAGTGAAGACTGTTATTAGTGCCACAATGGAGACAATCTATTTTCAGCTCTTACCCCTACCTACAAAAAAGAACAAATGCAACCTTCTCCTTTGCCACAGCATTGGACAGACCCCAGATCATGGCAGAGATTACAGTCACACACAAAAAAAGCTAGGATTTAGAAAGAGAGCTATAGGCAGAGCAAGCAAAAGGAAACCTTTTCCTTCATAATATAGCTGTCAGCATTTTGATCAACATATTACAAAGAATCAAAACCTTACGTAATCATTTGCTAAATGGTACCTGAAGTGAATTTTGAGAAATTTTACACAGAGGCAGAAAAATTGATATGGTTTGGCGCTGTGTCCCCACCCAAATCTCACCTCGAATTGTAATCCCCATGTGTCAAGAGAGTGTCACCTGGTGGGAGGTGATAGGATCATGTGGGTTGTCTTCCCCATGCTGTTCTCACGATAGTGAGTGAGTTCTCACTAGATCTGATGCTTTAAAAGTATTTGGCAATTCCTCCCTACCTCTCTCTCTCTCCTGCCACTTTGTGAAGAAGGCACTTAGTTTCCCTTTGCCTGCCACCATGATTATAAGTTTTCTGAGGCCTCCCCAAGCCATGTGGAACTGAGTCAGCTGAACCTCTTTCCTTTATAAATTACCCAGTCTCAGGGAAGTTCTTTATAGCAGTGTGAAAACAAACTAATACAATAATCTATTCATGGTATCAAAGGCCTTGATACAAAAATGTTACAAACTAAGCACAGACTCCTTAGTCATATTTTCCATGATGTGTTTAATTTGGAGAAAACAAAAGTTGTCTCCAAACTCTAGGATAAATACACACACATCTACATTTTATTCAATAGAATGCAGGGGATAAAAGGATTGCTTTTTCCAGAGGTCTTGCCTTTGCTCCCAGGGTCACATGTTGGAAGGGTCTTGGAGAGGTTATGGAGTATACTGTGAAGTATAACAATGAAGTCACAAATATGGTGGACATACTTTGATTTATATAATGAGATTCCTTCCAAGAAAAGCAATCACACCTTAAGAAGAGTGAATTCACAAGATCCTTCTCTCTAATAAATATGTTTTGTGGAAATCAGAACAGTGAAACTAAGGCAGCAGATGCAGAGGCAGAAGTGGGAAATTATAATGAAGAAAATCACAGGACTTTACAGAAAGTATGAGGAAGGCTTTGGCTTTAAGGGAAGGAGATCCAGACAAACATCCATCCATCTCTCATTCCAGGGTTCTGGTTCCATCATTCTCAATAAATCTATAAGTGTCTACATAGTAGCTGAATTAAGGAACCTCTACACAGATTAGGTGGGTTCAATCAACTAGAATAAAGATTCTAGTGCCTAGAGTAAGTCGATGAGCTAAGTAATGGACTTTCCAGTTTTCTCTTTTAAAACAATCTGATTCTGCTCGATTTTACACTATCATTTTAAATTTCGGGACGCCTACGTGCCTATACAGGCAAAAACCATAGTTATAGAGGAGATTTAGCATTCATGTAAAACCCAAGGGTATTTCATCTTTCAATATTTTGGTTGTATTTCCTGGTTGAACACTTTCCTGCTTTCTTTTTACCTTAACCCCATCATATAGGATATTTCTATCCAGTCTTTTTCTATTTTCCTGTGCAGGGGAGCATAGCAAAAATAGCAAGATAGTGCATGGGTAAAGAATTATTTTAATAAACATCTATTCATAGATACCACTAGCATTAATGGCAGACACTAAGTGATATAATTTGAATATTTATCCCCTCCAGATCTCATGATGAAATTTGATCCCCAGTGTGGGAGGTGAGACCTGATGGGAGGTGTTTGGATCATGAGGACAGATCCCTCATGAAGGGCTTCGTACCATTCTCTTGGGATTTAATGAATTCTAACACTTAGTTCCTGTGAAATCTTGTTATTAAAAAGATTCTACCACCTATCACTGTGACATGCCTGCTCTCTCTTTGCCTTCTTCCATGATTGGAAGCTTTCTAAGACCCTTACCAGAAGCAGATGCTGGTGCAATACTTTGAGTACAGTAAGCAAAACTGTGAGCCAAAAACAAACAAACAAACAAAAAAACCCTGTTTTGTTTATAAATTGCCTCAAATTTTCCTTTCTAGAAATAAAAATAGGCTAAGACATTTAGAGTTTTAAAAATGGGGGCTTCCATAGGGCACTAGAGAGATTCTGTTGGACATTAGGAAGATTAAACAATATGAATCTTTAACTGTGTTGAGTTTTCAAGATCTGATGTTGCCTATAATGCAAGGAAGGTACTAATACTTGTTCAGGCACTGGTCTGTGTTGGATTATATGGGGCACTCTCTAATTATTTTCTATAGAGAGGATTCATTAGGAATTCAAATAGTGTGATTTAACATAAAGATTAAAATGTAATATTTTTATATCAACAAATCTGCGAACTATGTTCCTTTCCTTCTATCAGAGTCAGAGCAATTGCTCCTTGCCTCAAGGTAAATAAGATTAATAGTGAATATTTGGCATTGCAAAACACGCCTCTCTGAACATACATAAAAATTCTTGAGGCTGGGCACGGTGGCTCATGCCTGTAATCCCACCACTTTGTGAGGCCGAGACGGGCAGATCACCTGAGGTCCGGGATTTGAGACCAGCCTGGCCAGTGTGGTGAAACCCCATCTTTATTAAAAATATAAAAATTAACCAGGCGTGGTGGCATATGCCTGTAATCCCAGCTACTCAGAAAGCTGAATCAGGGGAATCACTTGAAGCTGGGAGGCGGAGGTTGCAATGAGCCGAGAAGGCACCACTGCACCCCGGCCTGGGCGACAGAGAGCGAGACTGCATCTCAAAAAAAGAAAAAATAAATTATTGAAAATATAAAACATGGAAATATTTTTTCCGTTACTGAAAGTAGTATTGTTTGTAAAAACTGTAAGTTATATGGAAGCATTTTCAGTATTTTTTTGTTTGTTTCATAGGAAGTTTTATTTGGGGATATTTCATATGTAAAAACTATTGAACCAGGCAGTTACCAGATAGTTACTTAAAATCAACAAAACTCTGTGATTTTAAGAAAAGTCCAATAACTTATAACCTCACCTTGCTGTGAACTGGTAAAAATGCCTCTGTGACTGACAAATGGATGAATCAGATGACAAGCATATTGAAGCAGGCATAATTGAACCTCTAAACACATAATTGAACCTCTAAACACATGGGCCCCCACAGCTCTTTTTGCCTGGTAACCAAATGAGGCTGTTATTGATGTAGTACATTATAAACAACAAAATGTGAGTTACCTGTGGTTAGCAACCAATAGTAAAATAATTAGATGCTATAATTTACAGTGATATTTTTGAGTGGACAAAAACTTGACAATGACCAGATAATTTGAACTAGGTTATATTAAATACAAGAATAGGAAGTTTTGGAAGAATGTAACTGGCTTTTTGATGTTTACCTACCTCCAGAGACACTTCTGTATGTCCTGAATTTTGGCTTGGAAATATTGGTAAGAAACTGAGCCTGTGCATAGAACCATGTCTGGAATTACATTACAGAGGGTGGCATCCACATAGAATACAATGTAAGTAGTCCTTGTGATAGTGAGTGGGTTCCAATGTGAATCTGACTCAACTAAAAGTATTCTAGAATGCTTTCTTGTCTTAATGGACAAAGTTTGAAATTTTCTTTCAATTTTGAGTGAAAGGATTGGAAATTTGAATCATACTCAGATCAATTAAAGATCTTATCAGTATTGAGCTTTCCTAAGAATTTCATGGAAATGTGTGATTGTGAGTGATATAAAAAGCAAGGAAAATCTGGGACACCCTCTGTGGTTACTTCGTCCTCCCTCTCAGATCAGCACATATTCCTTGGCCCAGAATAATATATGAAGTCTCTAAGTATACATGGGTTGCTTATATATTGGAGAGCATTTAGATTATAAAACATTTCTATTATGCATGCAAGAAAGTTGTGCAGATTACATGGTTTTCTCTTGGGAGCCATGTCTCACACCATAAGCAATCCTAAACCAGGGACATACTGTTAAGAGCATCCAATATATAAGAATACTCCTTCTAGCATATATCCTCAGGCTATTTTACCAGAGATCCAATTATCATGTTCCAAGAAGATAAAACTTGGCACCCAACTTCTTTCTTATGTCAGGCATATTATCATGATAATCAGGAAGGGACTAGGTCACAGACCCACTGCATTGGTTCTTTTCTCCCCAATTTAAACTGAGAAAGCACTTGCTTTACAATATTTTATCTCAGTATGTTTCATTCATAGTTATGGTTACCTAGGATTATAAATGACAGTATGTATTGAGTGCTGATATGGTTTGGCTCTGTGTCCCCACCCAAAACTCGTTTCATATTGTAATCCCCATGTGTCAGAGGAGGGACCCGGTGGTTGGTGATTGGATCATGGGGGCAGTTTGCCCCATGCTGTTCTCGTGATAGTGAGCGAGTTCTCATGGGATGTGGTGGTTTAAAAGTGTGTGGCAGTTGCCTCCTTGTTCTGTCTCTCTCCTGCTTCACCATGGTAAGATGTGCTTACTTCTTCTTCACCTTCTGCCATGATTGTAAGTTTCCTGAGTCCTACCAGTCATGCTTCCTGTTAAGCCTGTGGAACTGTGAATCAATTAAACCTGTTTTTTTTGTTTGTTTCTTTTTGTTTTTTTTTTCATAAATTACCCAGTCTCAGGTGGTTCTTTATTGCAGTGTGAGAATGGACTAACTTACTATAGTTATATGGTGCTTACTAATGCTGGGCATTGTTCCAAGAGCTTTTCCTGTATTGACTTCTTAAATCATCAAACAACCTATGAGGTAAATATTATTTGTATATATTGCAGATAGGGAAATTGAAGAAGCACAGAGAAGTTGCATAATATACTTGAGATCATATAACTGGTAAATTTTAGAACCTGAATTCAAACTCAGGTAGTTTGGACCTAGAGCCTGAGCTGTTACCCACCAGGTTATGCCACCTAACTACATCAAGAAGTAATCAAGGAGAAGCAACACAAAGGGTGGAATAATTCAGACTCTGTACCTGTGCCTGTCTTCTCAGCAAGCTCCTCATGGTAAACATAACTTAGTGCATATCTCCATTCAACCCAAGTCACTTTGCAGGAAATCTTAAAAGCAAAAATTTAAATTATATTTTTCTCATTAGTCACCTAAACATTACAGTATTAATTGGAAAGTACATATAAGTTAGATAAGAATGTGAAAATTCTTACTATAACAATATGTTAAAGGTCCTTTAAAAGTGTTTTCTAATGTGTCCAACACCAATTTGTCTTTCATTTCTGAATTACTATTGGCCTAGATCTAATTGATCTTATCCTAATTATTCTGACAGCAACATGGCCAGAAGTAAGGACAATCAAAGAAAGGAAAAGATGGATATCGCTTTTTATACACTGAAATATGTTACTTTAATAGCTCAAATAATATAACCTGCATGAGATAAATATAGTGACTTCCTTAGATAATGTTTTATATTTGGGGGAGGTTTTAAAATACCATCTGATATGGTTTGGCTTTGTGTTCTCACCCAAATCTCATGTTAAATTGTATTTCCCAGTGGTGGGGGAGGGACCTGGTGGGAGGTGACTGGATCCGCAAGATTTCTCCTTTGCTGTTGTTGTGATAGTGAGAGGGTTCTCATGAGATCTGGTTGTTTAAAAGTGTGTAGCACAACCCCCTTCACTCTCTCTCCTGCTCCAACATGTCGCTTTCCCATTGCTTTCCTCCATGATGGTAAATTTCCTTAAGTCTCCCCAGTTGTGCTTCCTGTACAGCCTGCAGAACTGTGAATCAACTAAAACTCTTTTCTTTTGAATTACCCAGACTCAGGTAGTTCTTTATAGCAGTGTGAGAACAGACTAATATAACCATCCATTCATGTAACAAATATTTATTGAGTTTCTGTTATGTGCTAGGCATTATTTAGGTGCTGATGTCATGGAGAACAAAACAGACAAGATACCTGCTGTAATGGAGTTTTTATGTGGGTAGAAATGGGATAGGTAATATAGATGACAATACACAATTTAAAGAAAAAATAAATGCAAGATATATAGTATTGAGTGTTATGAAAATAGCTAAGCTAGGATATTGTGATAGTGAATTACTGGTAGCTATCTTAGAATAGGTGGTTAGGAGAGACCTCTCTGAAATGGTGACAAGAAGCTAATATCAGAGTGACCAGGAGGATCCAACCAAACAGAGAAGTACACAACCTAGAGCTTTCTGAGCAATAGGTAGTTTTGAGGACTGGAAGAGTCGGCTTGTCATGTTGTAGAGACAGAAAAAAAGCTGAACCTGCTGGATGGTAGGAGGCGAAGAAAAGAAGAGAGCGATAAGCTCAGAGAGGCAGTGGATCTAGTTCACGTTGGGCTTTATTAGCCTAGGAAAACTTGGATTTCTTTCCAGTGTGATGGGAAACCATACTGCAGTAGGAGGTGCATTTTATTTATTTATTTATTTTTTAATTTTTTTTTGAGACGGAGTCTCACGCTCTCACCCAGGCTGGAGTGCAGTGGCGCGATCTCGGCTTGCGGCAAGCTCCGCCTCCCGGGTTCACGCCATTCTCCTGCCTCAGCCTCTCCGAGTAGCTGGGACTACAGGCGCCCGCCACCATGCCCGGCTAATTTTTTTGTATTTTTTTTTAGTAGAGACGGGGTTTCACCGTGGTCTCGATCTCCTGAACTCGTGATCCGCCCGCCTCGGCCTCCCAAAGTGCTGGGATTACAAGCGTGAGCCACTGCGCCCGGCCAGGAGCTGCATTTTAAAATGATGCCCATTTTGAAAGATCACTCAGGCTACTATGTGGAGAATGGATAATTGAAGGTGTTAGTCGAAGATGGGTTTGGCTGCATGTAATAGAAAACCCAATGCAATAACTTAAATAAGATGGAATTTTTTATTATTCTTTTCATTTTTCTCACATGACACAACATCCATAGGTAGGCAGTCTGAACTGCTGTAGCTATGTTTGCGATTTCTTTGGTGTTTTTCCCCATGTTCAATATTAGTCCTGGGTAACAGACAGAAAAAGGATGCCCAAAGGACAGAAGTCTCCTCTGCCAGCTAAACCATGTCCTTTTAAAGCAGTTTATTCAGAAATCTCACCTAAAAATTTTTACTTACCATGTATGGGTCAATACTGTGTATGTGGCCAACACTATAGCAAGAAAGATTATTTTTGGGTGTTAACCTAGACTCATTGCTGCCTTCATAAAAATTATGGTCAGGTATTCATCTTTCTAAGCTTGTTTTATTTCCTGTAAAATAATAACAATAATAATGATAAATAGTGGCTTCATTATGGTGAAATTAAAGTTTAAAATGAGATGATGCGATCAGAACATTTAGCACAGTGACTGGCATATGGTAAGTACTCAATAAATACTATCTATTAGAATGTAAGCTTCACGAAAGTAGGAATCAAGTCTGCCTCATGCAAGCATTCAGTAAATATTTGTTGAATGCTGAACCAATAAATGCATGAGGTAAATTCTCATGAAGTTTACAGGGTAGGACTGTGGTTGTACCACAGTCAGTAGAGTGTATACATTTGCGTTAAAAATACATGAGGAAAAAAAACACCAACAGAGTGCTTTACAAACATATAATTAACAGATCCCAGATTAAGCTCACATTGCATTCTCTGGATTTTTGGAAGAAAACTCATTGCTAGTAATGTTGTCCCTGGAGTATTGCCAACATTCAAAAATATCAATTTGTTTCAAACGATGTTGTGTGAAAGCAGGATAATGCAGAAGAAGACAGAATTTAACTATTAAAATTCAAGAGCTTTGAATTAGTTTAAAAACAGAAAACAAAACCTCTGCACTATTTTAATTTTTTTTTCACTTTGGGGGAATAATTTACAACCATCTGAAAAATAACACCCAATTCTAGTCTTTTTTACATTGTGAATTACATTCCAAAGAGGTGAATGTTTTTTCTCAAGAAATTTATCAATAGCTGTTTAGTTATCAAGCTATTTTTATGAGGTCTTAATTTTTGTTTCTATTTTGTGGAAGGCTGATGGCCATTTGCTAGCTTTTCTTTGTCTAAGGCTAAATTTTAAGCCCTATTATATTATAGTCTCACTTTCTAAAAAGTTTCATGCCATTACAAATTCATCTCACAGAAACAAATGTGATAGTCACTAAGCAATTTTGAAGATTTAACTTTCTAAAGCCTGGTTAATATGTATACATTTCTGAAGCTAAGGAGCAAATATCTAAGCATTTCTATCTTTTCAGTAGAGCAATAAGGTAAGTCAAGGAATTTATGAGGAAACTCTTGAAGATCATGCACATGAATTTAGATACCATTTGTTGACCATAAGGAACCACTGAAAGGCTTTTGAGGAGGGATATAATGTGTTCAAATTTTCAGACTAGTAATATAATTCTGCCTTCAGGAGGTAAGATAATGGATTGAGGTAGTTGTGATAAAAGAAACAGAAGTAACCAAGTAGAATATTGAACCGGTCAAGAATCATGCAGTTCTGTCTCAGGGTACCAGCAGTGTGGATGCTTGTGAGTGAATCAGTTTAACTTTTGTTTTAATGGTAGAATCAACAGTACTGAAAAGAAATTGGACATGTAGAAGTAGGAAAGAGGAAGAGACAAAGAAGGGTTTTGGCTATCTGCAGAAAGCAATTAGATGACATCACTAACCTGAGTAACGAAGATAGGAGTAAGTTTGGGGAGAAGAATAATGAGTAAGTTTTAGACATATGAAGCATCCAGTGATGTCCAATAAGAAACTGAATATACAGTATTCTAAAATTTGGAAGAGTGGTTTGAGCTGAAGATATAAAGGCTATGGGAACAGATTATTAGAGTAAGTTGAAAAGAATATAGAAAACCAATTTAGTGAAGCATGACTAAGAGCTGCAAGTTTGCAGGGAAAAGGGATTGTCTGGCAGAGGTGGCAGAAGGACTGACCTGTGCACATCCATAGGCACATGGAATAGCAGGATGAATGTGGAAAACTAGAAGGAGTTTGATACCAAAGCGTGGCACATGAGACTAAAGAGGCAGGCCACGTCCAGATTTTATAAAGGGCAATCTGGTATGTCAGTTATCCTAAAGAGCTTGGGCTTTATCTTGCAATTAATGGGAAACCATTGAAAGGTTTTTAATGGGGAGTGACTTGATACCATCAGACTGCTGACAATCATGATGGATGGAATATGGGGAGTCTGGCGGGAAAGAGGGAAACTAATTAGAAGTTCTCGCAATCACTTGGTGAGAGATAATGAGGCGTTTACTAAGATAGCAACAGTGGGAAAGGATGTGAGGACAAAGAGTGAAGATATATTTAGAATTGGTTGGCTATAAGGGCAGAAGGAAAGTGAGGGGTCAAGGATGATGCCTAGTGTTCTCATTTGGGTGAGTAGATGAATAAATCTTAACATCAACAACTGTGAAAGATAATGAAGGAGGGAAAAAGAGACTGAGAAGTTATGGTCAAATAATTAGGAAGAAATATAGAAAGAAAGTGTGGCGTGTACATCAAGAGTGTATCACGAGTGTAGAGAGTTTCAGGAAGTGGACAGTAGTGCTAAATGCTTTTAGCAGCCAATTCAGTTAAGAACCAAAAATTTCTCTTCTGATTTAACGACCAAGAGGATAGTTTCTGGGTGAAAGTGGTTTCAGTGGGGTGGTACAGACAGAAACCAGACTGCTGTGGGAGGAAGACGAAGGGAGGAAGTGGCGATAGTCTAGACACCTTCAAAAAGCATAGAAAGTAATACAAAATAGAGACAGAGAACAAAATGAGACTATAGAATAAATCCAGTTTTTTTCTTGACTGGCGTGATAGGATATATACATCTATATCTGTGTGTCTATATCTACCATTTAATATCAATGGCCATATATATGTTATAAACACATATATCACCTATTACCCCTCATCCAAAAATATATATTCTAATTTATTTTTCTATAGATGAAATTCAATCATTTAATATACAATGTGAACAATTTTCAATTATAAGAAATGAAATATAAATAATAATATTAAATACTATCATTGAATATCTTAGTGAACAATTGAAATAATAAAAAGAATATAAAAATAATATTAAATACTGAGTGAGAATTTTATTACTCTTATACTTTGTAGAATATTTCAATTAAATATTATTTTGCCAATTTAAAACAAAGAATGAAGTTCTGCTTACAGAGGGGAAGTCGTCTCCCACTGCTTACATTTTCCATATGTTATTTATTTTTTAGCAATAGGATAATTATTTCCAGATTCCTCTTTAACCTCCGAAGGCCTCTGGAATGTTTACTTTACATGGGCTTTTGTCTTATTGTTGTGGTGCTAAGTATTTCTTTAAAGTGGGATTTTGGATACCTAGGATTAGCATTCATGAATCAGCAGAGCCCTCTAATCAAGTAAAACCAATCTCCAGGAACTTAATAAAACAAAAATGTGTTCCCCTTGTTTAAAAACAGAGTATCAGCTATGCTAGAATGAATGTTATTTTTCTTTTATCTTCTGAACTATCTCTCAGATGCTTTACTTATTAATTAATTAATTCATTATACGATACTTACTTTGTGTCTGTCTACTATGTACCAGGCACTGTTTAGATGCTAGGGGCTACAGCAACACAAAATAAGTAAAAGTCCTTTTTCTTTGCAGCCTTCAGGAGCCTTAATCACAAATTGGATCCCTAGCTCTGCAAAGATGCCCTCCATATACCACTCAAACTCAGATGCCTCACACCATGCTGCCCTCTCTCACCCCTTCCAGGTTCTGACATGCGAAACTGGGTCATGACTCCATTTTCCATATGGATACTGTCAAAGGAAAAAAGTAGTTTAAGTGAATCGAATTGAGATTAAAGTATTTATCCAGCTCGTGCACATCAGCAATGACTTGAAAATCAGGTAACTTCCCTAACTGAAGCGGGATTGGAGTTCTATGGGGTGAGGAGAGGAGAGGTATGTGTGTACTTTTGGTCTGGCCCAGATTGAGGTTACATTCATCTTTAACTGTTGTAAAACGAAAGTTTAAAGGTCTGAGATTGTTCTGGTTTTCATGCCTCTTGTTCTGGATCATTGTTTCATTTCCCTCCTGGCAACTGTCAGAATAGTTCTTTCAAGAGCTATTTTTATAATATTTTCAGTTTTTTAAGGTTCGCAGGCAGGGGTTGAGGAGAAAAAAAAGATGGAGGGTGGAGGGAAAGAGGAGAAAAACAGCAAATAAGGAAGGCAAGGTTTGAAACAAGAGAAACTGAGATTTGTTTAAATCCTTTTACTATACACTCTTCACCCCGTTCTAACTCCTCATGCAGGGCAGCTTCAATGTACATGTTATCTTTCTCCTGATTGAGTTTCAATAACGCTGAGCCAAATCCCTAACTTGCTCTGCCCAAGTTAGGCATAGGCATTAGGATGAAGTTGTTCTGAAAGGGAAGAGAGGACAGGGGGCAGAAAAACTAAATAAAAGAAAACAGGCCGGGCGTGGTGGCTCACGCCTGTAGTCCCAGCACTTTGGGAGGCCGAGGCGCGAATCATGAGGTCAGGAGTTGGAGACCATCCTGGCTAATACGGTGAAACCCCGTCTCTACTAAAAAATACAAAAAATTAACCGGGTTTGGTGGCGGGCGCCTGTAGTCCCAGCTACTCGGGAGGCTGAGACAGGAGAATGGCGTGAACCCGGGAGGCGGAGCTTGCAGTGAGCCGAGATCGGGCCACTGCACTCCAGCCTGGGCGACAGAATGAGACTCCGTCTCAAAAACAAAACAAAACAAAACAAAACAAAACAAAACAAAACAGAGGAAGAGCACCCTCAACTACTTTTAAACTCCCACCCCACTGAAATGTCTCTCCCATTTATAAAACTTCAGTGCTCTCCTTGAGCTTTCACAATAGTTATTTGTTAAGATCAAAGACGACACAGTCAGAAAGATTTGGATTCTAGTTCACTCTTTGCCACTTACTACATGTATGTCCTTGAGGAAAATAGTTAATCTTTCAACCTCATTATCTTCTAAATATACATTATTGTATTGTAATAGTAAACATTTTTGATACATTTACCAAAAATCCAGATCTAACTGGATTACTCAAAAATTTATTGAATTATAGAACTTGAACATGGGAAAGCAAAGTTAGTGTCAGGAAAAATGAGATCCTACACCTGGATCCTCCTCAGGACTTTATCTTGTTTCTGTTACTTTTTATGTGTTGGTTTCCTTCTCTCCTACTGCAGCAGGGCTTTCTCCACATGAAAGGCAATAGGGCATAGACATCTTTGGATTTGCACCCCATTAGCATCAACACTGGAGAGAAATTGATCTATCTATCAGATGCAGCAAGGAAAAAATCTAGGAATGAATGCAGATTTTGGCCTAACTTGGGCTACTTGCCCATTCCCAACTCAATCACTGTGGTCAAGAGTATGGGCCATGATGTTGAAATTATATACCCATTCTTGTGGCCAGAATGTGGTTGTCAGTTACAGGGTCTTGCTAGCCAAACAAAGGCAATGGTCACTACCTAGTTCATACAGTTTCCTTAAGAAATAAATTGTTATAAAAAATCAGTCAGTATATTAAAACAATGACAACAACAAAACCTCAGAACTCAATAGAGAGTAATCATAAAGCAACTTTATTCCTTTTCCCATTGTGCTTAAAACTCCTTTTGGGATAGTACTACTGTTTTCTCTATACTTGGAATAAATTTAGGTAGACTGGACTATTTCTCTGCTTTATTTTAATCACAAGAAAATACAAATCTCATTTTGTAATTAAGATGTACTCCAGTGTAATGAAGTATTTAACTTCAAACTTAATGCAAATTTAAATATTCTATTTAGCATTCCCCCAAGATGTATGGATGGTTTGCTTTTCTCTTCCTTAAATTTATTCTTCACACCCACTAGCTAGCCATGGTCTCTAATCTCTGAATTTTTCCTAGAGGGGAGAGAGAAACAAGGTAAAACTGGCATAGTGACAAGTACTGTTGTCACATGGCTGGTCATATCACTGAGGAATGTGCAATCGAATCTTACAAGCTTATAAGATGTCAAACTGATTTTTCCATAAGATTTTATTGCACATTTCTCAGACATTTCTCTTCAAGAACCTTCCAGTTGCACTTCCATTGATTTAGGGAATGTCTTCTAAGGCTAGTCACTTCAAGTTCTCTCTTATTCAGTTTTCCAAGTCATCCTTCTGAAGAATCACTTGGCCCCTCCAACGGCCTTCCTGAATAAGATCCCTTTCAAGAAGGTCCAGGTGGCCTGTTTCTTATTTGCGCCCCCACCCCCCAATCCACTTTTTTTCTTTTTTTAATCTTTAGGAAGAGTAGCCTGTAGAAATAGAATTTTAAGAAAGTTATAAACATGACTCTTACACCAGTATACAGTAAGCATATGTGAAAGATTTATTTGACTCATTTAAAAGGGAACCTGCAGGATAGTAAACCCAGTTCAAAAGGTATTTGGGAAACAAAGTATGTATAGGTACTGAAGAAAAATGTTAGAAAATATTTGATAGGTTACATATAAAACTGATAAAAGTCCTAAAGATCAATAAAACTATAACTTTGGGGACTGTCTTTTCTAGTAGACAGAAATGATTTGCATCTCTACTGGATAAGAATCTGCAGGTATATATGTACTTTCATAGGCTCTGGATCCTAATGGCAAACACTCTTTTAAGATAATTAAATAATATTCTAGTATATAACATTGAAATGATGTCCAGTCTTCCTTTTGCATTATTTCCATGTTCTGTAAAACTTTTCCTAAAAGTCTGTTTATCTAGCTTGTCATCAGTGGAAGTGCAACTTGTATGTCTCTTTGTTCTGCTGCCTTAGGAAATCTAGCCAATCACTACCCACGAACCTCTAGAGGCACATATTACCCTAAATGTCTTAATCCCTTCTCAAATAGTCTAAGGTAGGAAAAAGTGCTTCTTCATCTCCCAATAGAGAATGGAATGCTAGAAGAGACTGCTACAGCACAGACTTCAAAAGAATCTCCCCATAGCCTCTTCAGCCTATTGAATAGGCTTGAGGTGAGCAGTTATAACTGGGGGCAGGACAGCTTTCACCATATCTTACTTTGTCCTAATAGCATCTTGCTTGAAGGTGTAGGAATACTTGCTACTGTAACTGCCCAATGGGTTCACCTTGCCCGCTGCCTAGACAGAGCTGATTTATCAAGACAGGCCAATTGCAATGGAGAAAGAGTAATTCATGCAGAGCCTGCTGTGTGGGAGACTGGAGTTTTGTTATTACTCAAATCAGTCTCCCCAAGCATTTGAGGACTGGAGGTTTTAAAGATTATTTGGCAGGTAAGTGCTCCGGACGTGGGGAGTGCTGACTGCTCAGGTTGGAGATGGAATCAAAATGAGGTTTTCTCGCTGTTTTCTGTTCCTGAGTGGGATGGCAGAACTGGTTGAGCCAGATTACCAGTCTAGGTGGTGTCAGCTGATCCATCCAGTGTAGGGTCTGCAAATATCTCAAGCACTGATCCTAGATTTTACAATAGTGATGTTATCCCCAGGAGCAATTTGGGGAGGTTCAGACTCTTGCAGTCAGAGGTTGCATGACCCCTAAACTGTGATTTCTAAAGTGTAGCTAATTTGTTAGTCCTCCAAAGGCCAACTTGTCCCCAGGCAAGAAAGAAGTCTTTTCAGGAAAAGGTTATTTTTAATTTTGTTTCAGAGTCAAACCATAAACTAAATTCCTTCCCAAGGTTAGTTCGGCCTACACCCAGAAATGAACAAGGATAGCTTAAAGGTTAGAAGCCAAATGGAGTCAGTTAGGTCTAATCTCTGTCACTGTCATAATTTCCTCAGTTATAATTTTTGCAAAGGCAGTTTCACTACCTACTGCATTGTTCTCATCCTGTAGTGCTGCTGGTAAAACTTCTAGATGATGAGACTTGCATTTAATATTACTTATATGTAAAGCACTCACTACAGGGCCAAGTAGCCCTGAAGGTGAATACCTCCTTCAATTCTGTGTCCTAAGAGCATCTATTGCTTCTCCCTGGTCCCACCTCTGTTCGGTAGAGTATGTGGTATTTAATAAGCACTCTATGGATGCTCATAATCTGAACTGTACTACTGTTACTCTTTTTGTTATTGCCCAGAGAATAAAAAGTTTACATTTTTTAACTTTGCACACATGACCATTTACAATCTCTTCTGAGATTTCCTTTTCAAATTCACCTTCAGGGATTTTCTTTTTTTTTTTTTTTTTTTTTTAACCAGTCATCTCCCTTGTGGTTCATCCTCACTGGGGTTGCTATTAACATAGGCATAAGGGTTAAGAGCATGCAGTTTGTGGTCAGACAGAATTGAATCTCAGCTGGGCATGGTAGCTCATGCCTGTAATCCTAGCGCTTTGGGAGACTAAGGTGGGCAGATCACAAGGTCAGGAGTTAGAGACCAGCTTGGCCAACATGGTGAAACCCCGTCTCCACTGAAAATACAAAAATTACCATTGCTTTTGGTGTTTTAGTCATGAAGTCTTTGCCCATGCCTGTGTCGTGAATGGTATTGCCTAGGTTTTCTTCTAGGGTTTTTATGGCTTTAAGTCTTACATTTAAGACTTTACTCCATCTTGAGTTAATTTTTGTATAAGGTAAAAGGAAGGGGCCCAGTTTCAGTTTTCTGCATATGGCTGGCCAGTTTTCCCAATACCATTTATTAAATAGGGAACCCTTTCCCCATTTCTTGTTTTTGTCAGGTTTGTCAAAGATCAGATGGTTGTAGATGTGTGGCATTATTTCTGAGGCCTCTGTTCTGTTCCATTGGTCTATATATTTGTTTTGGTACCAGTACCATGCTGTTTTGGTTACTGTAGCCTTGTAGTATAAAGAGCTTCTGCACAGCAAAAGAAACTATCATCAGAGTGAACAGGCAACCTACAGAATGAGAGAAAAATTTTGCAATATATTCATCTGACAAAGGGCTAATATCCAGAATTTATAAGAGAACTTAAACAAATTTACAAGAAAAAAAAAAAAACCCCATCAAAAAGTGGGTAAGGATATGAACAGACACTTCTCAAAAGAAGATATTTATGTGGCCAACAAACATATGAAAAAAAACTCATCATCACTCATCATTAGAGAAATGCAAGCCGAAACCACAATGAGATACCATCTCATGCCAGTTAGAATGTCAATCATTAAAAAGTCAGGAAACAACAGATGCTGGAGAGGATGTGGAGAAATAAGAATGCTTTTACACTGTTGGTAGGAGTGTATATTAGTTCAACCATTGTGGAAGACAATGCGGTGATTCCTCAAGGATCTAGAAGCAGAAATACTATTTGACCCAGCAATCCCATTATTGGGTATACACCCAAAGGATTATAAATCATTCTACTATAAAGACACATGCACACGTATGTTTACTGTGGCACTGTTCACAATAGCAATGACTTGGAGCCAACCCAAACGTCCATCAATGATAAACTGGCTAAAGAAAATGTGGCACATATACACCATGGAATACTTTGCAGCCATAAAAAAGAATTAGTTTATGTCCTTTGCAGGGACATGGATGAAGCTGGAAACCATCATTCTCAGCAAACTAACACAGGAACAGAAAACCAAAAACCTCATGTTCTCACTCATAAGTGGGAGTACAACGAGAATACATGGACACAGGGAGGGGAACATCACACACCAGGGCCTGTAATGGGGTGGGAGGCTAGGGGAGGGATAGCATTAGGAGAAATACCTAATGTAGATGATGGGCTGATGGGTACAGCAAATCACCATGGCATGAGTATACATGTGTAACAAACCTGCACGTTCTGCACATGTATCCCAGAATTTAAAGTATTAAAAAAAAATTAGCCAGGGGTCATGGTGCATGCTTGTAGTCCCAGCTATATGGAAGTCAGAGGCATGAGAATCGCTTGAACCTGGGAGGCAAAGGTTGCAGTGAACTGAGATCACGCCACTGCTCTCCAGCCTGGACAACAAAGCGAGGCTCTGTCTCAAAAAAACAAACAAAAAAAGAATTGGATCTGATTTGACTATGCAACTTATCACTTGGGCAACTTATTCAACCCCTGAAGGTTTCAGTCTTATTATATATAAAATGAAGATAACAGAGACTTCTTCATAGACTGTTTAAGATGAGCAAAAACAATGTACTTGAAATGCTTAGCAGATAATACATGGTCTATAAATGATGGCTATCCTTTTGTGCCTGAATCCTTGGGTTCTTTTATAATTTCCTGCCTGATGTGGTTTGGCTTTGTGTCCCCACTCACATCCCATCTCAAATTGTAATCCCCACTTGTCCAGGGAGAGACCTTGTTGAAACTCCCTTTGCAAAATTATAACAGGAAATTATGTCAGTGAAGGAGATCAGACCTAACCAACCCCACCTTCCTTTTAACCCCTGAACTGTCTTTGTTCATTCCTGGGTGTAAGTGAAACTAGCCTTGGGAAGGAAGACTTCTGTAAGTAGGCTACTTATATTCTTTGTAATGTTTTACACAGTTTACCTCTTTCATCGTTGTTTCATTTTAATTGATCATTTGTAGCATATTTTCATGACACAATTATTTAAGAATCAAGATTCAATTTCTGGTCCCAGTTCTAGTGGTGTAATTTTGTGCAAAAAAAACCATGTCTCATGTCCATTCTCAGACTTGTGCTGCCTATTATCTTCAAAGCTCATATTAACATTCCACAGAACTAGCTTCTCTAGAGATGAATTTTACCAAAAAGTGTACTAATACTTCAAACCAATAGATTATGTCACATGAAGCAAAAGTAAGAAGTAAAACAAATGGAGTGACATACGTGATGACCCTTGTTTTCAGAAAATATGTATATTTGTACCCCTAAATTATCCAGAGAACAAATAGAAAGTCTTAATCAAATTAAATAAAGTCATTACCTGAAAGATAAATGTAAAAACCTCAGTAACTTAACATTTGCTTTTAACTATTTAGAAAGTATTATAAATATATGCCATTTCCATCTGGGTACCATGGCTCACACTGGTAATCCCAGGAGTTTGGAAGGCCGAGGCAGGAATTTGAGATGAGCCTAGGCAACATAGCAAGACCCCATCTCTACAAAAATTTTAAAAATTAGCCAGGTATGGTGGTTCATGCCTGTAGTCCCAGCTGCTTGGGAGGCTGAGGCGGGAAGATTGCTTGAGCCTAGGAGGTTAAGGCTGCAGTGAGCTGTGATCACGCCACTGCACTCTAGCCTGGGTGACAGAGTGAGACCCTGTCTCAAAATAAATAAGTAAATAAGACATATACCATTTCCAATAACATCACAAATATAAAATACTTGGAAATAAGCATTAGAAAAAAAGTGTGTATTGCAGGGGCAATGACAGATTCTATTTGAGGAGCATGTGCTGAGAGGCACTGTGAAAGACATGACTAAATAGTGAATAAATGGGATCCTGATGGAAATATTCATATTATAAACACATTAAGTCACTGCAAATTTTTCAACTTAATACCATTCCATAAGATTTCAAATGTTTTTTAAGGAAAATATTTGATAAAAATGTTTTATTATTACAATTTACTAAATCATCTCTATGTGCCAGGCATCTAAATTTAAGCATTTTACATGTATTAGCACATGTAACCCTAATGAAATCGCCTTTGCAAAATTATGACTGAGACAGTGAAAGAGATCTAACTTAACCGACTCCATCTTGCTTCTAACCTCCAAGCTGTCCTTGTTCATTCCTGGGTATAGGCTGAACTTACTTTGGGAGAAACTTTGTAGTTTATAGTTGAAACAAAGACAGTAACAGCCCTTTCACAAAGCAGACCTCCTTCTTGCCTGAGGACTAGATTGCCTTTGTGAAATTAACAGTAGCCACAGGATTAGAAATTATGGTTTAGGAGTCATGCAGCTGGAGGCTACAAGATTCTGACCCTCTCTAAACTGCTCTTAAAATCAGTGCTTGAGTTATTTTGCAGATCCTGCACTTGATGGATCAGCTGGCCCCACCCAGATCAATAAACTGGCTCATCTGATCTTGTGGCCTCCATCCAGGAACTGACTCAGCACAAGAAGAGAGCTTTAACTTCCTATGATTTCATCCCTTACCAATCAGCACTCCTGGCTCACTGGTTTATCCCCGCCTGCTAAGTTACCCTTAAAATCTCTGCTCCTCGAATGCTTGGGTAGACTGATTTGAGTAATAATAAAACCCCGGTCTCCCCCACAGCCGGTTCTGCGTGAATTACTCATTCTCTATTGCAATTCCCCTGTCTTGAGGAATCAGCTCTGTCTAGCCAATGGGCATGGTAAACCCCTTGGGTGGTTACACTAACAATAACAGCTGTAGGAAGTACTATTATTGTGTCCTTCTTAAAGATAAGAAAGCTGGCCAGACACGGTGGCTCACACCTGTAATCCTAGCACTTTGGGAGGCCAAGGAGGGCAGATCATGAAGTCAGGAGTTCAAGACCAGCCTGGTCAACATGGTAAAACCACATCTCTACTAAAAGTACAAAAAAAAATTAGCCAGGCATGGTGGCGTTTGCCTGTAATCCCAGCTACTCAGGAGGCTGAGGCAGGAGAATCGCTTGAACCTGGGAGGCAGAGGTTGCAGAGAGTGGAGATCCTGCCACTGCACTCCAGCCTGGGTGACAGAGTGAGACTCCATCTCAAAAAAAAAAAAAAAAAAAAAAAGCATAAATATAAGAAAGCTGAGGCATAGAAATAATGCATCTTCCAGATTGCACATAATAAATCAATGGAGCTGCCAGGGCTTAAGTCCAACTAGCCTGACTTCACTTAGAGTGAACTTTGTTTCACTTCCAGTGACAAATTGAAAAAATGAGCTACAGTATTCCTAAATGAATTTTTTTTTTTTTTTGAGACAAAGTCTCACTCTGTCACCCAGGCTGGAGTGCAGTGGCACAATCTTAGCTCACTGCAACATCTGCCTCCCAGGCTCAAGCGATTCTCCTGCCTCGGCCTCCCGATTACAGACATGTGTCACCATGCCTGGCTTATTTTTGTATTTTTAGTAGAGATGGGGTTTCCCCATGTTGACCAGGCTGGTCTCGAACTCCTGACCTCAGGTAATCCGCCTGCCTCGGCAACCCAAAGTGCTGGGATTACAGGCATGAGCCACTGCGCTCGGCCCTAAATGAGTCTTAAATAAGGAAAGAATTGCTTTATCATTCAGATATTTAGATATATAAATGTATTAGAAGGCATTTGTAAACCAAAAAGTATCTGAGACAGGTCTCAATCAATTTAGAAGTTTATTTCGCCAAGGTTAAGGACATGTCTGTGACACAGCCTCAGGAGGTCCTGAGAACATGTACCCAAGGTGGTCAGGGTACAGCTTGGTTTTATACATTTTAAGGAAACATAGACATCAATCAGTACTTGTAAGATGTACATTGGTTCAGTCTGGGAAGGCAGGATGACTTTAAAAAAGGGAGGTGAGGGGGAGCTCCAGGTCCTAGGTGGGTTCAAAGATTTCCCAATTGGCAATTGGTTGTAAGAGTTTATCAAAAGACCTGGAATCAATAGAAGGGAGAAAAGGGAGTGTCTGGGTTAAGATAAGGGATTGTGGAAATCAGGGTTTTTATTATGTAGTTGAAGACTCCAGGTAGCAATTTACAATAAATTGTAAATGATTCTTATCAGACTTAAAAAGTTACTAGACTCAGTTAGTTCTCTCCTGGATCAGAATAAAGACCTGGAAAGGCAAAAGAATTATCTACAGAATGTAGTTTTTCCCCACAAGACAGAGCTTTGCAGGACCATTTCAAAACATGTGAAATAAATATATTTTGGGGAAAAATTCTTGGGTTTCTTTTAGGGACTGCTGTCATGTTGGTATCTTACTGCTACAAAGCATCAGCTTTGTCAGTCTTAAGGTTTCTGTTTTAATGTTAAATCTCGGTCAGCGGTGCTTGAATTCCAAAGGGAAGACAGTATGATGAGGCATGTCCAACCCCCATTTCCCATCATGGCCTGAACTAGCTTTTCAGGTTAACTTGGGAATGTGGTTGGTCAAGTGGAGGGATCTGTTCAATTGGTTGGAGAGTTTAAAATTTTATTTTTGGTTTACATATCAATAAATAGGTTTATATTACATATCACATATCTCAAACCCAGATGGAATAATTAAATGGAAAGAAATACAACAATAAAACATACAATAGAATTGATGTCACCTCTTGTTTAAATAAGGCTCTCTAATTGTGAATGCAAAAAAAATAATATAACAAATATTTACACTGAGTATCTTATTTGCCAGGCATCATACTAAGGCATTATAGGTATGATGGTGAGTGACAGAGAACCAGTTGTTGCTGTAAAGACACAGCCATTAGCCCAAACAGACATTAAGCCATATCTACTTTAATGGCTATCTAATTACTACTTGGTACTCTGAAGAGTTTCGACCAAGATACCTGACTTTTGACATTAGGATCATGGAAGACATCCTTGAGGAAGTGACATTTGTTAGAAACAAAATGCTTATTCCTTGATGCCACGAAGAAATAGCACTCAAACATTAATTTTCTCAGCAAGGCAATTTTTACTTCTATAGAAGAGTACGACTTACAAATGGAGCAATGGCAAGAGCACGCCTGAACAAGGGAGGGGAAGGGGTTCTTATCCCTGACGCAGGTAGCCCCTACTGCTGTGTCATTCTCCTATTGGCTAAGGTTGGACTGCACAGTCTAAGCTAATTCCGATTGGCTATTTTAAAGAGAGCATGGGTATGAGCCCCAGTGGCAGGGTGAACAGTTTGGTGGGAAAGACGGTTATGGAACAGGTAACTAAAGGTGACTTAGGTCAGAGCAGGTGACCAGGGGTGATTCAGGTCAAATCAGGTGATGCGGATGAGTCAGGCTGGAGCAGGTGACCAGGGGAATAGATGTGAACTACTTATTAAAACAGATGGAAAATGTTGTTTAAAACTACAAGGAAGTTAAAGTTTAAAATGGAGGACAAAGAACTGAACATACTGACATACTGATTCTTTGAAGAAAAATCTGGAACTCACTGTATCCAACACATTGGAGCTGAGACATGAAGATATGAGGGCAGTACAGGAGGCAAACAGTTTGGATGGGCAGGCAGGAAGATGTGATAGGAGAAAATTTCTGAAAAGGGTATATCATATATGCAAAGGCCATGTATGGACCAGAGCTGGGCCTATTGAGTGCTATCAATAATGGTTAACAGGCTATGTCACATGAAGAGAAGAGTGAGGTAAAATGTGTCTGGGTAAAATTTCTGAGTATATATAAATATAAAATGTTGAATACCTAAAAATGTAAAATGTTTGCGTGTTAAAATCAATTACTCTAAAGTACAAATAACAAGCTGAAGAAAATATTTTTTGCAATAATTTTAGTTACAAATGGTGTACAAATTATTCAATAACTATCCAACTGTCCAGATAAATGGACCAAAAAAATAAACAGACCACTCATCAAAGATAAAGTACACAGATATAATACATATAGGAGATATTTAATCTTACTTTAAAAAAAAAAAAAAAAAACTGAGTTTCACCAGGCTGGAGTGCAATGGCACGATCTCAGCTCACCATAACCTCTGCCTCCCAGGTTCAAATGATTCTCCTGCCTCAGCCTCCCGAGAAGCTGGGATTACAGGCATGTGCCACCATGCCTGGCTAATTTTGTATTTTTAGTAGAGACGGGGTTTCTCCATGTTGGTCAAGCTGGCCTAAAACTCCCAACCTCAGGTGATCTGCCTGCCTCGGCCTCCCAAAGTGCTGGGATTACAGGCATGAGCCACCATGCCCGGCCTTAATCTTACTTTTATTTAGTAGGTGGATGTATCAAATTCACAAAAATTTAGTAAAGGAAATATTAATCAGGACAGGTGAAGGAGAGCTAGAATGAGTACTGTACTAGGGAGATGAAACCTCCTTTTCGAAAGCATTTTGGCAGTATATAGCAAAGTCCTTAAATAATGTAAACACTTCACCCTGATATTCTACTTTATTCATCAATTGACCCATCTTTCCAACCATTCATCAAAATCTAACTGGGCAACTACTATATCCAGACAATAAGGAAAAAAATCTCCATTAAAGAAATAAATGGAATAATGGGTAGAATCCGAATATAAGAAAGGGCACTTAAGAAAAAGCCTGGGCGACAGAGTAAGACTGCATCTCAAAAAAAAAAAAAGAAAAATACATTATTTTTTACAAGTTGACACCCAAGGGATCTCATGCAATTTACATAGTATATTTACATTATAAATAAAGTAGACCTCATATATATATGTGAATAACTTACAACACACACACATATACACACACTCTCTCTGTCTCTCTCAAGGGCGAATAGATACATTTTTGTAGTTATTTATTTTACTGACTTAAGCAGTATCAACCATAAAGAAATACTAGGAAAATAAATGGATGTTCAATTTCACTTTATCGAGAGCTCTTTTGAAAACAATATTAAATGTTGTATTATTTTTCTTTCTTTTGAAAATATTTTGTGTGTGAAGGCAGAATCTAAACTAGTTACTGGAAAAAAAATGTTTCCTATTGCCTGGAAATACATAGAATGACATTCTTGCTAGATGGAGTGACATTCTTGGTAGTTAATTTGTTTCACATTTATTCTCTACAGAGAATAACACATTTCAATCATTTGGATTTACAGGGCAAAACAAGAGAGAACATCAATCTCTTTTAAATCCTTCAGTGTTGAACTGTACAGATTTTAAAAGAGGATATGTGTTTCCTTGTGAAAGCTTTAACTGGACTACTTGAGTTCTCATAATTTATCTATGTCATCAGCACTCAATTGACATTTGGAATTCAAGTAATTCTGTATAATGATCTAGATACAGGAAAAAATATGAAAATGGATTTTCCTTTAAACCTTCCTCGTGCCTAAAGCTTCGATTTCCATTTAAGCTAACAACATAGTCCAGACTCATATCACTTCATTCTTGGATGACTATGAAACCTTAACTGCTTTCTCTCCGTTCAATCTGCTTTGCATAATATCACCAGATTAATTTTGCTAAAATATATTCTTTTTATTATGTCACTATCCTGCTCAAATGCTGTCTATCATGTTCAGGATGAAATTCAAATTATTTTGAAAGACATTCATAATTTCCTCCCCTCTAGCCATAACCTACCTTCCTTAACTTGTCTCCCACTATTCATTAGCACGAATCTCCGATCTTTATGTTTCTCTCCTGTCTCAGTGCATTCTCATTTTGGGTCTTTGTAGTACAACTCTGTTCTTCATGAATGTTGTATTATTTTTTATTGTTGCTGTAATAAATTTCCAAAAACTCTGTTGCTTAAAACATCACAAATTCATTATCGTACAGTCCTGGAGGCTAGAAGTTGACTCATGCCTCACTGTGTTAACATCAAGGTGTTGGCAGGGCTGCTCTCCTCCTGGAGGCCCTGCAGGATAATCTGTCTCCAGCTTCCAGAGCTGCCTGCATTTTTAAGCTCGTGGCCCCTTCTAGCTTCAAATCCAGAAATGGCTGGTTGAGTCTTCCTCACGTCGCAGCACTCTGACTTTTCTGCCTCACCCTTCCTAATTTAAGGACCTTTTGATTACACTGGGTTCATACAGACTATCCAAAATAATCTATGTTCACATTAGCTATTTAGCACCAATTTATTCCATCTGTTCCCTAATTTACCTTTGCCTTGAAAGGTAGCATATTCACAGATTCTGAAGTTTAAGGCATGATCACTGGGAGGTAGACTGGGGAATTATTCTGCCTAGCACAGATAATATGACCATTTTCTCTTCCTTTATAAACTATAATATTTTGGTTATTTTTCTTTTTTTTTTTTCTGAGACGGAGTCTCGCTCTGTCACCCAGGCTGGAGTGCAGTGGCACGATCTCGGCTCACTGCAAGCTCCGCCTCCTGGGTTCACGCCATTCTCCTGCCTCAGCCTCTCCGAGTAGCTGGGACTACAGGCGCCCGCCACCGCGCCCGGCTAATTTTTTGTATTTTTAGTAGAGACGGGGTTTCACCGTGGTCTCGATCTCCTGACCTCATGATCCACCCTCCTCGGCCTCCCAAAGTGCTAGGATTACAAGCATGAGCCACCATGCCCGGCCTATTTTGGTTATTTTTCAATGCCCAGTTCACCTCTTCTATGAAGCTTTCTCAGATAGCAGTTAACCACAGTGGTTCCTCTTTCCTCTGAAGTTGTATAAACAGTACCATGCTTATACACTGACAAGAATGGCTCCTGTTTTGGTCTGGTTCATTAAAAAGCCCCACTTTGGCCAGGCGCGGTGACTCTCACCTGTAATCCCAGCACTTTGGGATGCCAAGGCAGGTGGATCATGAGGTCAGGAGATCAAGACCATCCTGGCCAACATGGTGAAAGCCCGTCTCTACTAAAAATACAAAAATTAGCTGGGTGTGGTGGCGGGCGCCTGTAGTCCCAGCTACTCAGGAGGCTGAGGCAGAAGAATTGCTTGAACCAGGGAGTTGGAGGTTGCAATGAGCCAAGATCGCACCACTACACTCCAGCCTGGGTGGCAGAGTGAGACTCCATCTCAAAAAAAAAAAAAAAAAAAAGCCATGCTTTGGCACTCAACTGATCTTGGGCCTCCTCAAAAGCAGAGTTGACATGGTAGAGGGGCCTGCATTTTCTTCTTACCCAGGACCATCATTAATGGTAAACTTACCCATAACATTCTTTATCGTGAAATAACTAATTCTAGTATGGGCTCTCTGTGGACATAATGAGAGTATTTTGTTTTTGTTTTTCAATATTTTGGGATCTGTTTTTCTCATCTCTGCTGGGAAGTAGTTAGACATAGTTCTCCAAGGATCAACATATGGGGTTTTTTTTTTTTTTTTTTTTTTTTAGATGGCGTCTCACTTTGTTACCTAGGCTGGAATGCAATGGTGCAGTCTTGGCTCACTGCAACCAACACCTCTTGGGTTCAAGTGATTCTCCTGCTTCAGCCTCCCAAGTAGCTGGGATTACAGGTGCATACCACCACACCTGGCTAATTTTTGTATTTTTAGTTGAGATGGAGTTCCACCATGTTGGCCAGGATGGTCTTGAACTCCTGACCTCAAGTGATCTGCCTACCTCAGCCTCCCAAAGTGCTGGAATTACAGATGTGAGCCACCACACCCAGCCCAGATTCAGTATGTTCTGTGGACAAAAAATTTTAGAAACTTGGGGTAACATTCTACGAGTCTGACCCTCCTAGAATAAGCCTTGAATATTTGAGTTGCTGGTTATGAATGTGTCAAATCCTAAGTGTGTTTATCCTGTGGAAATAACAGGGATAAAGGTAAATATTTTTATACAAAGATGTTCACTATTACATTATCTCCCATATCAGAATAATATAAATGTATAAATAAGGGATAGTTAAATTCCAAAAGAGAAATAACAATATTATGCAGCCATTAAAAAGTATATTCTTGGCTGAGCGCAGTGGCTTTCTAACAAAAGTTACATACGTAAAACATTCAGTTCAAGAAATATTTACTAAACATTTCCTAAGCACAGCATGCCATGCTGCATGATAATATATAAGACACTGTCCCTGTCTTTAAGGAGCTCATCCTTAATAAGAAATTATACAAATAAATAACTGATCACAATATTGAGTAATGATGGTAATACAGGTGGTATGTACATATACAGTACTCTCTCAGAGAGGGAAACAATAATTCTTTTTGGGCTGTGGCCAGGGAAGGCTTCATAGGGGAGGCGACATTTGAGAAGAATTTTTTTAAATAAATGAGATTTTGCTAGTTTCTAATGAATAGAAGTGTATACTATAACTGTAATTGATTTATGTAACACAACATTGAATGTGAAATATAGAATTCTTCCATGAGATAGAAGAGCATAATTCTATTTTATGTCCTGGAACTTCTGGATTTCTTGTTTTTGTCATTGTCTCCCTGTCAGCTGGAACACTGTAATAATAGTATATTTAACACTTCATTATGTTACATTTCAAAAGGCAAAAATGCACTAGCATATTTTAGCCCAAATTATCCTGAAATCCAGCTTAGTACATTTCCGTTTGAGTAGATTCATTGACAGGTCCAACAAATGAATTTAATTTTTTGTGCAAATTTTGAATAAGGAAGATCTTAGGATCTTCATTTTGCTCTGGTTAGTAGCTCTACAAATACTTGGAAAAAACCCCAGAGGATTTTAAGTAAAATAATGATTTTAAAATATCAGATTGATTGCATTAGTACTACTAGCAATCCTACTACATTTCTCAGGTCACCCACTCTCTCTTTCCGTTTCTCTTTCTTAATTGGGAGATATTTAAACATCCCCATCTCCCCTTAGATCTCAGACACCTCTTTGTTATTCTCTTTCTAGGCTGATGCCCTTTCACTCACCACCTCATTTACACATTCGTCTGAATCTGTACCCATATACTCTGCCATCCTTCATAGTACCATGGGTGAACAGTCCATTTTTCAATATAACCTCAAACCTGCCTCGGCAGAAGGTCCCAGCCCTTCCCTCTTCCTGAAATATATTACTGTAGTATTAGCCATTGTTTCTCTGCATCATCAATTTTTCTACCTTAATATTAACCATCAGTCTCAACAGTTTCAGTACTTTCTCTCATCTTAGAAAAGCAAAAACCCTCCTCTGGTCTCACATTCTACTCCAACTGTCACCCACATATTGTCTTTCTTCAAAAGTAAAACGCCTCAAATGAGTTGCGTGTGCTCACTTTCTCTCTAACAGCTCTTCTCCCATCCTCACATGGAAACACCCCCAGCTGAGCGTTTCATCTCCACCACTTCACTGAAACAGCTCTTGTCAACACCACCATTGTCATCCATATTGTTTATGTGAAAACTTAATTTTCATTACTCATCATACTCCATCTATCAGCAGCTGATGAACACCTTTCCAGTGACCCACTTTCTTCATTTGGCTTCCAGATTGCCACTTTCTGCTGATTTTCATCCTACTTTATGGCTGCTCCTTCACAGCTTTTTGCTGATCTCTTATTTTGTCATGACCTCTAAAGTTGAGTTTCCCCAGGGCCAGTTCTGGGACAATTTCTCTTCTCAAGGCACACTCATTCCTCTGGGGAGCTCGTAAATTTCACAGCTTTAAGTAACATCAATATGTTGATGGTACCCAAATTTATATATCCAGTCTACACGTATTTCTTGAACTCAAGTCTCTTACTATCAGCCCAGTAACCCTGGAGATTCTTTAAAAATGCAGATCAGCTAATGCCCTTTCTCTGCTAAAAATTCACCCATGGCTTCCATGTCACTCACAATAAAAGCCAAACACCTCTCAATGGCCTCTAAAGCCTCATCTAAGCTAGTTCTCCCATTGCCTCTGTCTTGTTTTCTTCCACTCTTCCTATCCATTCAGCCATCCTGATCTTCCTTATGTTCTTTAAACTTGGCAGGTGTTCTCCAGGCTTAGGGCATTTTAACTTACTGTTCCTCCAGATACCTTTGACTCGAACTCTAGCTATTTAAGGTCTTTAAATTTTCTCTTCTGAGTAAGGCTTCATCTTCTTCATCATATAACTCTCACTGCTTCATCATATGTCCCTTTTCCTGTTTTGCTTTTCTTCACAGTACTTATCACTGTCTTACATGGTGTATATTTTAATTATATATTTATTATCTATCTCCCTTCACTACATAAAGTCCATGAGAGGAGGAATTTGTGTCTGTTTTGGTGTTTGCTGCTGTACCTCCAGCATATAGCACTTGGCAAATAATGCATGTTCAATATATTGGTGGTTCTCAAAGTGTGGTACCCAGAAACTTCAGAATAACCTGGAAGCTTTTAAGAAATGTGTTAGAAATGCCAGTTCTTGGGCTCTGTCACAGTCCTACTAAATTTGAAACTCTGGGGATGGGCACCCACAGTCTGGTTTGACAAGCTCTCCAGGTGATTCTTATTTCTGCTAATGTCTGAGAATCACTGTGATGAATATTTGTTAAATGAGAGAAGAAGTGAGAAGATTTTTATTCTTTTTACCCTTTTGACAAATATAGTAATCACGACAATGTTGGGGTTAAGGTGTCATATAAATAATAAGTAAAATTACTTTGTAGAATTTTTCTGATAAGATTCATAATCTAATAAAAAAGTTCCAGTTTGTCATTTAGACAATGAAAAATATACATTATGCTAAGACATGAATCGAAATCTATTGAAAAGCAGGAGATTTAGATAACCATAATTGATTCCATAGAATTAATTTATGATTTTAATTCTATTTTAGTGGAAACTTCTGTTAAAAATTGCTCCAAGAACTCTGCCCTATGATTTAAAAATTCAACAAAGCTGTTATGAATGTTTACTTCTCTTGGTCTTTCCCTTTTCTTAGACTCTCAACTTTAATTTCATTAACTCAAATTGCTCTATGTCCTCTAAATCCAATCACATCACATGTATACATCTACCTCACATTTGATGCCTGGGATACACTCTGTCCTCTTCACGAGATAGGGTGATAGTGTATAGTCTTCTCTTTGAATCCACAGGGGATCAATTTCAGAACCCCTTGCAAACTCCAAACTCCAGAAATGCTCAAGTCTCATAAAATAAGGCATAATATTTGCATATAACTTACTCATATTCTCCTGTATACTTTAAATAATCTTTAGATTACTTAAAACACATAATACCATATAAATGTTATGTAAATAGTTGTATTGTATTGCTTTTTTATTTGTATTATTTTGTTGTATTATTTTAAAAAATTGGCTGAGTCTGCAGATGCAGAACCCATGCAGACACAGAACACTGATTCTATTTTAAGTTGTGAAATATGACATATTTTGTGATTATGAAGCAAGCTAATAACTCCCTCCCTTAATGTCTATGAATGAAGTTATTATGATTGTTTCTACGATAAACAAGTATCTGTTAGCTCAAGACAAACCCAGTTTATGCTTGATGTTGCAATGTAAAATAGCATCCATCATCATTGAAAGTGTCCTGGTTTTATGATAAATTATATGACCATCCTATGTATATGTAATACACAATATAGTTACATATACATGTATATATAATAATAATATTATGTATTAATATATATACTACCCTTAGTCTACATTTTTAAATAATGTATAAAGAATATTAAATAATATTGTATATTGAAAATTTGCTAAAAGAATAGATTTTAGGTGCTATTAACACATGAACACACATATAAACAATAATACGTGATTGTGTTAGGTAATGGATATGTTAATTGGCTTACCTATAGTAATCATTTCACTAGCTATATGTATATCAAAACATATTGTGTGCCTTAAGTATATACAATAAAAAGCATTCCTATAAAATTTACAATAATGATAAAGGGTGAAAAAAAAATATTAAAAACCAAGGTTCTAATTATCTCTAATATTCACTATTAATATTAACTTTGAAAAAAGCTATTCAAAAAATCCAGATATACATCCTTTTAATACTATAGTGAGAAAGAAAAAATTTTAATATAATGTTAATATAGATGAGTACTATATGACCTTATGTATTTTCCTAAGAATTTTCACTTATTAATTTTATATTTTGTTTATATTAGATTTCATTAAAGTATCTTCCAGTTTGAATAATGTATGCCAGTATAAATTTTTATAGTTGCCATATATCTCAATCAAGATATTATGATATTACTACGACAGAAAAATGAAATTACAAATAAATTATTTTGACTGAATTATTTTCCTTCATTAAGCCAGACAATCCTACCAACCCTACTGTTTATTTGACATTATGAAGATGTAACCTCAGACCTCAGGACTTTAAAAAGTGTCAATAGCTGTGTGCAGTAATTATCATTAGGTGTGATTAAAATTTCTGGATGTAATAAACTGGTTTTCCACAGGAATTTTTGACTTGCATCATGTTTTTGGGCCAAACTAAAATGTATTGAAATATAGGGTGAAACAAAATAAATAATATAAATTAATTTATCATCCTAAGTAAATACACAAATAAGTTTGTATACTTTTCCTTTAAATATTCAGATCTTACATGAAAATTATACATTACTACAAACCAGATTTTGCCAACACATGGCTATTTCTTTACAATAATTTTTAAGGTCTTCTGGCTTTTTAAAATTTCATTTCCTTTTGAATATGAATTTGTTGAAAACTTGAAGTTTATTAATGGAGTCCTGTGTCCTAGACTTTACTATCATGTATTGTTTTAATTTTAAAAATACGTGTTAGTTGCCAGGAATGTCGTGTATGTAAGATAATCTATATTGAGATTTTTAACAATTACTTTGATTATCTGATCAATAGTATAGTTCATTCAGACTACACAATCTTTGTACAAAGATGTTTGTTTACTTGATTCATTCTCTTAATTGTTTTGACTCTGCATTTAGTCTATATAATCAGCCTGTTTCTGGCAGTCTATTCATTACAGTTGTGCTGGCATCCTCTCTGACTGCCATACCCAGAACAACTGTGTGGCGTTCCACTTGTATAACAAAAACAGCTGGAGTAAACACACTGACCTTCTCTTGACACCCCATGTAGGCGGTTTGTATACATAATCATGGCCACAGCCTGCTTGGCTTGTTCAAGGTCATATAACAAGTGTGGGTTTAGTTACAACTTGGAGCCCTTCAGTTTCTAGCCTGGGGTTGATCTTAAAAAAGCCAGTCCAAACTACTATTTTTTCCTTCATAAATGCTGTAAAAATAGTCTTAGTTTAATAAAGTACATAATTTTTATGAAAAAAAGTTATACTAGTCTAAGGGTGCTCTCTTTAATGAGTTGCTTTACAATTGGGATGTACATACTTTTAAGAGCTATTTTATTTTATTCTAGGCCAGAAGGCCCATCGTGTTGGTGTACCTTCATTGACTATCAATTTTACTCCATTAGTTGGTGGAAAATATATTAAGACAAAACAAAAATAATATTTGAATAGTATATAAAATCTTTACACAGTTTTAAAAATATGAGCCTTCAAAAACATTAAATTTTGAGAGTCTGGTTTTAGGCTAAACAGACACTTCAGGAGCAGAAGCTTCTTCTATTCTAGGTACCAATTATGGGTATTTTGGTGGAAAAGTTTGAGACTAGAAGATCTCAATGTCAGAGATTTTTTCCATCTTATTTAGCAAGTTATATACTTCTGCATGTTACATGTATTCTGTCAGAGAAAAGGTAGCCCTAAATAAAAATTGTTTTCTGTCTGTATCGAAACAAATCTCAACTGTCTTCTAATCTATTAAAAATAGCCTCTTTCAGTAATTAAAAAAGATGTATTTTATAATAAAATAGTTTTTTTCAGTAAATAAAATATGTTTTTATATTAAAATAGGCTTTTTCAGTAAATAAAATATATATAAAGTTATATATATGTATATAACTTAACGACCAGCTATACTGTGTGGCTGTTTACTTCAGTATTTTTAAAGCAAGAAACCAAAACAAGCAAACAAAGCTTATAGTCACATACTTTTTTTTTTTTTAACTTCCAAAGGCTATGTCGTATACTTATATAAAAGGATTTTGAACAAAGTAAATGCTCAGTAGCCTTTTGCAAATGGATACATTGTGGAATACAGGCTTGAGACCTGACTATTAAATCTTACAGACTGAATTAATTAAAGGCCCCTGAGTGCTACACTCTGGAATAGATTCAGTTTTAAAAAAGTAAAGCAGAATTTTGAGGGCTTCAGGTACAATTTTCATAATTGCCCTGGGTCTCATGGCTGGTCTATTAGTTGGACCAGTCCAAGTTCACTTTATTTACTGGGGAATTTATTGATGTGTTTGTGAGAAATATACATTTCACTGTCATTTCTCAGAATGTGCAGGTGATTTTTTCCTTGAGCCTATAATCCCAATAGATACAGATTTTTGAAACACTACTGCACCATTCCTCTAATGTATATTAGAGTGAGCTTCAGACATACTTGCATTTGTTTTCTGAGTAAAACTATTGGAATATAATATCCTCTCCCCAAGCTACCCCCGGCCCCCAAATAAACCCAATCTTTAGATAAAATTGGTAGCACTGAAATTGAGGATATCTAAAAACAGCAACCTGTAACCTTGGGAATTTTGAGTGATATAAATACAATGGCTGAGAGCATTTTTTAACCACAGAATTTTTGCCTTTTATACTCAGACAGTCGCAAGGTTGTTGAGTTGCTCCCCTTGTGGTCCATACCAAAATGCTTATGTTTGGGAACTACACAATTCACATTTTATGACTTTTTTTTTCCTTTTTCTCAAATGAATCATTATTTGTAACTAACTTGTAATTCCTGATTCAATTCTCAGCCAAACAGGCCAACACACTTTCTGAATAGTGATAGCAATTCTATACCTGTTTATTTACTATCTGTTTGTCAATGAGTCAGAAACCGACAATTTTTTATACATACCTTCTGGATTGATTTAGCATTCTGAAAAAATTTCCTGTCTGTCTTTCAAATGTAAGAAAACTGACTTCAGTATTTTCAGTCTTTCCTGTCTGATACAGAAACGATATTGTGTATTTCACAGAGAAAATAATGCCTTTTCTATCACATTAAATCGTTCTGACTTATCACAAAAACCTGGTTTTTGGTTACATCATCCCTCAAACTGTTGCTTGTGTCTGGGGAAACATGGCTATTCTAATTAGCAGTAAATCAAAAGTTCTTTCTTTCTGATAGAACAAGACTGTGAAATAAATTGTGATTTGGTGCGCTGTATCAGCAAGCATCAGTGATTAGGAAGACTGGCTGACAAGGCCATTAAGACTGCCCCAAGGAAACTCCACCCATTTAAAGAGAGACTGGGGGTGGGGGACTCCATTTTCTGCGGTTTTACTGCTGATCACTGTTTCCTCATATGAAATTCACCATAATTGACAATCAGACTGGTAATACACAGGATGCTTTAGACTAAATATTTGAAGGTGCTTTTTTTTTTTTTGTAATCTAATGAAGCAGGACTTTTAGAATTGAATCAACAGGAACATGAGGTCATAGTTACAAGCAACAACTGAAAACATAAAAATAAATGGGAAAAGGTTATGCTCCTCTGGAGAAAAGGGGAATTTGATGTGGATTATTCTGTTAAATGCACACTTAGATTTAGCAAAAAACTGTACAAATAATTAGCCTGAGTTACCTGGCTTGTCTGGATATAGTTGCCAAATTCATGAGTTGAACCATTCTCCAATTTACTTTATTTGTGTGGATAGCCCCCACATTACAATAGATCTTGAAAATAATTTTTTTGTGTGTGCAGCTCATCTAGGTAAACTCTGGTTAGTTATAAATCTAAATTAATTTTAAAATTATAAACAAAAGTGATAATACATCAAGGACATAGAGGACAATATTGATAAATATAGAAACCACTAGTCTTTAGTAATTAAGAAGTGATTTGCAAGAAATCAGAGAACACATATTGTGTGTCTCATTGGGCTCAGTGAACATATTGAGAATGAATTAGTGGACATCTGAGACATATTTGGTAGACTGGTTGAAGTCTTTGCTCTCCTTTCTCTTTCATTTCTTTATCAAACTCTAAGTACTTTCTACTATGGCCTATATGCACTCTCCTCTATAGTTTTCAGCACTGGTACATGTAAATTTAAACTGAAATCATTAAAAATACTTTAGTCCAGGGCCTTAAAACAGCTAATACAAAGGCCGGGCATGGTGGCTCACGCCTGTAATCCCAGAACTTTGGGAGGCCGAGGCGGGCGGATCACGAGGTCAGATCAAGACCATCCTGGCTAACACGGTGAAATCCCGTCTCTACTAAAAAAAAAATTCAAAAAAATTAGCCGGGCGTGGTGGCGGGCACCTGTAGTCCCAGCTACTCAGGAGGCTGAGGCAGGAGAATGGCGTGAACCCGGGAGGAGGAGCTTGCAGTGAGCTGAGATCGCGCCACTGCACTCCAGCCTGGACAACAGAGCGAGACTCTGTCTCAAGAAAACAAACAAAAACAAACAAACAAACAAAACAGCTAAAACAGAATTGCAGGAGTGGGGTGGGGGTGGATGGGGAGGGCCAGGTGTCAGTATTTTTGAAGTGCCCTCGAAACCACTGGCCTCCATGTTCTGCTTATTTTTTCTTCCTTTCTTCCTACCACTCCCCCATCTACCTGCTAAACTCAAGCCACGCTTCTCTCTCTTCCTCAAAATCACCCAAATTATTCCTGTCTTATAGTATTTGCATTGATTGTATCCTCTACCTGCAAATTCCGCTTCCCTGGGTCTATTTTTACAGGACACTTTTCTTACTGATATTCAGGGATCAGCTCAAACGTCATCACTTCAAAAAAACTTCACAAAGTGCCTCCCCACCTCCCAGCCACAGTTATGCTCTATCACATTATCCTGTCTTATTTTTTCATAGCCTTCTTTTTGAAATCATTTAAGTATTTGTATGATTGCTTAATATCTCATTCAACCATTAAAAAATGGTCCATAGGCCGGGCACGGTGGCTCACGCCTGTAATCCCTGCACTTTGGGAGGCCGAGGTGGGCGGATCACAGGGTCAGGAGATGGAGACCATCCTGGCTAACACCGTGAAACCCCGTCTCTACTAAAAATACAAAAAATTAGCCAGGCATGGTGGCGGGCGCCTGTAGTCCCAGCGACTTGGGAGGCTGAGGCAGGAGAATGGCGTGAACCCAGGAGGCGGAGCTTGCAGTGAGTTGAGATCACACCACTGCACTCCAGCCTGGGTGACAGAGCAAGACTCCGTCTCAAAAAAAAAAAAAAAATGGTTCATATTGCAAGAACCTTGTATTTCTTCACCATTGCCCTAGCTCCTGGAGCAGTGTGTAGCAGGACATTGCAGAAACATCATAAACTCATTCATTTTAACAAAAATTTAGTAAAGGCTTGCTATGTTCCAGGTACTGTTCTAGGCAATGGAGATAAAGCAATAAACAAAACAGATAAAATGTATGAATGATTTCATAGGTATATTATTAGAGTATTCAGTGGACAGGTTTGAGATAAACTCAATTCTTTCAGGGAATTTTCTTTTTTAATGTCTGAATTTTCACAACTACAAGCAAATGAATGCACATAAATGTATTCAGAACTTGTAGGTCTGCGGCATCACCTACTAAAAGGAATGCAAGGCCTGATAAAATAGAATCTAGATCCTAATATTGTTTCTAACAATATTGGTAGTGATGAGATATTAGACAAGGCATGGAATATGTTGTTATAAGGAAAACAGCACCTGGAGGCAAATGGTTTCAAACACGGCACTTCAAATTTACTCATCCCCTCTGTTACTTAGTTTTCTTGGGAATAAGATGTTAAGTAATCATCACTGTTTCATTAGATTGGACTGAAGATTAAATAAGGACAAAAATGAAAATTGAGTGAAGTTTTAAAATCACATAATGCATTTTTTTTTTGATACAGGGTCTCACTCTATTGCCCAGGCTGGAGTGCAGTGACATGATCTTGGCTCACTGCAACCTCCTCCTCCCAAATTCAAACGATTCTCCCAACTCAGCCTCCTGAGTAGCCGGGAATACAGGCGCAGGCCACCACTCCTGGCTAATTTTTGTATTTTTATTAGAGATAGGGTTTCACAATGTTGGCCAGGCTGGTCTCGAACTCCTGGCCTCAAGTGATCCACCTGCATCAGCCTCCCAAAGTGTAGGGATTACAGGCATCAGCCACCACGCCCAGTCACACGCAATGCATTTTAATTAATAGCTATGGTTACATTAATTTTCCTTCAATTTCTCCTCAGCTTTGATTCCCTCATCTGTGAAACAATGAAGGTAGACTAGCATTTCTGCCACCTTTCTCACAGCCCACATTTTCAAAATATTCTAGGCCTATAAGCCTTGCTGATTATACTGGGATCCCTGACAAAGAACACTTACTGCATTTTAAATAAATATGTATTCCAGAGAAACGTAATGACTTGTTGCAGTTTTCTTGGCTTTTATTTTCAGACCATAGAAATGATTCAGGAGAACAATGATGTGATAATACTCTGTGGTTTGCTACTCATAGTTCTGAGGTACATTTTTACCAATCTGCTGCTTTAATGGA
Source organism: Hylobates moloch (assembly GCF_009828535.3). NCBI lineage: Eukaryota > Metazoa > Chordata > Mammalia > Primates > Hylobatidae > Hylobates > Hylobates moloch. The sequence goes on from NW_026652278.1 coordinate 48,743,755, forward strand.
TACCATGGTTTTGTTTTTCTCTAAGCATATGGAATGTTCAAGCCTATTTTTCAGAAACCTTATTTATTTTTTTGAATGGATAGTTTCAGCTCATGGAATTTGTTAGTCCACTCCTCATTACATTGCTTCTGACTTTGAATGATGTAGGAAATAGCTTTGGGTGGGTAGCCAGCCAGTCTGACTAGGCCATTGGGCACAGGCTCCCTGGTCACTGGGATCACTAACGCCTAATGCTTCTCTAATTATAGACATGTCTCATTCCTGGCTATTTAACGGCCTCACCGCAGGGAGTGACTCCACATCCTGACTGGAAGCCTACCTTCATTAGCTTAAACTGTACATCATAACCCTCTAGTTTTACAATAACCCAAGAGGCCCTCCCTCCCAGGACGGTGGCACTGTGACAATGCTGGTATTTTAATATGGAGGCAGATGATAAGATTTATGACTTCCAGCTTTAAAATGAAAAAGATAAAACTCTATATGATAATTTCAAAAGAAGTCGTCTATGCTGAGAATGGAGAAGATGCAGGGAGTTTGTTCTGCCCATTTTCTTCTTAAAAGTGTCCTTTCCTCCCTAAGTTAAGCAAGGCCTATAGTAAGACTCTCAGTGCTACTGAAGTTGAATAAGAATGGAGACTTTAAAAAACAAATGAGCCTTTAAAGAGACTTAATAACTGATTCAAGCTGTAATACATCTACAAATGAAGGAATTATCACTTAAATTAGAACGTTGATGTCCTTATTCATGCTTTGCTTTTCATAATACAGTCATGGGTTGCTGCTTAAGGATGAGGATACATTCTGAGAAATGTGTTGTTAGGTGATGTTGTTGTGCAAATGACATACAGTATACTTACGCCAACCTAGATGGTATGGCCTACTACACACATAGGCTATATGGTATAGCCTATTGCTTCTAGGCTAAAAACTGTATAGCATGTTACTATACTGAATGCTGTAGGCAATTGTAATACAATGCCTTGTATTTGTGTATTTAAATATAAATCAGAAAAGGTACAGTAAAATATGGTATTACAGTCTTCTGGGACCACTGCTGTATGTGTAGTCTGTCATTGATTAAAATGCATTACGCAACTCATGACTATACTAATAATAATCCTTTACGCCAGCTTTTATGGAAAACCCTTCATATACTAAGCCCTGTGCTAGGCATTATAGATATTTGTTATCTTCCTAGATATTCCCCTAAGCACTGCAAGGTAGGTTGTCTCCATTTGTACAGAAAAAAACTAAGGTTCATACAACTTTAGTAAGTGGCCAAAGTCACACAACCTGTAACAAGTCTGAAATTTGAACTCTTTGCTTTACTTCATTCTCAACCCTATGCTCTTACTCCCAATCCACTCTGCTTGCTTGAGGCTTTGTTGCCGATGATAACATAATGTCTAAGACATTTAAGAGGGCAGAGTTCTTGCCTCTGTGCGTTTGGTAATTTTGAGTCTTAAACTTCTATTACATTAATAATATAATTTTCATAACAATAATAACAGTAAGTGGTGCCTATTGAACATTTATCATGAGTCATGTATATAATACTCTTAATCTTTAAAATAGTTCTTGTATTTTTATCTTCAGGTGAAGATCTTGGGGCTTAGAAAGTTTACATAGATGGCATGCTGTTACACTAGGTAATGGAGCTCACTTTCATTAATTATATTGTCTCTCATAGTAGCTGTTAATCAAATGCATTATGTTGATAAGTATTTTGTGTTGTCTTCCTGGTCACACAGTGAGGTTCTTAAGAGCAGGGACCACAAACCTGTATAGTTTCCTCATTGCTTAAAACTGTCTCTGGTCCATAATAAGCATTCAATAGATAGTTGTGGAATGATGATGACCAGTTTTACTTATGTTTGAGTCAGTCATTACCTTGTTCAATTGAACAGATTTCACATAATGGAGAAAACCATCAGAATGGCTAGAAGCTGACGCATGAGAAAAGAATGCATGACTAAGTCATATATTATAAAATTATTGCTTTATACATTCTTCTAGTTACCATAAAATCTTATTATTTAGCAGCTAAATCTTTCACTACTGGTTCACATTGACCACAATGTTTTGAGAAATATTTAATACTGTAAATGGAAGTAGCAAACCAGAAAGAAATGGTAATTTTATGACATATCAACAAAAAAGAAGAAAGACAATTCCCTATTCAAAACAGGGCACCTTTAAAGACTAATAGTTCTATGAAAAGAAGGAAGATATTTTCTATGTATTTTCCTCACCTTACTTCTAAATAATTCATACATTGTTATTTAACATGCTATAAGTGAATATTGAAGGAATAAATGAAAGAATAAAAAATTAGAGTTGCCTAATGGCATTTAATGTGACTAAAGTTAATTTTGGCTCACTCGGAATAATAACCTGTTCTGCAACTCTCAAAGCTAAAAAGGAAATTTAGGGACCCCCTAAGAGAAAAAAAAATCCTCATTTAACTGATATTTAAATGAAATGTAGAGACTTTAATTTTGCACAGCTAATTAGACCTAGAATTAGAAATCAGTTTTGGAGGTTCATTGCTAGGCATCTTGTCCACAGCAAAATAAAACTATTAATTTTTTCATAGAATTCGTAATTTTATTGTATTTTCATATGTATATGTTTTAGTATTTCTTCAAAAATCTACAAAGCAATTATATACTACCTCCAAGTCCTCATGCTGGTCCAGGCCACTATTGTCTCTACCTAGGATTACTGCAGGAGATCCTGACAGATCTCCCTGCTTCTAGTCTTGCCAGAGTGAGTCTTTTAAAATGTAATTGCGATTATGTTGGTTCTCTGCCTCTGAACCCTGTAATGATTCCCTTTTGTCTCAGAGTAGGAGCCAATGTCCTTTCAATGGTCTATGGGGCCCTACATGTCCCAGTGCCCATTCCTCCCTGGTCTCTTCTTCTTCCTTTTTTTTTTTTTAGATAAAGTTTTGCTCTTGTTGCCCAGGCTGGAGTGCAATGGTGCAATCTTGGCTCACTGCAGTCTCCACCTCCCAGATTCAAGCAATTCTCCTGCCTCAGCCTCCCCAGTAACTAGGATTACAGGTACCTGCCACCACACCCAGCTAATTTTTATATTTTTAGTAGAGATGGGGTTTCACCACATTGGCCAGGCTGGTCTCAAACTCCTGGCCTCAGGTGATCCACCTGCCTTGGCTTCCCAAAGTGTAGGGATTACAGGCCACCATGCTGGCCTCTGGTCTCATCTTCTCTTCCTCTAGCCCATTTCAGATAATCTATGCTGCCCATTTCCTGTGACACCTATGTGTCTGGATGTTCTTGTCTGCTATAAAGACTTGGCTGTTGCTTTGCCCTCTAACTGGAACACTCAACTCCCATGAACTGCTTGCTAACTTATATATCATTCAAGTTTTTGCTCAGATTTTTACCACTTCAGTGAAGTCTACCATAAACACTTTTATTTAATATTGTAATCTGTCTCTCAACTTCTGTCCCCTACTGACCTGTACTCTCAAATCCTCTTACACTTCTCTTTTTTTCATATCACTATCACCTTCTATCTTATCATTATTTTGTTTGTTTATTTATTTATTTATTTAGTAGTTATGTTGTCTCCACTGGAATGGAAGCCTCTCAACAGCAGAGATACCCCTTTTCTATATTCCCCACTGATGTATGCCAAAAATCTAAAGTAGTACTTGACACACAGCAGGTACCTTGTATATTACTTAGATGATTAAGATAAAATATAGAATTATATATATTATTATTATTTAAAAAAATTTTTTGAGACTGAGTCTCGCTATGTTGCCCAGACTGGAGTGTAGTGGTGTCATCTCGGCTCACTGCAACCTCCACCTGCTGGGTTCAAGTGATTTTTCCTGTCTTAGCCTCCAAGTAGCTGGAATTATAGGCACATGCCACCATGCCTTGCTAATTTTTGTATTTTTAGTAGAGACAGGGTTTCATCATGTTGGCCAGAATGGTCTCGAACTCCTGACCTCAAGTGATCTGCCCACCTCGGCCTCCCAAAGTGTTGGGATTACAGATGTGAGCCACCATGCCCAGACAATATACATATGTTATACATATAGTATATGTATATAAAATGGTGATGGATATAAAATATCTAATTTACTTATTAATGTAATAATTTGAACAAATAAATTTATCATATGTGAATAAATGCAGTATCTTTTTTAAAAAAACTAACTGGTATTCTAGTCAGAGACAGTATAACATTTGATCTTTTAAAATATAGCAATAGCGAATATTAATAGACATAAATATATTTACTCAGTTCTTAATATTTGTTTTTCCAAGAGTTTGAAAATTTTCCTACTCTCCTTGTTATTGATTTCTAGTTTATTCCATTGTAATTGTATAACTCACTCTGTACAATTTCAATTCTTTTAAAAATGTTAAGGTTGGTTTTATGACCCAAGATGTGGTCTATCTTGGTACATGTTTCATGGGTGCCTGAAAAGAGAATTCTATTGTTCTATAAATGTTGATTAAATCCTATTGGTTGATGGTATTGTCCAGTTCTTCTGTATTCTTGTGGGTTTCTGTCTAGTTGTTCTATCAATTGTTTATTGAAGAATGTTGAAGTCTACAAACATAATCGTGGAGTTGTCTATTTTTTCTTCAAGTTATATCAGTTTTGCTTCATGTATATTATAGCTCTTATGTTTGGTGCATTTGGGGCTATACATCTTCTTGGTAGATTGACCTTTCTATCATTATGTATTACCTCTCTTTCTGGTAATTTTCTTTACTTTTAAGTCTACATTATTAATGTAGTCCTTCCTGATATCTTTTGATTAATATTTGCATTGTGTACCTTTTTCCATCCTCTCTCTTTCAACTTGCTTATATCCTTCTGTTTGATGTGAATTTCCTGTAGACCACACATAGTTGGATCATGTTTTTAAATCCATTCTGTTAGCTTCTGTCTTTTTAATTTGTTTTAGATGGAGTCTCGCCCTGTTGCCCAGACTGGAGTGCAGTGGTGTGATCTTGGCTCACTGCAACCTCTGCCTCCTGGGTTCAAGCGATTCTCCTGCTTCGGCCTCCTGAATAGCTGGGATTATAGACACGCACCACCATGCCCAGCTAATTTTTTTGTATTTTTAGTAGAGACGGGGTTTCACCATGTTGGTCAGGCTGGTTTTGAACTCCTGACCTTGTAATCTGCCCGCCTTGGCCTCCCAAAGTGCTGGGATTACAGGCATGAGCCACCACGCCCGGCAACCTCCATCTTTTAATTGGTGTACTTAGACCATTTACACTTAATGGAAGGATAGATATGTTAGGCCTTAAATCTGCATTTTATTTTTTCTTCTGTTTTATTTTTCATTTTTCTGTTTTGTTTTTGATGGCTTTCTGTAAGTTAATTAAATTGAACATTTTTTAGAATTTTATTTTGATTTATCATAATGTCTTATGTAGAATATTGTATATACATATTTTATCACAGCCTATTGGTATCAACGTTTTACCAACTCAAGTGAAATATGAAAATCTTACTTTTCTTTACCCTTTCCCACTCATAATTGTCTAAAATATTTCCTCTGCATACATTGTGAACCACATTAAACAGAATTATAATTATTGCTTCAACTATTAAACATAATTTAGAAACCTTAACAGAAAAGGAAATGTATTTTTACTTTTTCTGTTTATTTTTTTCTTCATAATGTTCTAATATCTATTTTTCTTATTATTTTTCTTCTGTTTGGAGAACTTCCTTTAACCATTCTTCTAGAATACATTTGCTAGTGACAAATTGTCTTAGCTTTGCTTCAATGAAAATGTCTTGATTTCCTCTTACTTTGTAAGGGTGTTCTAACTGGATATAGATTTTAGGATTAGTAGTTATTTTTTCCAGCACTTAAAAAATTCTATGCCACTTTCTTCTGGCCTCCGTGGTTTGTGATGAGAAATCTGTTGTCATCCTAATTATCTTTCCTCCTAAAGGAAAGGTCTCATTTTCCTCTCCGTGCTTTCAAAATATTTACTTTGTTGTTATTGTTCAGAAGTTTGACTATGATGGTGGCTTTGGTGTGATTTCTTTGAGTTTACCCTGTTTGTTGTTCACTCTGCTTCTTGAATTTGTTGGTTTATGGCTTTTGCCAAATTTGAGAATTACTAGCCATTATTTCTTTGAATATATTTTCAGCTCTTTTTTCTTTCTCTCTCCTTCTTGGACTTTGATGACAGTACTATTAGACCTTTTGCTGTAGTCTCACAGGTCCCTGAGGTGGTATTCTTCTTGTCATTTTGTTTTTGTTTTTGAAATGGAGTCTCGCTCTGTCACCCAGGCTGGAGTGCGGTGGCACAGTCTCGGCTCACTGTAACCTCCGCCTCCTGGGTTCAAGCAATTCTCCGGCCTCAGCCTCCCGAGTAGCTGGGACTACAGGCTCTTGCCATGATGCCTGGCTAATTTTTTGTATTTTTAGTAGAGACAAGGTTTCACCGTGTCAGCCAGGATGGTCTCAATCTCTGAATCTCGTAGGCCACCTGCCTCGGCCTCTCAAAGTGCTGGGATTACAGATGTGAGCCACTGCGCCCGGCCTTTCTTGTCGTTTTTTTATTTTGTCTCTGATCTTCAGATTTGGTAATTTCTATTGCTTCATCCTTAAGTTCCCTGATGAGTCCTTCTTCTGTCCTTTGTATTCTATTGTTGAGGCCATCCATTGAATTTATTTTTAAAGTCTTCTTTATTATATTCTTCCATTTTAAAGTTTTTATTTGTTTTTTTAATACCTTCTATTTTTCTTTATTTCGATTGCGGAAACTTTCTATTTCTTTGTCAACATTTTCTCTTTTAAAAAATGTGTTTCAATAATGTTTGTTTTGCTCATTGAAATGTTTTATTATGGTTGCTTTAAAATCTCTCTTAGATAATTCTAATATCTATGCCACCTTTATGTTGCATCTATTGATTGTCCTTTCTCATTCATGTTGAAATTGTCTTGTTTCTTGGTATACAGAGTGATTTTTCTATTGAAATCTAGACAATTAAGTTATTATAAGACTCAGTGTCTTTTTTCAATGTTCTGTTTCAGCAGGTTTCCTCTGATGTCATTCTGGCAAAGAAGGGTAGACATCGCCTTTGACTGCCAGGTGGGGTGGAAATCCAAATTTCTCACTCAGCCTTCATTTGCAACTGCAGGAGGGCCTCTTGGTTACTGCTGGATGGAGGTGGAACTTCTGGCATCCCAGTTAACCTCTGCTGATACCAGCCTGGCTAGGAGGGCCAGGGATGCCTTGTTACTACTTCTCAAGGGTCTTCCACTGACACCATGAGGTAGTATGGTCTTTATTACTGCTGAGTATAGCAAAAGTTCTGACTCTCCATTAGCTCTCCTATGACACCACGCTGGTAGTGGGATAGGGTGTTTCTACTGCAACGTAAGAATGGAAGTCCAGTTTTCTCATTTAACATCCTTGCGTGTGTGGGCTTGTTCTTTCCCTGTGGATGTAAAAGTCCTGGATATCTACTGAATCTTCTCTGACACCACTCTGGCAGGGAGGTTGGAGTAGCTCATTGCGCCTAGAGAGGATAAAAGCTACATTTCCACTCAGTCTTGGTTGTTTGGAGTTGGGAGTGGGGCCCCTGTTTTTTTCTGTGATGTTTGGTTGGAGAAGAGCAGTTACTGTCTAAAAGTTTCTGTCTTGCTAGGCTTCTCCTCTCCCAGACCTTTGGATGAAGGCATCCAGCTTCTCTTGGGGCACTTTTTCTTTGTACCAATTTGTTTTCCAGGTGGCCATCTTCTCCAGTCTGGAATGTATGAGATGACAAGAAAACTTTAAAAACTTAGTGTTGTATTCTTGCTTAGATTCTAAAACATTTAGCTAGCTGATCATTTTTTCTCCATCTTGCAGATGTCTTATATATATGTTTTATATTAATGTCCAGGATTCTTACCTATGTTTACCAGGAAGAATACTTCAACTCTATCTTTCTTGACGCAGGAGTCTCTTAAAATTTATTTTTTAGTTCTTCAAACCTGATTTCCTAAATGATATCATGACTTTCAGTTGTTACGCCATAATAAGAGATGTAAAGTTTATAGAAAAGACTTTTGGAAAACTCTACTAACATCTGTCACATACTATAACAAGAGTATATTTTTAAAGAGTCATAAAAAACTAGACAAGAAAATACTACTAACTTTTCAGTAATACAAATACAGAAGTATATTACAAATGCTTTTCTGGGATATATTTGTATATCATGAAAGAAGGACATTATGTTAACTTAGTTCTCAGTGAGATTGGAAAATCCTATAAATAAAAATACATTTAAATGTAAATGAAGGTCAGCTTATACACTTAATGAGTATTATTGATGAAAGCACACAATAATAATGGTAAAAGACAACTCAAAATTTCCTTTTAGATTAATGACTCTTACAGTATGCCAGATTAGTGGTAAATAATAAGACAAGGTTTTAAAAAATTAATTTCAAAACATTTAAAAGTTATATTTTATGTTGCTATAATAACGGAGGTTAATACTGTTAGGGTGTTGTCAATTCTACTATAACAGTGAAGTTACCAGAGGAATATTATGGAACACTGGGTAGATCAGCAGAAATTTGTTGTTGTCATTGATGTCACTGTTGTTGTAAAAAGTCCCCTAAATATTTTATTTTCTGAATTTTTAGCTGCAAGTCCATATTTGTAATGCAAGATTACTTTTTCTAGCATGTAAATAAAGATAAATAGCATTTAGTATACAGTATTGACAATGATTGATTTTTATTCTCCATTTCAGATGTTGGGTTTCAATGCAATTTATCTATTTTTTATAAAGATTTTAGCCGGGCGTGGTGGTGTGCACCTGCAGTCCCAGCTACTTGGGAGGCTGAGGCAGGAGAATAGCGTGAACCCGGGAGGCAGAGCTTGCAGTGAGCCGATATCGCACCACTGCACACCAGCCTGGGTAACAGAGGGAGACTCCATCTCAAAAAAAAAAAAAAAAAAAAAAAAAGATAAAAAATATCTAAGGCATGGAAGTTAATTAAGCTGTCAACTAATTTTTACCAATTTCTATTTAAACACAACAGTAATAACTAACAAATTTATATCAATGTATTCAGTTATGACTAGCATTAATAACTTATGTACTGGCAAAATAGGAAATAACTGAGTAGCCACGATCGGAGAGGTAGAGGGGTAATGTTCAGTTTCTAGAGTCAGGATGGTCTTGCTTCAAGTCTGGGTCCATTACTCACTAGTTGTATGACCTTGGCAATTTACTTAAACCTCTTGCCTTAAATTCTTCATTAGTAAATTGGAATAATCATACATAATTTATATAAATGGATATCACTGTCTCCAAATATCTCCTGAGGGGGAAAATGGAGAATGAATCCTGGAGCACGGAAGTGCCTGGTTTCAGGTGATCCCAGCCCCAGATGATGCACATTTTTCCTGGTGTTTAGTGGTCCGGTCTTTCTTCAGACTTCAGAGATAGACTAATTTGCCATTTCAGCATCAGCAAGTCAAGTTGTATGGTTTGTTTTTAGTCATATAAGGCTGCCTGGTTTATATTGATTAATTACATTAGTGACAATATTTCTCTAGTCAGCCATTTTAAAACCTAAGATTAAAAAGTGGTCCGTTTATAAGGATGGGAGAAATAAATATGTCGAGAGAATGAAAAAGGCAAAACTATGGTTACCCTGAAGAGGTGAACCCCCAAACACTGTAATAGCAGAAAACAATAAGGCAATTTGATAAGCATTTTGCAAAAACATGATCTATTGAATATTGTAGGTTATGTAAGAGGGACATAGACATGGTCCTACTTTGCAAGGGGTTCATCATCTGAGTCCTAAATTAATCAGCTATTCCGTCTTCTTCTTTCCCTTTTGCTCTTTTTTCTTCACTCTCTTTCTCAATCTTAATATCCTAATAATTGTTTTCAACATTCAAATCTCTGGCTTCAAATTACTTTACTTGAATTGGGTAGTACCTCAATAAGATTTCCTGGCAATAAATCAGAATTTTAAAAGCTTTAACAGTTTTCTAGCTGCTTCTGGTCATAAGATTTTTCATACATATTTTATCAAAATAACCCCTAAGTATGATTTTTTTCTTTATAGCCCTATGGACCTCTAGTATTTTTGCTTCTGTAAAACCTGCCCTTCCTTCATGATGTGATCTGAATACCAAATTGCTTCAAATCGTCTGTTCCAACTAGCCTGTCTAGAGCCTAAAGTCATTGGATGTACCTTTCTTTAACTTAATCTCTGAAAGATGTCTTAATAAGTAGCTTTATTTTAAAATAAAAACCTAACAAAGAACTAGGTCATGTTCTTTGCAGCAACATGGATGGAGCTAGAGATTATTATCCTAAGCGAACTAACGCAGGAACAGAAAACCAAATACTTATGTTCTCACTTATAATGGGAACTAAACATTAAGTACATATGGACATAAAGAAGGAACAACAGACATCTGGCCCTACTTGAGGGTGGAGGCTAGGAGGAATGTGAGGATCAAGAAGATACCTTTTGGATACTATGCTTATTAACTGGGTGATGAAATAATTTGCACACCCAAACTCCCATAACATGCAATTTCCTACCTAGCAAACCTGCAAATGTACCCCTGAACCTAACATAAAAGTTTAAAGAAACCTATGTAGAATACATTTAGTACTATAATAAAGCTTGAATGTATTGCACATGGCGATGAATGATAGAGATAATGGAAATTTCTCTTAACAAATTACTACATAGAAGAAATAAAAAGAAAGAGAAGAAGAAAACATGTAAGAAATCCGTGTTAGGGAGCTGGAGATAGAACACAAGTTGGTAAATCTATAATCATCAGCATCAATTTTGAGGACACCAAGAAGCGTGTATGGACTATAATAATTGAAGACAGTTTACTTAAACATTTTAGTTCATATTGACATATAACAGGTCTCCATTATAGTTAGCTCCTATGTCAGTAGTTCTCAAAGGATGTGCTGACTAGCACATCTGAATTCAAGAATCTGGGCTTTAAACAAGCATCCAGTTGATGGTTTTATAAAATAAAGTTTTAGAATAAGTTGCCTAAGCTACCTAAAAGTAACCCAAGGTCACTATTATATTTGAATCTAGATTATAGACATCTCTAATCCAGAAATTTTTACATTTAGTGCTTTAAAATTTATTCCTTATCCTAAGATTTGCAGTACTTGTACTGGAAGCCAGGTTGAAGAGAAATAATAATTAGGGGAAAATCAGGGTGTTACATGTCCTAAATTGTCTATCCTCAGCTATGGCCAATTTCATCATTGTATTTCTTCTATTTCTTATCATACTCAGGATTCAAAAGTACAATAAAGATTACCTATTCATTTCTTGAGCAAAAAAGTCTTGAATATGAACAACAAATTTACTATAAGGATGGTCACCAAATTATTTAAAAGAAAAATTAATAACTTAAATGTACATCTATGGAAGAATGGTCAAATATGATAAAGGCACAGGTATGGGATAATATTTAGCCAATAAAAATCATGTTACATAACAGCATTTAATGTTCATTATATACTGATAAGCTAAAATAAAACAAAAATGGTTAGACTAAAGTTTTCTCTTATATCTTAGTACAGGCGGAGATAGGATGGTCTTTTCTGGAACCTAATCAGACTCAATTTTTTTCCAAATATAAGCAACTTATTATCTACATATCTGGTTTATAAAGCATGCAAAACTATAGTCCCTGCACTTCAGACCTGTGTGAAGAGTCTGTTCAAGCAGAAGCAAAAAGAACAAAGTTGGAGGCATCATGCTACCTGATTTCAAACTATACTACAAGGCTACAGTAACCAAAACAGCATGGCATTGGCACAAAAACAGACACAATTGAACAGAATAAAGACCTCAGAAATAAGACTGCATGTCTACAACCATATGATATTCAACAAACCTGACAAACACAAGCAATGGGAAAAGGATTCCCTATTTAATAGATGGTGCTGGGAGAGCTGGCTAGCCATATGCAGAAAATTGAAACTGGACCCCTTCCTTATACCTTATACAAAATTTAACTCAAGCTGGATTAAAGACTGAAATGTAAAACCCCAAACCATAAAAGCCCTGGAAGAAAATTGAAGCAAAACCATTCCGGACATAGGCACAGGCAAAGATTTTATGACAAAAACATCAAAAGCAATTAAAAAAAAAGCAAAAATTGACAAATGGGATCATTTAAACTAAAGAGATTCTGCACAGCAAAAGAAAACATCATCAGAGTGAACATACAACCTACTGAATAGGATAAAATTTATTGCAGTCTATACATTTCACAAAGGCCTAATATCCAGAGTTTACAAGGAACTTAAACAAATTTACAATTAAAAAAATTACCCCATTAAAAAGGGGACAAAGGACATGAACAGACACTTGTCAAAAGAAGACATTTAGGCTGGGCGCGGTGGCTCAAGCTTGTAATCCCAGCACTTTGGGAGGCCGAGGCGGGCGGATCACGAGGTCAGGAGATCGAGACCACGGTGAAACCCAGTCTCTACTAAAAAATACAAAAAATTAGCCGGACGTGGTGGCGGGCGCCTGTAGTCCCAGCTACTCGGAGAGGCTGAGGCAGGAGAACGGCGTGAACCCGGGAGGCGGAGCTTGCAGTGAGCCGAGATTGTGCCACTGCACTCCAGCCAGGGCGACAGATGGATCTCTTGTATCCAAAAAAAAATAAAATAAATAGATGAAACCATTTATGTGGCCAGCAAACGTGAAAAAAAGCTTGACATCGCTGATCATTAGAGAAATGCAAATCAAAACCACAATGAGATACCATCTCACGTCAGTCAGAATAGTGATTATCAATAAGTCAAAAAGCAACAGATGCTGGTGAGGCTGTGGAGAAATAGGAACACTTTTACACTGTTGGTGGGAATGGAAATTAGTTCAACCATTGTCGAAGACAGTGTGGCAATTCCTCAAAGATCTAGAACCAGAAATACCCTTTGACCCAGCAATCCCATTACTGGGTATATACTCAAAGGAATAGAAATCATTCTATTATAAAGATTCATGCGTATGTTCATTGCAGCACTATTCACAATAGCAAAGACATGGAATCAACCCAAATGTCCATCAATGATAGAGTGGATAAAGAAAATGTGGTGGTATGTATACACCATGGAATACTATGCAGTCATAAAAAGGAGCAAGATTATGTCTTTTGCAGGGACATGGGTGGAGCTAGAAGCCATTATCCTCACCAAACTAACACAGGAACAGAAAACCAAACACCACATGTTCTCACTTATAAGTGGGAGCTGAACAATGAGAACACATGGACCTGGGGCCTACCAGGAGGGTGAGGTGGGAAGAGGGAGAGCATCAGGAAAAATAGCTAAAGCATGCTGGGCTTAATACGTAGGTGATGTGTTGATAAGTGCAGCAAACCACCATGGCACACGTTTACCTATGTAACAAACCTGCAAAACTTAAATTCTTTTTTTTTTTTTTTTGAAATGGCGTCTCACTCTTGTTGCCCAGGCTAGAGTGCAATTGCTGAATCTCAGCTCACTGCAACCTCTGCCTCCCAGGTTCAAGCGAATCTACTGCTTCAGCCTCCCCAGTAGCTGGGATTACAGGCATGTGCCACCACACCCGGCTAATTTTGTATTTTTTGTAGAGATGAGGTTTTTCCATGTTGGTCAGGCTGGTCTCGAACTCCCAACCTCAGATGATCCACCCACCTAGGCCTCTCAAAATGCTGAGATTACAGGCATGAGCCACCATACCCAGCCAAATTAAAATTTGTAAAAAAGAGTTTCTGTTTCTGACTCATATAAAGGGGAGAAGCTAGAGGAAACTGTGAATGAATAAACTATTTGAAAGTTATGGAGAGAATCCTCTCCAGTCAGTACTCCAAATGCCATTCTTCACTAATGTCACATCCACCATAAGGATATGCATATCTAATTAGACTATATTTCCTTTTATTGAGTTTTATTTTTTATTTTAATAATACCTTCTTTTAAATGAAACTATATGAAATAGTCATCATTTCATATTTAAATTATAAATTAAAATACTCTTGATAGTAAGCTCTCCTCAGATATTCTGTATATATTCCTGGCCCCATATTTTTCTTCAAGGTGTTTTCTTCTCCTTTAAGACCTAACTCAAAAACTTTGCCAATAAAATGTCACCATTCTCTGCAGTCAAAATTAGTCTTCCCTTCTTCTGTATTTTTTTTTTTTTTTTTTTTTTTTTTTTTTTTTTTTTTTTTTTTTTTTTTTTTTTTTTTTTTTTTTTTGAGACGGAGTCTCGCTCTGTCGCCCAGGCTGGAGTGCAGTGGCGCGATCTCGGCTCACTGCAAGCTCCGCCTCCCGGGTTCACACCATTCTCCTGCCTCAGCCTCTCCGAGTAGCTGGGACTACAGACGCCCGCCACTACGCCCGGCTAATTTTTTGTATTTTTAGTAGAGACTGGGTTTCACCGTGGTCTCGATCTCTTGACCTCGTGATCCGCCCGCCTCGGCCTCCCAAAGTGCTGGGATTACAAGCTTGAGCCACCGCACCCGGCCTCTTCTGTATGTTTAGGTTACTTTTCTGATTGCAATTATGACATACTATTTTGGCTGTGTACTGTTGTACAGATTTCATCCAAAATGTTAGTGCTTAAAGCACCAATTTATTATTATTTCTTCTGTTTCTGTGGTTGATCAGAAGCAGGTGAACAATTCCTTCATGTGTTTGCAATCAAATAGTAGCTGGGAATCGAGTCACCTGAAGCCTTGATTTAATTGATAGGAAGGCTTTTTCACGAAAATCTGTGGTACTTTGGCTGAGAGAACAGGAACAGATTAGGGCTGGCTGGGTACTTTTGTTTTTCCCATGTGTGTGCTCCGTGTAGCCTGCTTGGGCTTCCTCAGGACAACTGGGCTTTTTGTATGGAGTCTGGCTTCCTTCAGATCTAGTGTTCCAAGAAATATAGATGAAAGTGGTGAGGTTTCTCATGACCTAGACTTAAGAGTTCCAGGAATTACTTTAGTCATATTCTGTCGGCCAAGCAAGTCAAGCTAGTCCAGATTCAGGCAGAGGAGCATAGACTCCATCTCAGTGTGAGAAGCAGCATGCAGGTGCAGAGAGGGAAGGAATTGATGGTGGCCATTTTTGGAAACTACCTACCACATGTGAAACAGAAGAGGATTTCAATGCTGAAAGGAACCTGAAAGATCATCTGATACATTTTCTCATTTTAATGGAGAAAAATCCGATTACTAAAAGTATGAATACGATTTCATAAATGCTATTCAAGTATAAATAGTATTCATATTTCTAGTATGGGAAATATTCATCTCTCCAGTATGTGCATGTTCTTCGCCTGTTTTAAAATTGGATTATTTGGCGTTGTTTTGCTATTGAGTTGTGGGAACTCCTTGTGTATTTTGAGTACTAACTCATCAGATAATGTTTTGCAAATATTTTTTCCCACTCCATAGGTTGGTTTCTACTCTGTTGATTATTTCCTTGGCTGTGCAGAAACATTTTAGTTTAGTATAGTCCCACTTACCTATTTTCACTTTTGCTACTTGTGTTTTTATGTTATATCCATGAAATCATTGCAACTCAATAGCAAAAACAAATGAAACAAACAAACAAAAACAAAAGCTGGGGAAGGGCTTGAATTTACATTTGTTCAAAGAAGAGATACAAATGGCAACAGGTATATATAAATATTATCAATATCACTAATTATCAGAGAAATGCAAATTAAAACTGCAAGGAGATATCACTTCACATCTATTAGGATAGCTATTATAAAAATACACACATATTAATTTTAATTTAAATATATACATTTAAAACAAGTGTTAGCAAGGATGTGGAAAAATGGGAACACATGCACTATTGGTGGGAATGTAAAATCGTGCAACTGCAATAAAAAATAGTATAGAGTTTCCTCAAAAAAGTAAAAATAGAACTACCATATTATTTGATCATCCCATCTTTAGGTATCTATTCAATAGAATCGAAATCCAGATCTGGAAGATATATATGTACTCCCATGCAACACTATTCACAATAGCCGAGTTCTGGAAACAACCTAAATGTTCATTGACAGATGAATGGTGAAAGGAAATGTGATATGTACATATGATGGAATATTATTCAGACTTACAAAAAGAAGGAAGTACTGCCATATGCAACAATATGGATGAACCTGGAAGACGTTATGCTAAGTGAAACAAGCCAGTCACACAAATGCAGAATAATTCCGCTTATATGAAGTATCTAAAATAATTAGACACATAGAAATAGAGAGTAGAATGGTGGTTGCCAGAGGGTAGGGGAAGGAGGGAAATGAGGAATTGCTGTTTAGCAGGTATAAAGTTTTAGTTTGCAAGATAAATCCCAGGGATATGTTGTATAGTAATGTGCCAATAGTTAATAATACTGTATTGTGCACTTAAAAATCTGCTCAGAGGGTAGATCTCATGTTAAGTGGTCTTACCACAATAAAAAAATAATAAAATAAAAGCAAACATTTCTACATGTAATGTGTATTAGTTCATTCTCACACTGCTATAAATAAATACATGAGACTGGGTAATTTATAAAGAAAAGAGGTTTAAGCAGCTCCTGGTTCTACACAGGCTGTACAGGAAGTCTGCTTCTGGGGATGCCTCTGGGGATGCCTTGAGAAGTTTTTGCTCATGGTGAAAGGCAAAGGGGGAGCCGGCATCTTACATGGCAGGATCAGGAGGAACAGAGGGAGCGGGGAGGTTCTACACACTTTTAAACAACCAGATCTTGTGAGAACTCTCTCTCTATTACAATGACAGTACCAAGGGGGATGGTGTTGAGAAACCATGAGAAGCCACCTCCATGATCCAATTACCTTCCATTAGGCCCCACTTCCAACACTGGGGATTACAATTCGATATGAGATCTGGGGTGGGAACACAGATCCAAACCATATCAATATGTAACAGGAAAAATGAAAGAATAACAACTTTAAAAATAATTAAAAAAAATAGGCTAGATGTGATGGCTCACACCTGTAATCTCGGTACTTTGGGAGGCTGAGGCAGATGGATCACTTGAGCCTAGGATTTTGAGGCCAGCCTGGGCAACATAGTGATATTTCATTTCTACAAAAAGTAAAATAAAATAAAGTAAACAAAATTAGCTGGGCATGGTGGCACATGTCTGTGATCCATCCCAGCTACTTGGGAAGCTGAGGTGAGAGGATTGCTGGAGCCTGAGAGGTCAAGGCTGCAGTGAGCTGTGATCATGCCACTGCACTCCAGCCTGGATGACAAGTAAGACCCAGCCTCAATAATAATAATAATAATAATAAAATATTTAAGTAAAAATTTATTTAAGCATAAAAAGGCAAGATAAAATCATTTGCCCCAAATAAAATATATACATTTATCTCTCTTCATGAACTACATGCTTGACAATGTGGTAGGATTGTTCTCAATAAGTGCAATAGTTTGTATACAACTTAGCAAAGGACTATGTATAAATTACACAAACAAGCATTTCCTAAAATCAATAAAGTATATTACAGAAAATAAATTTAGCTGTCCTGTATCTCATTTTAGGGAATAAGAAAAAAGGCGAGGTTTTCTATTTTGGCTGTACATCTTATAACATGTACAGTTTTGACCTGATTAAACTATTGTTCTGTGTTGTGAAATCAATTTAGGTATAATTTTAAATAATAGATTCCCGGAGTGTCAGGGAAAATGGCGGAATAGGAGACAGGACAAACTTGCAGCTCCCACTCAGACCAACAGAGCAGCGTGGAGATCACATCGTGAATTTTTGTTCCAAGAACTACCACAGGAACACACCAGGAAAGCTGAGAGAATCCACAGACCCTTTGAAGGAGGTGGATGGCCGCGACAGGCTCCATGGAACAGCTGAGGAACCGTGCTTCTGCTTGCTTTCTCAGCCGGAGGCTGGTAGCCTGGGGTAAATTCTCAGCTCTGCACCAGCTGCCTGGAAATAAATTCAGCGCCGTTAGGGGGCACAGTGGGAGTGAGACCCCCCTTTTGGGCTGTGGGCTCCATGGGAGCTGGGTAAGGCCTATTGCTACCAGCTTTCTCCCACTTCCCTGGCAATCTGTGTGAGGTACCAGAGGCAGCGATAATCCCCCTGGGAACATAACTCCATTGGCCTGGGAACTACACTCCCATCCTCCACAGAAGCCACAGCAAGCCCTGCCCAAGGAGAGTCTGAGCTCAGACACGCCTAAGCCTGCCCCCATTTGATGGTCTTTCTCTACCCACCCTGGTAGCCAAAGACAAAAGACATAATTTCTTGGAAGCACTATTCCCCGCCAAACCCACAACCCCACCCCCACCCCCACCCCCCACCGCCTGATCTTCCCTCTACTACTGCAACTGATGCTCTCTTGAAAGCACCGCCTTCTGACTGGAGGCTAACCAACACTAAACCGGTGCACTTAACAAACATAAAACTGAGAACTCTCGCAGAGTCCACTTCACCCCCCTACTACCACCGGAGTAGGTGCTGGTATCCACAGTTGAGAGACCTGAAGATGGTTCACATCACAGGACTCTTTGCAGACACTCACCAGTACCAGCCCAGAGCTGGGTAGCTCCACTGGGTGGCTAGTTCCAGAAGAGAAATAACAACCACTGCAGTTCAGCCATCAGGAAGTCCCATCTTTATGGGAAGGGGAGAGCAGTGCATCAAGGGAGCACCCCACGGGATATAAAAAACTGAACAGCAGCCCTTGAGTTCCAGATCTTCCCTCTGACATAGTCTAACCAAATGAGAAGGAACCAGAAAAACAATTCTGGTAATATGACAAAACAAGATTCTTTAAGACCCCTAAAAGATCACACTCACACTAGCTCACCAGCAATGGATCCAAATCAAGAGGAAATCTCTGAATTGCCAGAAAAAGAATTCAGAAGGTCGACTATTGAGCCATTTGAGGACGCACCAGAGAAAGGTAAAGTTCAAATTAAAGAAAAAAAATAGATAAAGGATATAAATGGAAAAATCTCCAGTGAAGTAAGTAGCATTTACTTCTATTCACAACTTCTGGAAATGAAGGACACACTTAGAGAATCACAAAATGCACTAGAATGACTCTGCAATAGAATTGAACAAATAGAAGGAAGAACTTAACCCAATCTGAAAAAGACAAAGAAAAAAGAATTTAAACAAATGAAAAAAGCATCCAAGAAGTCTGGGATTATGTTAAATGATCAAACTTAAACAGTAATTGGTGTTCCCAAAGAAAAAGAGAAATCTAAAAGTTTGGAAAACATATTTGAAGGAATAATTGACCAAGACAAGAATAAAATCAAGAACTCTATCCCTTTTACAAGAGCTGAAAAAAAAATACTTAGGAATATACTTAACCAAGGAGGTCAAAGACCTCTACAAAACTACAAAACACTGCTGAAAGAAATCATAGATGACACAAACAAATGGAAACACATCCCATGCTCATGGATGGGTAGAATCATTATGGTGAAAATGACCATACTGCCAAAAGCAATCTACAAATTCAATGCAATTCTCATCAAAATACCACCATCATTCCTCACAGAACTTGGAAAAACAATCCTTAAATTCATATGGAAGCAAAAAAGTGCCAGCATAGCCAAAGCAAGACTAAGCAGAAAGAACAAATCTGGAAGCACTACATTACCCTACTTCAAATTATACTGTAAGGTCATAGTCACCAAAACAGCATGGCACTGGTATAAAAATAAGCACATAGACCAATGGAACAGAATAGTGGACCCAGAAATAAACCCAAATACTTACAGCCAACTGATCTTTGACAAGGCAAACAAAAACATAAAGTGGCAAAAGGACACTCTTTTCAACAAATGGTGCTGGGATAATTGGCTAGCCACATGTAGGAGAATGAAACTGGATCCTCATCTCTCACCTTATACAAAAATCAACTCAAGATGGATCAAGGACTTAAATCTAAGACCTGAAACCACAAAAATTCTGTAAGATACATCGGAAAAATCTTTCTAGACATTGGCTTAGGCAAAGACTTTGTGACCAAGAACCCAAAAACAAATGCAAAAAAAAAAACAAAGATAAATAGATGGGACTTAACTAAACTAAAAAGTTTCTGCATAGCAATAGAAATAATCAGCAGAATAAACAGACAACCCACAGAATGGAAGAAAAGCTTCACAATCTATACATCTGACAAAATATCCGGAATCTACAATGAACTCAAACAAATCAACAAGAAAAAGCAACAATAACAGTCCCATCAAAAAAGTGGGCTTAGACATGAGTAGACAATTCTCAAAAGAAGATATACAAATGGCTAACGAATGTATGAAAAAAATGCCCAACATCACTAATTATCAAGGAAATGCAAATCAAAACCACAACCGACACCACCTTACTCCTGCAAGAACGGCCATGATAAAAAATAATAATAATAATAGATGTTGGAGTGGATGTGATAAAAAGAGAACATTTTTACACTGTTGGTTGGAATGTATACTAGTCCAACCACTATGGAAGACAGTATGGAGATTTCTTAAAGAACTATAAGTAAATCTACCATTTGATCCAGCAATCTCACTATGGGGTATCTACCCAGGGGAAAAGAAGTCATTATGCGAAAAGGATACTTGCACATGCATGATTGTAGCAGCACTATTTGTAATTGCAAAAATATGGAACCATCTGAAATGCCCATCAATCAACAAGTGGATAAAGAAAATTATATATATATATAAATTATACACATAATTATATTTATATTTTATATGTATATATCATATTAAAATTATATAGATAATTATATTTTATATGTATAAATCATATATATATATACACACGCACACCATGGAATACTACTCAACCATAAAAAAGAATAAAATAATGGCATTTGCAGCAACCTGGATGGAATGGCAGACCATTATTCTAAGTGAAGTAACTCAGGAATGGAAAATCAAACATCATATATTCTCACTCATAAATGGGAGCTAAGCTATGAGAACCCAAAGCCATAAGAATGATACAGTGGACTTTGGGGACTAGGGGAGAAGGGTAGGACGGGAGTGAAGGATAAAAGACTACACATTGAATATAGCGTACACTGCTCAGGTGATGTGTGCACCAAAATCTCAGAAATCACCACTAACGAACTTATTCAGGTAACCAAACACCACCTGTTCCCCAAAAACCTATTGAAATAAAAAAAATAGTTTCCCACAGTTGCTTTGTAGATTTGACTGTGAAACAATGAATACATGTAATTACAAAATAAGATTACATCAAAATGAATATTAAAAATTTCCTAAAAATAGCAAAATGAAACAAAAAATATAGCTCCATATTGAGTTGTTGGATTAACCACATACACATAAACAGGAATTCTTTCAGGTTACTTTACAGCAGGGTAATTTGACAAGTTGTGTACTTTAGTGAAATATAGATCTGTTTTTTTTGTTTTTGTTTTTGTTTTTTTTGAGACGGAGTCTCACTCTGTCGCCCAGGCTGGAGTGCAGTGGCGCGATCTCTGCTCACTGCAAGGTCCACCTCCCGGGTTCATGCCATTCTCC
This sequence comes from Hylobates moloch, assembly GCF_009828535.3. Taxonomy (NCBI): domain Eukaryota; kingdom Metazoa; phylum Chordata; class Mammalia; order Primates; family Hylobatidae; genus Hylobates; species Hylobates moloch. The sequence goes on from NW_026652278.1 coordinate 48,765,318, forward strand.
TGCCTCAGCCTCCCGAGTAGCTGGGACTACAGGCGCCCACCACCACGCCTGGCTAATTTTTTTGTATTTTTAGTAGTGATCGGGTTTCACCATGTTAGCCAGGATGGTCGCGATCTCCTGACCTCGTGATCCGCTGGCCTCGGCCTCCCAAAGTGCTGAGATTACAGGCGTGAGCCACTGCGCCCAGCCTTAAATATATCTTAAGATCGAATAACTGCAAACCAATTCTCCCCCAAAAACGTAAAAAATGTTCTCACTGGTTATATCATTAGTAATAATTTTGTATTGTTATTTTGAAACTGGTTTTCAGTGTAGCAAGACAAAACTGTAAGTAATGCTATTATCATTTCTTTAGGAATTAAGATTTTCATAATAAAAAGGGATATAACCATAAAATCAGGGAAGTTAACCTGAAATTTTGTATTTGTAAATTTGAACTTGAAATTATTGGTGGAAACTCATGATATATATGTTAAAAATATGCATTTCTTAGCTCTATTCACTAAGACATCCTAGACACAATGACTCATGACTATTCAGTAGCAATGAATACTATTAATGCACAGATGATTCTGGCCTTTCAATACCATTTCCCACTAAATCAAGACAAAGGTTATTGGAAAATGGTTGAATCCAGTACTGGAAGAGGAAACGTACAAGATAAACTGGGAATATTTTGTGATAACAGAAAGCTACTAAAGACTACTGGGGTCATGATCATGTCTAAAGAAATCAGGAGACAGCATGAAATGTATCCCAACAGTGAAAGATGAGACAAACTGAGAATTGGCAAGAATAACAACTGTGATAAATTACAACTATCAAGTATTTTTAAAATCCCACGAGTTCATAATTACACTTCAAAAGCAAACAAACAAAATCTTTAGGGAACCTTTGTAACATACTTTGAGGACCCAATCAAACTCGTTAAAAAAAGGGTTGGAAGTTAAAATTGTATCCTATATTTTCTGTATGAATTTTAGCTCAAATGCAATAAAATGGTAGATAAGAAAAATGTTTCTCTTCATACAATTATCTAAGTTAATAAAAGAAGGAAGGATGATAGAATTAGCATATCACTATTTTGAAAACCCTTAATAAATTACTAGACAAAGCCAGTAGTCATCAATGGCTGATAACAATCATAAAAAGATATAAAACGTAGACATTGTTCTCCTCCCAGTAAAAGTACACAAAACACTTAGGAAGCAATTCTGCCAAGAAGTTAAACTTGAGTCGTATCAATCCTCTAGGCTTGATAACAGTTAACTGAAAATAAAGAGAGGAAAATGCAAAATGACTTTACAGAGTTGGAATCTGCAAAAATCCAGACTGTAAGAAACTACAGGAATGCTTATCAAACTTTAACATGAACATAAATTGCCCAACGATCTTGTAAAAATAGAGATTCTGATTTAGTAATGTAGGGTGGTGCTTGAAATTCTTTATTTGTAACAATCTCTCAGTAGTTGTGGATACTGCTGGTCCATGAACCACACTTTGAGTAGCAAGCCTCAACAAAGTAAAATTAAGGCAAGGAAAACAAAGAGAAGTGTTCTATAAAGTAAAAGTGACTGTAGAGACATAATAATCAAGTGTAATGTGTACATTTTTTCCTAGATTCATTGAACTAAGCGTGAAAAATTATGAGAAAGTGATGACTTGATATTTGAAAAGATTCTTATCTTTTTGAGATATACACACAATTTATGGTAGGATTGAATATGATGGTTAGAACTGGGTTCAAAATCATCCAGTGTATATTGGGAGACAGGGGAGAGAAAATATTGGAGAAGTGACAGGGGTTATTGAGCTCATCATGTTATTTTTCTCTACTTTTTTATGTTTCAAACTTTCCAAAAGAAAAACTGTTTCAATTGGCTCTGCAAAATCATTTGGCATATTTTAGTAAGATTTCAAATGACTTTTTACGTTTCTCCTTACAGTCTTTACCAATTTTCTGTGTGTATGTGAAGAGATTTTCTTGGAAGGCCTGTAGCTTTCATTATGTTTTCAAAGATGATTGAATAAACAGGAATACAACTAATAATACTTATATTCAAGAAATGACCTCCTTGGAAAACCAACAAATTGAGTAAAATCATAAATATGGTAATTTTATTAAAATACATTTCTTGCTGCCCAGTGAACATCTTACATAGATCGCCTAGAGAGTGTAATATCTTAATAGAAGAGCACCCTCTGCTGTCTTGACAAGAAATATCACCACAAATGGGGAGACAATTGCATTTTTGATTTTTCCAGTTATCAGTTATGGCAAATTAAAATCAAGGTGTGACAGCGTAGTCAACTTTTCGTTTAAATCCAGTATCATGGGGATTATGGAGATAAAATATACATGTTCTTTGTGCTTACATCTTATTTTTCTCTTGCGATTTTTCTCTCCCCTGAGGCGTTTGTGTGGGATCAGTACAGTTCCTATGATTCTATAACCCGATTAACGACACTCTCTGAGACTCTCAAAAATAAGTACTCAACCTGGGCAACATAAGGAGACCCTGTCTCTGCAAATAATTAAAAAGTTAGCCGGGCGTGGTGGCTTGCGTCTGTGGTCCCAGCTACTCAGGAGACTGAGGTGGGAGGATCACTTGAGGTTGGGAGGTTGAGGCTGCAGGGAGCCATGATCATGACACGACACTTCAGCCTGGGCAACAGAACGAGGCTCTGTATTAAAAAACAAATTACTTCCCTCAAAAAAAATTTTATATGGCAAGCATAATTTTTAAAAAGATTATGTGATAAACCCCTGAATTTTAGTCCTATTTCTTTTTTCTATTTTTTTCTAATTCACCCCTACAATCTTAATAAATATTGATTAATGTCTGCTGTCTACTTGAGCCTCTAAAGAATAGATATAATCTGAAGGGATAGGACTTAGATCTTTTCCAACAATTTAGTAGTGATAAAAACTATTTTTTTAAAATGATCATTCTGGAGAATCCAATATATAAACTAGATTAAGGTTGCTGTAGTTCATGAGGTGGAAAACCACAGGCCACAGAGCAAATCCAGTCCACCACCAGTTTTGGTAAAAAGAAAAAGTTTATTCGTACACTACTGTTCATTGACAACTGAAACTATAAGATAAATGAAACGATGGTTTTTAAGACATTGAACATTAGGCAAAAGAGAATGGGGAGACTAGAAACAAACTAAGGGAGCCCTAAGACACCCCCAGCTCACTTCCTGAGAGAGTTATCAGGTCAAAGTTTAGGGACAGAAAATGAGGTGAAGTGCATTGGATGCCCTGAGTTGAGGGAATAGAGCTGAGAGATCCTGGAGACATGGGCATTTAGAGTTTATAGGAAAGAGTGCTGAAGCGGAGAGCACTACACAGAGAGAGGATCCGAGAGATCTTTGAGTATTCAAAACTCTTCGTGCAGGTTTGTGAAGATTTTGCCCAAAGTAAGAACAAAAAAAGTCTGAAAAGATCAGAGCAAATAGTGTCCAGCAATCATGCAAGGCTGAGAATAGTGCCTTTACCAACCAACCAGCTAGAAAAACTCTTAATTCATGGAGCTTTGGGGAAACTGCTCAATCGAGGGGAAGCATGAGCTCTAGACAGAGCAGTGCTCCGGATCTCCACATAAAAGCAAGCAAGACCTGAGAAAAAAACCAACTACTTCCAAGTAACTTAACTGGGTGCCAGGATGATATTTTTCACATTTAAGCAAGTCACTCCTAGAAAACCCACAAAGAAGTCATAGGAGAAATTAGAAATTATTTTTATCTGAGTCATAATGAAAATGAAATGTTTAAATTTTAGTGATAGGCATAGCTAAAGCAGTTCTTATAGGAAAATTTATAGCTTTAAATGTTTATATTAGAGTGGAATAAAGACATGAAATAAATTATCTAATTATTCCTTTTATAAAACTAGAAAAATATGCTGCAATTAAAGTAAGTAGAAGAAAGGAAATAAAGATCAGAGCAAAATTAATGGTATACAAAGCTGAAAAAAATGAGAAAATAAAGCCAAAAGTTGTTTTTTGTAAACATTACTACAATTTTTAAATATCTAGCAAGACAGATCAAGAAAACATGAAAAAATGCAAATTAGCAGATCAAAAATAAAAAGGGACTATCACAACTGATCCTAATAGATATCAAAAGCATAAAAAAAGATTGTGAACAACTTTGTCAACAAATTTGTGAAGTTAAATTCCTTAAAAATTAAAATATAATGAATATGATGCAAGATCAAGTAGACAATCCTCGAATAGACAAGATCGAATAGATAATCGAATAACCCTCTACCTACCAAAGAAAATTAATTTGTTATCAAAACTTGCCCCACAAAGAAAATTCTAGGCTCAGATGTGGTTTCACTGGTGAATTCTGTTAAATATGAAGAAAGAAAGAAAGTAAATCCTATGTGAACTCTTTCAGGAAGAAGGAATAAGGAACACTTTCTAATTCATTGATGAAGGCAGTATAATCCTGACATTAAAACCTGAAAATGATACTCCAAGAAAATACCGCTAATAAACATGTTGGTAAAAATTCTGAAAAAGTCTAGACAAAATCTAGCCTACTTAGGCTCTCTGCACACAACAAAAATGACCAACAGGCCCCCCTCCTAGCTGGCATGAGTAACTGCTGCTTCTCTACTAAATATAGATCTAGCCCTCTCTGTTCCTCCCCAGTTCTAGAAAAGGGTAATGACATCCAATCCTATTACCCCTGCTTCTTGACAGCACCCGGACCGGATTGGACTCATACATTCCTGAGTCTCCCCAACCTGAAAATCACAAAGCACAAGTACAAATTCCATGCACATTTCCTCCTGACAAACTGACTGAGCGGTCCTATGATTCCTCCAGTAGTACAATCTTCCTTGATACAAGTACAGGAAAACAAACTTTGCCTCACGACAGTCGTGTTCCTAGTGGTTTTTGACTAAAGATCTTTGATTGATGGTTTCATGTTCTCTGTCTTCATCATCTTCCTCACAACATTTCTGGGGAAGCAGCATGGGACTACAAAACTTATTTGATGCCAGTATAAGTGGTTTGCTCAAATTCACATAGATACCAAATTCATAGTTAAGAGTCAAAATCTCTCAATCTCTAGCTGTTTCTTCAAGATGGAGCAGTCCACAAAGGCTGCATCCCACAGTAAGAAGAAGTAGAGATAACTACTGAGGCCAGCAGACTCAGAATGGAGTGGGGACCATGAAAATCCTGCAGGAAACGGTTGTGCGAGGGGGCAGAAAAAGGCCAGGCTGTGAAAAACGGGCCACGAGTGGGGCAGGCACTCATCCTATAGGTCAGAGAGGCAACTGATTCTGCAGGGAGATGGATGAGTTGAATGAGGTGGATGGCTGGGAGGAAGAAGCAGTGGACAGGCTCAATGTCCTAGAAACTCTGACAGTGACTATAGGGGTGGTGTGAAGTGCTCAGAGATGCTAAATGACAACCATTTAGCAGGGTTTGTTTGTTGTACCTGTTAGGAGCTTAGCATTGTGACTATTAGCATTTAGATGACCATTGCTCAGCATTTTAATAATTACAGCACCAGAAGTCAATATTTTCTGGAGAGAAATTGGTACTTGCCTCTTGAAATGCAAAGTTCACATTTCCCTGGTGGAAGCTCTTGGGTCAGAGGTGTTAACAGGATGGAGAAGAGTTTTGTGGTCTCAGGCTTGTTGGGTGGGGTGGGCTGCCCTGGCCTGAGGACAGCAGAAGGTCCAGGTCAGTGTATGCTGAATGGGTCTAGGCCTAGACGGGAGGGAAGGATGGGGTGGTCTTGAGAAAGTTCATTTTACCCTTGGCCATCAGAGAGCAGGGCTCCTCTCCTTACCCCTGGCTGGTGGGGAGCATTCTCCAGATTTTCAAGAGTCTCCACAGAATGGCTGTGGGACTAAGAAGCCTGGGAGGCATCCCCATCTTCCAGGCAGAGTTGCAAATGCTGAGCCAGTCATGGCTTCTCGATTGGACCAGAATTCCTTCCATGTGTATGTTATTCAGATCCCCATGTCATGAATGAGGAAACTGAGGCTCAGCCAAATGAGGTCAATACTGAAGTGAGCACTTAGTAAAGAGCAGAGCCTCTCGTTAGGCAGGTGAGGTCACTTGTGAAAGTCACTGAGCTCAGGAGAGAGTAGACCCTTGCCTGGCCCCCATGTCTGCCAAGCAGATGCTGATCTTGTGGTTCCCATTGCCTCTCTGGTTTGGAGCCTTGAATCATCACCTTTGTCTCAAATTTATTCACCCCATTTTCCTTCCCTTAGCAGGATTCCTTCAGCATTAGGCAGAACTAAGATCTCTGGGGCCAGCATGGAACCCCAAAGTCAGACTAGAGTACTCACATCCTGAACTTACAGCATGGGATCCAAGACACCTGTTTGCCCAGAGGACAGGAATAGAATCCCATTTTTTCATCAATGACCAGTAAATAGCCCAAAAACTCAGCAACATGGGCAGAGCTGGAGCCTGGAGCCCACAGCCCAGTGCCCAAAGCCTGAATGAGGAATCTGCGAGGAAAAGACAAGATTTAGGGGCTCAGTTAAGCTTGTAGCACTACAGCCCTGCAGATCACCAAAGTAAGGCCCAGAAATATAAGGTCAGTTCCTGGAACCCAAATGCCAGATGCCAAGCGAGGGCCCAGAGCCAGAGGCCCAGGCCTCAAGCAGAGCCCATGACCCCTAGTACAGGATCCAACACACAGAGACTGAAGCTGCCTCTTCTTTGGAAAACTGAGATCACTGCCCAAGCTGAGTACAGGGTCAATCCCACCCACTGGAACCAAGACCCAGGGCCTAGACTGCAGAGTCCAGGGCCACAAGCCCAGTGACCAGAGCAGAGGGAGCAGATTTAGAATTCTAATTCTCTTTTCTGAGCTCAAATACCCAATCACTGAGGGTGTGACCACTGCCCAGAGCCTGCAGCTGAGAGCCCGGGACCCTGAGATCCAGAGACCAGAACTCTGTACCTGGGAGGAGAATGTCCTAAAGAAGTGACAACTGGGAGCTGCACGTGATTCTCATGTTGATTCTCAGTGCTAGAGAGGATGCAGGCTTTTGATCTACTTGCAGATCATCACAAAAGCCAGGCTCTTTCCCTTCCCTGAGCATGTCTACATGGTGTTCCCCAGGTCTCATGTTAGATGTCATGTGCAGTCCTCAAAGGGAGGCGGAGCTTGCAGTGAGCCGAGATTGCGCCACTGCACACTCCAGCCTGGGCGACAGAGCGAGACTCCGTCTCAAGAAAAAAAAAAAAAAAAAAAAAAAAACTCCTAGATCTTTGTGCCCATCCCCTTGGCCCAATGCAGTTCTTAACACTGCCAGCAGAGGGCAGAACTGTTACATGCTTTTCCTACTGGTTGTTGAAGGGGCTGCCTCTCAGGGGCTTCTGCTTATCCTATAGGGTCCCTGAGGGTTCAGCATTTCCCATGCCTCATGTTGGCTCCAAGAGGCCATTCAGAGAAGCTTTTTTCATCATTCCATCTCTGTGAAGAGGAAAGTCTTGTTGGAGAGGTATTTCTTGTTAGTCTAACCACCTTTCTCAGGGCGTCTGAGTATCTGCAGCTTCCTATATTGCAGGGTAGTGCTTTTTCCTGCTCAGATCTTAGGGAAGACCTTTTTTTTCAGGCTAAGGGAACAAATACTTGAATGCTATCTCAAAGATGCTCACAGCAAACATTCTATTGGCCAGTGCTGTCCACATGCCAGTTTCATAGGTGTGAGAGCTGAGGCGCAACAAGTTGTGGCCAGTGGGAAGTAACTGCTCTGTGAAGGGCAGCGCACGCATGTGGCATGCAGTAGCATCTGGTCTATGCACATCCGCTGTCTTCCTCTCTTCCTGCTATCAGACCAGTGGCTGGTACTCTGGAAAAATATGTAGGAGGTGTGGGGGAGATTAGTGACTGCATCAGCCTCATGGGGACTAGGAGCTAGTTCTTTGGGGTCTCAAATGCATTTCTTGCTGGAGGAGGATTGCAAACCATCCCCTGGATGGAGCCTCCCAGGACACAGCTGCTGAGGATCCTTGATCATGCCCTGCCATAGTTTCATCCAACCTCCCCATCTTTATATTCTTGTTCAGCAGCACCCTAATATAGTGCCCAATGCTGCTCCTTCATCCTGTTTCTTATAAGAGGATGAGGAGGGTTCAGGGATGCTAGTTCTCTTCCTATTGCCTCTTGGCAAGGAAGAACCCCAAAGCTGCCCTCGGGCCAGACAGGGGCTTTATAGGCCTGAACCTCATAAGTTATAGATCATCCTCATCTTATACATCTATGCACATCCGCATATTTCCCCAATACCAGTGCATAGACACACATACATACACAGCCACCTGCAAACACTTGGACATGCTTCACACAGACAGGAATACACAGGGCAAGCACAGACATGCAAGAATCATAGAGACATAAATAGACCTGCCCCGATGCATAAAGAAGCACAAGTATGCACCACTCTGTGACACTTGGTGAGGGCAAACATATCTGTATTTTCACTACGCCCATTGGAATTAGCTTCTACTAAGTTGGGGCTGGGTAGAGGTCAGTCTCAGCAATTTATGCATGGTTTTTTTTTTTTTTGAGACAAAGTCTCGCTCTGTCGCCCAAGCTGGAATGCAGTGGGCGATCTTTGTTCATTGCAACTTCTGCCTCCTGGGGTTTTAAGCGATTCTCCTGCCTCAGCCTCCCTAGTAACTGGGACTGCAGACACCCACCACCATGTCCAGCTATTTTTTTTTGTATTTTTAGTAGAGATAGGGTTTCGTCATGTTGGCCAGGCTGGTGTCGAACTCCTAACCTAAATGATCCACTCTCAGCCTCCCAAAGTGCTGGGATTACAGGTGTGAGCCACCGTGCCTGGCTGTTTATTTTCATAGATAGATAGTTGCTGAAAGAAAACTAACTTCTATGAATTCTAGTCTCCTTATTGGCTATTTAGTAGCTAGACACAGCTTTCCCTCGGGATTCAAAAATATGTGTATGATTTACAAGTTCTCAGAAAAGCCATCAAGTATCGTCTCAGTCACTGTTGTGGATGCTCCCTGTATTGACTAAGGTCCTAAAGAGAAACAGACAAATAATTGTGTGTATGTATGAAGTGGCTCAACTGCCAGTGAGGGCTGGCAAGTCTGTAGTCTGCATGGCTGGTGGGCTGGAAACTCAGGTCACAGTTGCTACTGCAGCCTTGAGGCAGAGTTTCTCCTTCTACAGGAAACCTATTTTTCCTCTACAAGCCTCAACTATTAGATGGGGTCTAACCGCATGATGGAGGGTCATCTCCTTTACCTAAGATAAATACCTAAATTGTGGATTCTAATCATATCTACAAAGTACCTTCACAGCAGCACCTAGGTCAGTGTTGGATTCAATAGCTGGTTAGTGTAGCTAGACCAAGTTGATGTGAAAAATTAATCATCACATTCCCTGATTGTGGGATACACAAAGATTCACCCTCTAGATGTTCGCTGCCCAAATAGAAAACTACTAGCCACATGTGAACACTTGAAACAGGCTTACTCCAAATCATGACGTGCTCTGCATGCAAATGTACATTGGGTTTTAAAGATTTCATGAGGAACAAATTGCTGTACCGAATCAGGTGAATAATGCGTTTACGTGATTACATGTTGAAATGATAATATTTTGAATATGCTGGGTTAAATTTTATTTAAATTAATTTTACATATTTTTACCCTTTTAATGTGGCTGCTAGAAAATTTAAAATTAGATGTGTTTCTAACTCCATATTTCTACTGGACAGCGATGCTCTAAAACCCATTGTCCCTGGGCATCACTGGTAGACTCGCTGCCCAGGTCATTCAGCCTCTTGAGGGCTGCGGTTCCACAACCTAGTGATGAGGATGACGGCAAGCCTCCTCACTGAGGGCCATGACTCCAGCACCCGAGGCTCACCCTGCACCGCAGGACGCCCTGAGAGAGCAAGGTGGGCTGTGTTGTGACCTCCTTCCTTATCCCATTTTTTGGGAGAGTTTTCCAGGTGTCCTCACTTTAAGCTGAAATTTCAAGAGACTCATATATTGTTGGATATTCAGAACTTTTAGAATTTGAACCCAGTGTCATGGCCCCTATCAAACTGAAAAACCAGGCCTCAGGAGATGTTGCTTTGACTTCACAGAATACTGAAGACAAGGTTTATGGGCGTTTATCAGGGAGGCCTTGGGCTCCTGAAATGTTTTCAAAATTCCTCAGAGTGTGTTCATCTATGAATACAGTATTAGAAACCAATTAAATGCAGGAAAATGGATAGAAAGGCATTCCACTAAGGGGGAATAGAGTATGTCTGTGCTCTGGGACTAGGATGGGGCAGCCCATCTAGAGAACTTCATGGAGCTTCATGTGGCTGACTGGGAGACTTTCAGGGACTGAGCTCCAGGGGAGGCCGGGCAGGAGGACAGCCCGGGCTGACACCGCAGTGTTGTGTGTATCGGCCTCTTGCTCAAAGCATCTCTGAGGGTAAAGGGATCCCTGGGATGGTTATAAGAAGAAAAATGTTCTGGTGAATATATCTCAGTTACAGGTGGGTCCTCAGCATCTGTCAAGAAACTGAGTGTCTGGTATTTGGTCCTCAGCTGAGAACTCCCTGCCACTGCCTTGGTCATGCCAGTAGGAACCTAGCCCACACCACAGTGACTCTCCTGAAGGGATTGAGGTGAATTCAAGGGAAAAGGCTGTGTTCTGTGTATGGGTTCCTGTGGGCCTAGGGATTCTGGAAATATGAGAGGTGTTCAGAATGTGTCAGTAATAAAACAGGAAACTAAAAGTGACTGAAAGCTTAAGAATATAGAAAACTTTTCAAAACAGGTACTTAGACTACATCCAGTATGTGGATGTGGATGTCAATCGTAACTGTCGCATGTGACTCACAGGACAGGATGAAGCCATCAGTGAGTGATGTCGGCTGAACATATTGGAGCATATAGGAGAAAAACTCTGTGTCCTGCCCTCTGCTCCTCACCCTGGGGCAGGAGTGTGGGCCTGGAGAGGTGGAAGGACCATTTCCTTCATGTTCCATGGTGCGCTGTGGTGTCCCACCCTCTGGTCATGATGGAGAAACTTGGTCAGTCCCACCTTCCCACAGACATCAATGGAAAAAATTATTTTAAGAATGCAATTAATATTGAAATATTAGAATTTGAAATCCATCATATTTACAAATCAAGGAGACATAGCTGAGAGTGAATTCGATGGATTCTGAAAAATCAATTCAGAACTCATCACACATTCATTATTTTTAAAAAAATCAGCAAATTTCCCTCCATGTGATAAAGTATGTCTAAGAACAACCTTGTGCTCACATGATCTTTAATGGTGAAAGAGAAAAAAACTGCTCCCTGCGATTGAAAACAAGACAAAGATATCAGCCGTGGCTGCCACTATTCTATTCAACATTAGTTAGAGAATCCAAAAAAAGTCACTATGCACATGACAAAAATGGCCAATAGGCCCCTCTTTTGGCTGGCATGAGCAACTGCTGCTTCTCTAGTAAATATAGATTTAGCCCTCTCTATTCCTCCCCAGTTCTGGAAAAAACTTGACATCTGTTAAAGCAAACTAAAAATGGCCTGAGAAGGACTCCATACTTCTATATTTGAGTCCTTGTGGACAAACTGTAACCTAACTTGAGAGATAGATGAGATTGAAAACCAAATTTAGGAGTATGTGCCTGTAACAATAGCTGAGTCTTGGCCAATCCCAGCAGCCATACTTCAACCACTCATACACTGCTGAGTATTCAAACTCTGTTCATATAAGGCAAACGCCAACCTGTAACCAGTCCAGCTGTTTCTGTACCTTAATTCTGATTTCTGTACAACACTTCCTTTTTTTGTCCTTAAATTTGTTCTGACCATGAGGCATCCCAGAATCTCTGAATCTGCTGTGATTCTGGGGGCTGCTCCGTTCTTGAATCGTTCATTGCTCAATTAAACTCCTTTGAATTTAATTCAGCTGAAATTTTTCTTTACCACATCCAGTAGTATTACCCCTACTTCCTGACAGCACCCACACCAGATCAGACTCCCACTTTCTTTTTTTTTTCCTCTTAGAATAACCCTTGTTTGAAAGTCTACTTTTTTTTCTTTACTATTATTTAATTTGATTTTAAGTTCTGGGATTCACAGGCAGGACGTGCAGGTTTGTTGCATAGGTAAACGTGTGCCATGGTGGTTTGCTGCACCTATCAACCCTTCACCTAGATATTAAGCACCACATGCATTAGCTATTTATCCTGATGTTCTCCCTCTTCCCACCCCCTTGACAGACCCCAGTGTGTGTTGTTCCCCTTCCTGTGTCCATGTGTTCTTGTTCAGCTCCCACTTATAAGTGAGAACATGTGGTGTTTGGTTTTCTGTTCCTGTGTTAGTTTGCTGTGGATAATGACTTTCAGCTCCATTCATGTCCCTGCAAAGGACATGATCTTGTTCCTTTTTAGAGCTGACCCTAACCCTAACCCTAACCTTATTTGTCATAGCCTCAGTTTCCCTATTGATTACATGGGGATCTGAATAACACACACAGAAGGAATTCCAGTCCAATTGAGAAGCTATGACTGGTTCAGCATTTGCAACTCTGTCTGGAAGATGGAGACTCCTCCCGGGCTTCTGAGTCCCAGAGCCATCTAGTGAGGACTCCTGAAAACAATCTGGAGAATGCTCCCCACCAACCAGGGGCAAAGAGAGGAGCCCTGCTCTCTGATGGCCAAGGGTAGAAATAAACTTTCTCAACCCCATCCTTCCCTCCCACCTTGACCCATTCAGCACATACTGACCTGGCCCTCCTGCTATCCTCAGGCCAGGGCAACCCACCCCTCCCAACAGGCCTAAGAGCACAAAACCCTTTTCCATCTTGTTAGTACCTCTGACCCAAGAGCCCCCACCAGGCAATTGTGAACTTTGCATTTCAAGAAGAAAGTACTAATTTCTTTCCAGAAAATGTTGACTTCTGGCACTGTAATTATTAAAATGCTGAGCAATGGTCATCTAAATGCTCATAGTCACAATGCTAAGCTCCTAACAGGTGCAACAAACAAACTCTTTGAAATGGTTGTCATTTATCATCTCTGAGAACCTTCACGCCATCCCTATAGTCATTGTCAGGGCTTCTAAGACCTTGAGCCTTGCCCACTGCTTCTTCCTCCCAGACATCCACCCCATATAACTCATCCACCTCCTTGCAGAATCAGTTGCCTCTCCAACCTATAAGATGACTACCTGCTCCTCCCATGGCCCGTTTTTCACAGCCTATTGCTATTTGAATACATTCGATAAAGGTGGTCTCTAGGCCCTGTGAGGGCCTGGCCTTGTGCAGGATGTCTGCAGGGCATGGGCATCGTGGGCCAGGATGGCTCACTGCACATTCTAGCAAACCCTGGCCTCCATGTCTGTGTGTGTATGTGGCAACATCATAGACATCCAAGAAAGGTAGGGCCTTCCTCTCTTCCAGACATGTATCTGAAACTTTGTTGCTAGTAGAAGAAATCTGAGAACTGGCCAGGTGATCAAGGGCAGGTGGTGAGGAATAAAGGGCTTGTGAGTCACTTCACCTCCTTCACCTCCTGGTGTGGTCCTGCTGCATGCCTCACCTTTCATGGTCCTCAAGTTTTGCTAACTGAGATCAATATAATGGTATGGGATTGAAATCATGATGCACCAGCAGTCTAGCCCTGCTCACTGGTCCTCACTCTGGGGCAGAAGCTGTGGGCTTGGACAGAAGAAGCGTAGCCTTTTCCTTTCTCTTCCATGGGGTGCCAGGGAATTCCACCTTCTGGTTATTGTGGAGGAAGCTGATCAGTGCCACCTTCCTACAGACACCAGTGATTCAGCATGGGCAAATGATTTTTGAGAAAGCACCTCACAGAAGGTGCTGAAGAGCCACCCAAATCAGGCAGATTCTGGAGGACAAATCTATGAAGGAAGAGGAACTGCCGGAGATGTGGTCTCTAAGTGTGCGGCTTTTCAGACAAGGGCAAGCCCTGATGCTCAGTGAATATTGAACTTCACCACGATGACACAGGCTCAAACAGAAAATCTGAAAAGTCCCACATTTGTATGACAAAATGAACTTATTCACACAGAGTCAATCTCAAGTTCAAATGGCTTTCTTGGTGAATTCTATCAACTCCAAAGAAGAAACAAACTTAGAGAAACTCCACCAGAACATACAGGAAGAAGGAACACTTGATGTGAAATTGTGAGATACCAGCAATTCTCTGCTACCCATAATAGAAAACAGTATCCAGAATAAAATGACAGAATAATATAGCTCATGATCTTGTTCACAAAATTGATTATAAAATATAAACATGTCAAACCAGTAACCTATGACAAATATAGGACATCATGGCCAAGTGACATTTATGCAGAATTGCAAGTTCAGTGTGTAACTTTGAAATGCACAATGGAATAATTAAATCAGGAAGACACAGTTGAGTCAGTTCAATACATTTGAAACATTAATTCACACATTTCATCACCTATTTATTTTATTTAAAAATCTCAGCAAATTTGAAATACAGGGGAATTTTCTCCACGTGATAAGGTACATCAATGAAGAAAATTAACCTAACATAATGTGTGAGACGTGGAAATCATTTCTCCCTGCGATTGAGAACAAGGCAAGGATATCAGCTCTCGTCATTCTCTTCCATTTTAGATAGAATCTTTAGCAAATGCGGCAAACAAAAGAGAAAACAGGCAGAATGTTGCAAAGAAAACAGTAGCACTTCCTTATTTACCAAAGACATGAATTGATATGAAAACATTTAAATGAATGTATTTTTAGATCCGTGGAACTAATGAATGTGATTAGCATGGTTTTACATTTAAGGGTAATAGACACATTCACTTTTATTTCTATATTTTTAGCAACAGTTCATTGGAACATAGATGAATCAGTATTGTACAATGTCAGTTCTCAACACCGTGATCTCCAGAGTCAACTCCATTTTAATCAAAATTCTAGAGAAATTAACCAGTTTATTCTACAATTGATACAGCATGTATTATCTGAGGAATTATACTCATATTTTCACACTTAAAGTATAAGACACAGCAATTAAAACAGTGTTGAATTGGCATGGGATGCATCAATAAACCAGTGGAATAGAATAGATAATTCATGCATACATTTGTACATATAAGTGGTCTTTTAAACTTCCATATAGATATAAAGGATCTTTAATGGAGACTGGAAATACTTTTGAACAAATATTGCTTAAATCACTGTAGATTTATTAAAAGAGATAATCTGCATTGAATACTGCCACACACCATCAATGCAAATTAACTCAGTATTAATATAAGAGCATAATGTAAAAGTTAAATCAAGAAATGTAAAAGCTAAGTCAAAATGTGAAAAGTTGAGTCATTTACAAGAAAACAGAAGAATAGCTTCATGAAATAGGAGTAGTCGAGAATGTTTTGGGTAGCAAATTAAAATGCTAATGAAAAAAGAAAGAAGTGTAGATTACTTTTCATCAAACATGAAAACTCTGTTCATCAAAAGACACCAGTGATAAAATGAGGAGACTGTTCAAAAACATTAATAACATTCAACTGAAAAAAACTTGCCTCTAGTTTATATAGAAATGCTTACTTATCAATAAAAATGCTTATCAATAAGTTTTTATCATAATATGCTTATCAATAAAAAATCAATAAAAATCAAAATTGATCAAAAGAAATGCTAACTTATCAATAAAAATGTATAGAAATTTTTAAAAGTAGGCATAGGACTTGAATAGAAAATGCACAAAGGAAGAAACACAAAAGTTTGATGAAGAAACTCTAAAGTATTTGATATCACTTTTCATGAGGGAAATAGGAAATCATGCTGAGATACCACTCACACCTTCAAGAAGAAGGCTAAAATTAAAATGACTAAAAACAACAGGAATTGGCAGGAAGAGGGAACAACCAAAACTGCCATTTTCTGTCAGAGAGAAAGTAAACAAGTACCACCACTTTTGCAAAGGACAAGGCAAAACAAAATATCTTCTTTGACTGGTGGAACTAAGGGTTGGAGGTAACAGCTGGAGAGAAATGTGAGTACTTGCCTCCCAAGCGAGTGGATTAACCTATCCTGGCCTCTCCTGAGAACCACAGCACTGCAAATCCAGTGGTTAAGAAAGCAACATCGCCTCTTCTGTCTGAGCTTCAGTTTTCATATCAGTACACTGGGCCTTCAGCCTTGCATGGCCAGAGCCCTCCTCCTTTGGTGTGTGGGTTTCCCTTTATGTCCCCCAAAGTGTATCAGGAGCATGTGGCTTTTCCACTGTGGTTTTAAGCTCTATTTACAGGAACCATCTGCAGAGTCTGCAGAGTTCACTGTGCATGCATACAGTTGTGCAACAGTGGCTTTGTCTGAGTCACTGATTCAGCCATTCATCCTACAGATATGAACAGGAACATTCCAGAAGGAAGGTCTGTGATCCTCTTAGTCTTTGTAGCAGTCTTCTCAGAGATACCTATAGGCATTATCGATCATTTCTCATTCTAAATTAACTTCATTAATTTTTTTGACACAGGAAAGTATTATAAAAACAAGGCTACAAGGGTGGCCCCCAGCCTTCTTATACAAAAACTTTTCTGCATGGTCATCTCAGTCTGTGCTTTTTCACACTGCACATCCTCCATGCTTCGGTCTGAGCTGAGCCACCTGGCCAGGCTTGATGGGAATTTTCTTGGAAGAAATGGGCTACTAGGCTAGCATGAACTTTGCTTCTTATGTGAGGTGATGGGGTCAGGGTAACAGGTTGTGGTAATAGGGTGACCAGGAGTCCAGACATGGCTGTTACCAGCTCCTCTTCTCTACATCTTTCTACAGATTTCACAAAGGTAGGTGCCATAATTACTTTCCTCTATATCTTTGTTGTTCCAATCTTTTATATTTTTAATCTCTGCTTCTCTACTTAAGAGACAGACAGACAGACATACCTCCTGATAACTGCAGGATGGTTCTTTGGGAGGCCTTGAACTGACCCAGTTTTCCAACCTTTCTCACTTACAGTTCTCAGGAATAAGTTTGGAATGCTCTGGTAATGCAGCATCCTGAGATATGGCAGAACTGGTCATGGCAGCCCAGGCTCTGCTCTTGTCCCACTTAGGAACAGAATGTCCTTCAAACAGTAGTTTATATCAAGAGGTCCTTGCAAATGAAACACTAAGACAAGCTTCTACTGATGAGTAGGAATGGAGCGAGCAGCCAAGCATTCTCGAAACAAAAGAAGCATCATCAAAGCTAAAAGGGTGAGGAGGGAAGGGATTCATGGAGATAGAATCTAAGGAAAATCAAAATTAAACTGCATCCTGTATCCCAGGATGACTCATCAAGGATCTCTCTATCTCTGTCTGAAGTCCACCATTACAGAGCACACTTTTAGGTCCATGACTGATGAAACGCCTTTCTCTCTGCCTGCTTCTCCTCCACAGCTCCTGCTAGGGCAAACCTATCTGATAGTTTCGCTTTCACACATGGTTCC
This sequence comes from Hylobates moloch, assembly GCF_009828535.3. NCBI lineage: Eukaryota > Metazoa > Chordata > Mammalia > Primates > Hylobatidae > Hylobates > Hylobates moloch. The sequence continues at coordinate 48,782,800 of NW_026652278.1, forward strand.
TACACTCAGCCGGGAGATAAAAAAGGATGGATTAGGCACTAGAGATACCTAAGGGCCATGGATGGAATGTGTTACATCACTTTTGCTCACATTTGTGTTTCTAGATCCAGATCACTTACTCCCAACCCAACCCAACTGCAAGGGATTCTGGGAAATACTGCTTCCCGTGCTCCCAAGGAAAGGAAATGGTGCTGGAAATGAAGCCCCATTTCTGCCATGGTGTATGAGAAGATACCACTCAGGGGGTTTTGCTCTTTGGGGACAGCGATCACAGAAATGGGGGATAGCTGAAGAGTTACTGGGTGGAGGGTAAATTATTTTTCAGATGAGATATCTTGTACCATGTCTGCATCCAGCGGAGAATGATGAAATAGAGAAAGAAAACCGGTAAAGCAAATTGAGTTACTTGCTGGAGAGATATCCTTGAGTCACTGAAAGGAGGGTAAGATTGAGAACATGAGTAACTTGTTTGGCCTTAGAAGAGAACACAGACAGTTCATCCACGATAAGAGTAGGAAGGCCGGAGTTTGTGGTCACTGATGGAGGCACATTGGGACATTTGGTTGTGAGAAAAGAAGTTATTTTCTGATCGTTTTCAATTTTGCAGCGAAGTAAAAAGCAAGATCTTTAGGCAAGAGTGAAGACTGGAAAGTGTGGAAGGCTTAAGGAAAGGATAAGGTTTAAAGTTAGTTATTATCTGGAGCCATGGCAGAGTAAGGGAGAGAAAATGCAGCAGGATTACTGGGTGGCACTTGGGGTTACTTGATGTTAGAAGTCATTAATTTACAGTGAGAGAGGCATCATGATTGTGTATTTTTCTACAAGCAAGGTCAGTTTTCCAGGCGCGGGTAAAGAGTAAATTGAGAGTAGAATTTTGACACGGTTGAAATTTTTGTCCCCAGGACACTTAAAAGAGGGAGGGAATTATTAAAGGAAGTGGAAATTGCAAGAGAGTGATTGTAATTCTTAGCCTCACCATCTAAGTGTGCAGGAGGAAAATGAGGACAAGAGGACAATGAGGGCAGTGACACAATAATTGGCTCAAGGATTACACGGTCCTAGGAATTTCAAGAAGTGGTGTTGTCTGGTTCCAGAAAAAATGAGGTGAGGAGAACAAAATTATCCCCACAGATTTATCTGTGCATTTGAATTTCCAAAAAAGTGTACCAGAAAGTTCATCATTACACTGGTGACTTTATAAATTCAGCATGGTAAATTCCATTCCCTATCTGTGGTTCAAGTCAGTTCAGTGCTATGAACTCAGGCTGAGCTCACTTAAATACCACACAAGGCTATGACAAGTCCACTCCATGCCTGCCAGTGCCTGTGTTTGTCATGATCCTAACAGTCAAGTGAAACCATAACATTAGAAGCATGTTTATATCTTGTCATATGTCATTTTCAATTTATTTTAAGCTTGGATTCTTTTTTTTTTTTAGAACAGCTTGATACCAGAAGAGTTTTGGAAATGACACTGTGTGAATAAAGCGTTAGCAAAACCCTTTCTCCTATTTATGGAATTTGACCTTGGGTTAACTTTCTAGTTCTGTTTGCCTGGAACCCTGATCAGGGTGGAAATCCAGCAGTGTTAATGAGCAATATTGCTTCTAAAAATGACCTGTGATTGAATCATGAACTGCTTCAATCTGGGAGGACGCAATGAAGTAAAAATATCAGTTTCGGAACCATAGTTCTGGACTTTCTGAAGTGCGGTGATTCTTGTGTCTCATATGTCCCTTGTGGAGACCTGGAAACTTTGCCTATGGAGCTATTGTCATAACATATATTGGTTCCTATCAGGAATGAGGGAATTTTAAGCCAGGGTCAGTTCTAAGCCATTACTGTACCTGTTTGTGTAGGTCTAACTCGGTCACACCTGAAGTCTCCCTTGGAGGGGCAGAGAGCAGCCCCTAGACTGCTGTGTGACTCCTGTCAGGCCTCCTCTCACTGCAGAACAATGTTTGGTGCCGTCCTAATGGCAGGCTGTGTTCCCTTTCCTATCTTTCTATCCTTCTAAATGAATCCAGGGCTAAGTGTGACCTATGATGAGTCTAAACGCATAGTTGTACTAATAAGATGGCAGACTGCACATTGCACCTGGCTGTCATTTGTAAGTACATATGCATGTCACTCGGTATTCTAACATTGTGCAACCCAAATCCGATATGAAAAGGTGAACTGAATTCGAGGGTTTACATGAGACTATGGTTATCATCAATGACTGGATTTCCAAAATTTTTATGTTTATTAGAGCGCTCTGTCTCATGTAAAGGAATAAATTTGAATTAAACAATTACTTTTTGATGAAATTGTTCTTTAACCTCTTCTGTGTATTTGTGTTCCATGTAAGATTTTGATTGAAATAAATTTGTCTTTAATTTTGCCAAGTAGAAACATCCACTGCTCTGTAGCTGTCACATAGAAGATGCTCCAGAACCTACCTGCGTGCTGACAGTGTCAGGGAGCTCAGCACCCAGAGGCAGGATACTCCACTCCCCACAGCATCATTGCCTGGGTGTCAGCTCTGGGATGTACTTGAAATTGTGCCTTGCCTCTGCTGCCACTGGAAGATTTAGTGGTTGCATTCTAAAATATTCCTTCTAATGTGAGGGGTCAGAAGCAGGAAGGGGAGCTTAATATTATGCAAGAAGTTTCAACTGGACTATCTATCTGCCAAATGTAGCATGGGAGGGGTGTGTGTGTGCATGTGCGGGTGTGTGTGTGGGCTCATGTATCCATTTCCAGCCCCACTCCACAAGTTATCTCATCATTCATGAGTACTTCCTGTCATTCTTCCCATTGGCACTCTCCAGCTGAGACCTCTGACACAGACCACATCATGGATAGGAACAGAGAGACCCACTGAGATCCTGGGTTAACAAATGTGGGAAGAGAAGCCACTCTTGGTAAGGAGGGAGGTTGAAATCAACTGGTTGCAGACATGAGTGGGAAACAGACCCTTAGTGCATGTAATTGATAAGGATGCTGTTTTGAAAGACCTAGAATTGGGCATAGACATCCACAGCTGCAGAGTTTAAGGGGCCAGCATCAAAAAGACCACATCTTAGAGCAGACAGGAGTGGGACAAAGATACTAAGGGACACAGAGAAGGATCAGCCTTTCAAGGGCCTCCAGGAATGAGAGAATTCTGGTGCTCATGAGTTCAAGACATTCTTCGTTCTCCATGAAAAGGTGATCCCATGGATCCTGAAAGAGGAGCGACTGGAGTTTGCCTCATAACCCGCAGACACACTTTATAGGAGAGGGGTGCTACTGTTTGTGGTGGCCACTGCATAGAGATTGTCCAAAGGACAGGCTCATGCCTCCTTCAGGAGCCTGTAGTTTTTCATGAGTCCTGTGCATACTTGTTTTAGTTTCCTAGGATGACTGTAGTAAATTAACACAAGCTAGGTGGATTAAAACAACAGAAATTCATTTGCTCCAATTTCTGGAGTCCAGAAGTCTGAAATCAAAGTGTTGGCAGGGCTACACTCCCTTTAGACACTCTAGGGGAAGATCTCTTTCTTGCCTCTTTCAGCCTCAGCTTTCTTCTTCCTTCCTTCAGTGTTTGCAGATGTTTCTTTGCTTATGGCTGCATTGCTCCAATCTCTGCTTCCTCATTCCTTCCTCTTCTTCTTCTGGACATCTGTCTCCAAACTCCCCCTGCCCATCTTGATGCATGTGATTTTATTTAGGGCTTGCAATGGACTGAATGTTTGTTTCCTCTCAAAATTCCTATCTTGAAATCCTAACTGTCAGTATGATGGTGTTAGAAGTTGTGGCCTTTGGAGGTGATTAGGTCATGAGGGTGGAGCTCTGCTAAATGAGGTTTGTGCCATTATGGAGTCTGTGACTCTAGAGAGCTCTACCAGTCTCTTTCTACCATGTGAGAACACAAGGAGCAATCAGCTGTCTAGAACCTGGAAGAGGTCCACAACCTCACCAGAACCTGGCCATGGTAGCATGCTGATCTTGGACTTCCATCTTCCAGGACTGTGAGAAATAAATTTGTAATTTATAAGTCAACCAGTCTACAATACTTTGTTACAGCAATCTGAAATGGCCAAAAAAGGGCCCAACCAAATAATCCAGGGTAATTCCTCCTCTCAAGATCCTTAATTTAATCATATCACATATAAGATAGTATGCACTATTTTGCCCTGTAAAGTAATATTCACGGGTCCCAGAGATTAGAATATGAATATATCATTGGAGGTTACCTTTCAGCTAACAACAGTACTTTTCATATAAAATTGATCAAACTGGAAGGCCCAAACTAACCATTACTATTCAGATATCGGTGCCCAGAAGGGTGCTCTGAGGGAGCAATCCCTTTTCGGGAACAAGCATTAATCTTCCTGACTTTCCTGGTGATGCATGCGGAACTCACATAGTGAGATAGGACTGCACAAAGTTTATGTTATTCCATTTCCCATCCCGTTCATCTCCACGCACTTTCCTCTGTCTTGTCCATCAGGCTCCTCTGGGTAGCAAATGTACAGTTACAGGGGTCTCATTCAGGTAGAGCAATTTCCTGGGTCTGGGTCCTCCCTTAGGCCCAGGTAGGTGTGTTACTTTCCTCATGAGACATACTAGGCCTGTGTTCTTCAGGTCCATGAGGGTGGCGATGGACTCATGGACACAGAGTTCACAGTGGGTGGCCAAATGACTGCCTGTTGCTGGCGAAGGTCCCATTTCCCTCCATGATCATGGATTCCTGCAAGATCAGCGCTGGAGAAGAGAGGGATCACAGTCAGGCCTTTGATTAGAGTCTGACTTCTATGCATCTATGAGTGTTTGTATGTTTGCTGTATACGTGTTTATTTTGTGTTTCTCTTGGGTGTTTCTTGTATGTGTGCTTGTGTGTGTGTAAGGAGGGGTATGGTACTGCCTCATCATCATTTTTTATGTATCATTCTGTCCTGCAGTGTGAAAGTGGTTGCCTGTCCTCAGCAGTTTCTTCTTTTGGCATCTCTAAGTGATGCCTTATCAGGTGGGGTGTTAAGGGGAGACAAGTCTGAAAGGAAGAGCTAGGTTACATAACACTGGCCAGAAACTGGGAGAGACGAACAAGAGGAATTGCTTGAACCTATTTATGACCTAGAGGATGGATTAACACATGGAGAATATGCTTGATGACATGAGTTTTGAGTGAGACAGTTGTGAATTTTCAACTTTCTAAAGCTACCTCACATGAACTGTGAGCTCGCTGCAAGTATCCCAACCTCTTAGATTCTCTTTTCCTCTTTTGTAAAATGATGTTTTATGAGGTCATGGTGCAAAGTTTCTAAGTACAAAATATGGCACATAAAAGGTACTCAGAAACCCCTTCTACAAGGTTTTCTTCACCTCTTGTTCCACTCTGATTCTCCTGTAAAGATTTAAATCACCTGGCACCCAACCTGTACACACACCTAGCTCACTCCTGGTCCTCTCCCAGCCAGCTCCCCGCTACTCACTTTGGTTGCAGTGACAAAGTCCTGCTGTGGGTTACATGGGCTCACTGGGCCCCAAAGTTCCCCCTCACCCTTAGCTAAAAGCCTGGTGTCTGCCTGAGGGTGGCCTGCAGCTCCTTGCCCAGATTGGCCTTCAGTACTGTGGAGACACCTTCCTGTGAGGTCGACGTCGAAGCCATCATTATTCTCATGAGTGTGGCAGGCCCCAGCCCTTGAATCACATACACCACAGTAGCCCACTCCCTCCTCATGAATCTCCCAGTGGGGATGTGAGCCCAGACCCTGGAGTGACTTTTTATGGAGGTCCTGGAAAGCACATGAGAATATCTCCATTCATTCATTCATTCATTCATTTTCTCTCTCTCTCTCTCTCTGTTTTTCTGTCTTCCCGATCATAAGACTGAAGCTCAGAGGATGTTTTCCAGGGAACAATTCAGTCTACTGTAGTATACACAACAGGAGTCTCCACTGCCAAGTGTATTTGTTTTCTAGTGCTTCCATAATAAACTACCACAAACTGGGTGGCTTAGAACAACATAAATTTATTCTCACACAGTGCTGGAGGCTAGAAGTCTGAGATCAAAGTGTCACTACGGTTGGTTCCTACTGGAGGCTCTGAGGAATATTCTTCTACGCCTCACTCCCAGCTTCTGATATAGGCCATCATAGGTAAACAGCCCTGAGGAATTAGCAGCAGTTTCCTGGCTGAATGGTTCATCATATTCTGTGTTTTCTCATAGAGTGGAAGATTTTAGTAGAAAACAAGGCTGTAGGCAGATGTTTCAGAAGAAGCTGGTAGAAGTTTCTGATACCAGTATTGTCCACAGTCTTTGGCAGTCTTTGTCTTAAAGATGCATCACTTCAATCTCTGCCTCCTTCATCACACAGCATTCTCCTTGTGTGACTGTGTGTCCAAATTTCCCTCTTCTTATAAGAACACCAGTCAGTGGATTAGGGCCTGCTCTAATCCAGTGTGGCCTCATCTTGTCTTTATTATAACTGTAAAGACCCTAATTTCACATAAGGGTGCAATCATAAGTCCTGGTGGTTAGGACTTGCATAGATTTTTTTTGTGTGTGTGTGACACCATTTAGCCCACAACATTAAGGAATGGGAATTCCTGACCAAGGACACTGAAGCTGGTCTGTCCTGTGTTTCATTTCTTCTCCTTTGGTCCCTGGCCAGCCCTTCCCAGTTTTGTCTTTTTATTACTGTCTCATAGCAGTTGTTTCTGTATCCTATGTATCCTTTGACAGATACAGGCCAATATTTGCAAATATTTTTCTCCCAGTCATGGTTTGCCTGTTTTCCTAATGTTTAACAAACTGAGTTAATCTTTAATTTTGATGAAATTCAATTGATCATTTTTTACGTGAATAATAATTGAGTTCTCTAAGACAATTTTGCCTAATGCTGAGTTACAAAAGATATCTGTACATTTTGAACCTAGATTTTTTTAGCTCTTATGAAATAAAACTTTAAAAGAAGACAGGGAGCAAGCGAGAGACAATCAGAATGTAAATAGAAAACAATGTAACAGAAAGGAATGTAGCTCTTATGATCCTTTGTACTTGTATGTTATCAGTTGTCATGTCTCCTCTCTCATTTCTGATTTTGAGTCTTCTCTGTATTTTTCTTAGTTATTTTAGCTAAAGTTTGGAAATTGTATCATTTCACAAAAATTAACTTTTGAGTTTCATTGATCTATTTGCTTTTCTACTCTCTATGTCATTTATTTCTGTTCTGATCTTTGTTATTTCCTTCTAAAAGGATGAAATATTAGTGAGAATACAGAAAATACGAACAAGATTAATATCTTGACCTAATGATACACTAATCAACTGTAAAAATCACATTATTTCTAGTGCACATAATACAGTTACCATTCTAAATCATAACCTAGATCATAAAATAAAATCTTAACAAACTTCAAAAGATTGAACTCATATAAAAGTATATTTCTGGATACAGTGGAATTAAACTATAAATCACTTACAGGAGTATAGCTTTTTAAAATACCCAAATATTTGGGAATTAAACCACACACTTATAAATAAACCATGAGTCAAAGAAGTCACAATGAAAATTATAAAATATTTTGAATTGGATATGAAAAACATATTTTGAATTGGTGACAAAAGATACATATCCAAACCTGTGGTATGCAGCTGAAATAGTTCTTAAATAAAAATTATAACTTTAAATGATTATATTAGCAAAGAAGGAAGGAAGAAAATCAGTTCTCTAAACGTCAATTAAAAGAAGCTAGAAAAAGAATGGCCAATTAAACCCACAGAAGATCGATACAAGAAAATGATAAAGATAGGAACAGATATAAATAAATGAAATCATAGAGGTTAGTAGAGAAAACACCAAAAATAAGTTTTTGGAAAAAAAATTAATAAAATTGACAAATCCTTTGCAAGATTGATTAAGAAAAAAAGAGACAGGCAAAGCACAGTGGCTCATGCCTGTAATTCCAGCACTTTGGGAGGCTGAGGCAGGCAGATCACCTCAGGTCAGGAGTTCGAGACCAGCCTAGCCAGCATGGCAAAACCTCGTCTCCACTAAAAATACAAAAATTAGCCGGGAATGGTGGTGGGCATCTGTAATCCCAGCTACCTGGGAGGCTGAGGCAGGAGAATCTCTTGAACCTGGGAGGCAGAGGTTGCAGTGAGCCAAGATCGTGCCACTGCACTCCAGCCACTCCAGCCACTCCAGCCTGGGTGACAGAGTGAGACTCTGTCTCAAAAAAAAAAAAAAAAGAGAGAGATAAAATACAAATAATCATAACAGATACATAGACATTGCTATAGATCCTACTTACATTGAAAAGAAATATGAAGATATTGTAACAATTTTATGCCAATACATATATATTCAGAGGAAATTGACACATTCATTGAAAAATATAACTCACTGAAACTGAACAAAAGACACAAAACATGAATAGGTTTAGATCATGAGGAAATTAAATCTGAAATTAAAATCATTTCCCAACAGAAAACACCATTCCAAGATGGCTTCACTGGTGAATTTATCTAACATTAAAGTATAATTTTACACAAATTATTTTAGATAATAGGGAGCATGAGAGCACATCACAGCTCATTTTAATGAGGCTTACATAACATTGACACCAAACCATAGCAAGTGCATTAAGGAAGGGAAAAAAAGCCAGTATCTCTCATGAACATAGGTGCAAATGTTCTAAACAAACTATTAATAAGTCCACTCCACTAATATATACACAAGATAAAATGTGACTAAATGGAGTTTATTCCATCAAAGTAAGGTTGATTTAATTTTTAAAAATCGATACGTGTTATTTATAATATCACATTATCTCATTAAAAAGCATATATCTAGTGGCATAACTGTGTGTATTAAGACCTAAAATGTAGTATCCTGATACTTTACTACACACTTTAAAGGTGTTAACTTATTTCATCGTCCCCACAATTTTCATGAAATAGGAATCATTATTTTCTCCCAGCTGCAAACACATGGCTGAAACACAAAGTAACTGGCTCTAGATCATGTAGCAATTAAGTGACGGAGCTGTGAATCCAGTTTAGATAGGCCTGACTGGAGCACTTCATTATATTGTCTTTCAGGAGTCTATATCTGCTCTGGTGGTCTCTGTATTGGGGTTGCTAACCAGTGCAGTAAGGTAAGAAAAAAAGTAAAGCAATTGGGAAGAAACAAGTATTGCCATATTTTCAGCTTACATGACTATGCATATACAAAATCCAGAAGAATCTACAAATTACTAAATTTAAGAAATAAACTTATTGAGGTTACTAAACATTGTAAGACTACACACAAAACTTAAAACGGTATTTCTGTGTACAACAATAGAAAAGAAAAAATATTAAAAATATATTATTAAAATCACTAAAACCACCAAAACAAGATATATAAGGTTTTTAAACTAAAAATGTCAAAACATAGCAATGAAGTTAAAGAAATCCTTGTTAAACAAAGAGATACACGATGAACATTGATTAGAGATTCAGCAGTAAGTTGCCAGTTCTGCATAAGTTGATTGAGTCAATGTGGTCACAATGGAAACCTCATCAGGTTTTTGTGGAAACTGAGAAGCTGTTTCTAATATTTATATGGAAATCTCGACTTGAAGAAGAACAAAGCTGGACTATAGTTACAACTATAAATGTACAGTAATTAAAATAGCGTACTGTTTGACACAAGCATCAACAAATAGACTAGAATAGACAGCCCAGAAACAGACACACACACAGTTACCTAACTTACAAAAATGCACCACCCTAATTCAATGGAGGAAAAATGGTCTTTCCTACAAATAGTGCTGTCTCAAGTGGATATCTATTCTACCAGGAATAGATAGAATGTTTATTAATAAAACGATTAGAAAAAAATGGAAAAATATCTTCATGATTTCAAAATCATGAAAAATCTCTTCATGGTTTCAAAATTATGAAAAATATCTTCATGATTTTGGGATGGGCAAAAATTTCTTAAACCTGACACAAAAAGCACTAATTTTGAAAGAAAATACGAATAAATAGACTTTCTCAAAATTAGGAAATTTTGTTCATCAAAATTCAACATTAGGAGCAAGTCAAAAACTAGCAAAATATTTGTAATACACATTAAAAAGGACATATTCAGAATGTAAAAATAACTTAAAAATCAGTAAGAAAAATATTGGCTAACTAATTTAAACAAAATACAAAAGATGTGAACGGGTACTTCACAAAAGAAGATACCCAAGTGCCCAATAAGCATATAAAAAAGTATTCAACCTTATTACATATTGGGGAAATACAGATTAAAACCATGGGGAAATATCACTTTACATCCACAGGAATAATGAAAATTAAGAGAACTGAAAACATTGACTTTTTACAAGCACATAGAGCATCTAAGACTGCCACACATTGCTGGCAGGAGCATAAATTCATACAATCACTTAGGAAAACTGGTAATATCTACTAAAGCTAAATACATGCTTTCCTCATCCTCTACCAGTTCCACTCCTGGATAGGTAGCGAAATTAGTCACCATGTCCACCAAAAGACAAGTCCAGGAATGTTCGTGGGTTCTCTTCCTCGTGGCCAAAAATTGGAAGCCACTTAAGTGCCTATTAACAATAGAATGGATGAACTGAGGTATATTAATATAAGGGAACCCTACATGGCAATGAAAAGGATGAAACTTTTGTACATATGACATGAATGAATCTCACAGACTTAATTCTGAGTAAACAAGACATACAACATTACACACAGTGTGATTCCAACTATACAATGTTTATAAACAGACAAAATTACTGTGCAGTCATGGAGGTCAGAATAGTATTTTCCTAGGAGTTAGTACTAGGAGGAGTTATAAAGGGGCTTCTAGGGAGCCAAAAATGTCCCATATCTTAATCTAGAAAGTGAGTATATAGGTGTGCATGTGTGTGAGAATTTGTGAAGCTGTTTGCTTGAGATTTGTTATTTATGTTCTTTACATGGTTTAATATCTCATTAGAAAGAAAACAGAGCTCATAGAGAAAGTTACAAAACAGATTTTCTTAATACCTGAAACTTGGTAAAAAGCTATGGTATTAAACTGGGGTGATGTCATTAGGGGAACCCTCTACCCAAAGAGAAAGGAAGGCTCAACAGAGCACAGGTGTTTGTTGTAAATGGAAAAATAAATCCATCTTATTTTCATATTGCAGCAAGTTAACACTATCGAAAGTATTACAGATTTATTAAACTAGATAGTTAATGTAGGATGCAAAAGATAGGGCCTCATAGTATATAAAAATATATTATTATATAATTAGCATGACTACTACCGCTGCTACTAACTACTACTACTACTACTATTATTGCTTTGTTGGTGCTGTTAGTGATCATTTTTAGTGATTGCCCACAAAAGGAACAATACTGGATATGAGGAAATTGATATAATTTATATTTTCAAGCAGACTGTGGGCCTGTGGGTTGCAGTAAAAAGACAAGGAGGGCCTGAGTGATGTGACCCTTCAGATAGGGAACTCGCAGACAGCCAGATGGGAGGAGGAGCAGGGGACATCATTCCACAGGCCATTTTTCAGCAGCAATACACAATCTTCATCAGAACCAGCATTGTTGGGTTCACCCTCATTCCAGTTTGTGTAGGTCAGTCTATTTCCTGTCAGATCCACAAACTGCCCTTCTGTCTTCTCATCAGTGATGCCCATGAAGGCTTCCTCCTTGATGAGATTCTGAATGGCTCTGTTCTCTGCAGCATTCCTGGGGGTGGCCACAGAGGCCTGGAACTTGACACACAGGGCCTTCACTTTTTCAAAGGTCATCATTTCACCATTGGTCAGGAAGAACTTGTTTCCAACTTGTTTGCCCAGAGAGAAGGTCAGCCCTAAAATGTGAAAAAGTGGATGAAACTGACTCATCCTTAAGCCCAACTCAAGGTATTTCTCAAGAAAAAGTCTTCTAGAGTAGAGTTGCCAGATAAAATATAGTATGTCCAGTTAAATTTGAATTTCAGACAAACAATGAATATTTTAGTATATCTCCCACAGAATTTTTCAGACATACTTATGCTAAAAATGTTTTTAAGCTGAAATCCAATTTAACTGGTGCTTTGTCTTTTTATTTGTTAAATATGGCAACCCAAATGTGAACAGACAGACTGGTACAAAGGCCTCCCTGTGCTTTCGGATCAGAATTCTAAAAGACATATAATTTGGACTTTTGAATTCTAAATTATTAACTTGAGACCAAACAAAAATGTCCGAAAATATTTGCCCCAGACAGGTTAGACCCCACAGCCAGGTCTCAATACCAGTGCAACAAAGGAATATAAGTCCCATTTTCAGTGAGCAATATCAGAGGGTAAAGGATTAGGGTATCTCAAGTCAGACTGACTTCCATCTATAAACCACTCCTGCCATTTATTAGCTCTGTGCATTTGAGCAGTAATTTAACTTCCCTTTGCCTCCGTTTCTACCAAATTGTTGTGAGAATTTCATGAGGTCAGAATATGAGAAATGCCTCACAGGGTACTGAAAATTATATGCATTCAATAAATATTTGTTGCATTCTATTTTTCCCAAACTTCAAGCTGCCTGGAGAGTAAGAGAAAAACTTACACTTTTTGATACGTGCCATTTCTGTTTGCAGAGCTTTTCTTTCTGAGACAGCCAGGCTACTATCACAATCTAGAGAATTAGAACAAAGTAAAGAAGCACTGTTAAGAAGGAGCCTCAGAACCATGCATATACAAGGGAGTGGAGCATCTTTTTCAAACTGAAAAAAAAAAAGCTTATTTTACATTGATGTTTACACTTTGGAGGAAAATAAAAAATACTGAAAAGCCAGAAGAATGAAAAATCTCTATTTCCATCCAACCCCAAATGTCACTCTTTGTCTGTTTACTGTATCCCAAAGTACACATACATATCACATGCACACATATACTCCCTGATTACCTAGCAATCCATATGCCCGGTTCTTCACAGATTTTTTTTTTCAAATAAATTGTTCTATCAAAACTAAAAAGAAATCTCTTGAGGCATTACTCTATTAGGACCTGGTGAAGAGTGATGAAAAAGATTGCAGGGTTTTTGTCTTTGGAGAGGTTTTGCTTTTGATGTCTTTTGTTTTGTTTTTGTTTTTTCCATGTTTGTTCAGTTAGTCAGGAAACCAAGATTTTTGTGAGTTGCCCATTATCCAAGTGGGTAGGGCATGAGCAAATCACTTGTGGTAGATGGCAAAAACGGCCTCAATAGGGTACAGCTCCTCGCATTAAGACATGAGTCTATTTCCCCACTCCTTGAATCTGGGCTGGCCTTGTGACTTGTTTTGACCAATACAGTCTGACAGAAATGATAATGTGCTCTGAGTCTTCAGGAAGCCTAAAGCCTATCTTATTTCTACTCTTGGGAATCCTGTAGTCACTGCTATGTGAACAAGCCCTGGCTAGCCTGTTGGATGATGAGAGTTGTGGTTCAATTACCTTCATCACTCCAGCTTACATTCAAACAACAGCCAGACACATGAGTGAGACTATTGGCCATCAGTTGACCACAGACATATGAGTAAGCCCAACTTAAACCAGCAGAGAAATCACAGGGCTGACCCACAGACTTGTGACTTAAATTGACGGCTATGTTTTTAAGCTATTAAGCTTTGGCTTGGTTTCTTATGAAGTAAAATATGACCATGGTTACATGCTTTTGTAAAAATAGGCATAATAAGCCCACAGTTAGATGGCCTATTTTCTCCCTCTAGGACCAGGGCCTCACACTGGACTGTGTCAGCTGACGGAGAATCCAGGCTCAGCTCCTACAGGGAGTGCCTGATGAAGGAGTTGTCTTGAAAAGTTTGTAAGTCTGTACTCAGGCATTTATAGGAATTCCCTAAGGCTCTAAGAATGAAGAGAGGGCTGAGGGCACTGGGTCAGAAAGCAAATTTGGGTATCTTCCTTTGAAGGAACAGGAGAAGGGGCACCTCTTACTAGGTACTCAAGGTCTCAGACCCCTGGGTGCACTCAGCTCAGACCTTGCTGGGGTCCTTACCTGGACTCTTTCCAGGGTCTCCTTTTTGGCCCTTTGGTCCTGGTGACCCAGAAGGCCCTGGATTTCCTGGAGGCCCCAACTTTCCGGGAGGGCCCTGTAAGCCTCTGAGCCCTTGGCCTGTTGGAAGACAAAGGAAATGTGACTTAATATCTATGTTCTTGCTCTCTCTCTTCAAGCGTTTGATGCCCAATCCCTTCTCAGGAGAAAGGAGACCTTGACCCAGGACTGACCTTTCTGAGCACTGCTCTCAATAACTGTATGGTATGCACCTGAGAGCAATAACTTAAGAAATAAAGTTGCCACGTGGAGGTTGCTGCAGGGAGGATGCAAAGTGAAAATCAACTGCTTGTTTTTTTTTTACAAGTAGTTGTGGTTCTCCTGTCCAGCCCACTGCTGCTGGATCTCCCTGTAAATAGGTTCCCCCAGTAAAACCTATGTTTGTTTGCTGGCTCCAGGTCTCTTCTTTGGCCTCTTGAACCTGGTGCCATCCCTATTGAAGGGAATAGGGGTCTGACATGACAATGACCCAGAGAAGAAAAATTCATCCTGTGTCCCATGGGATGGCCTGACCTGTGGGCCACTTTCCTGGGCAGGCAAGACAACTGTTAGTCACAAACTGCTGTGTGGAATTCTGAGATGCCAGAGAATGAAAACTGAATCTCTGTTTTGAGTTATAGTATAGTTGAGAAAAATATACTCAAATAGGACATCAGTCTCTTCATATCCCCAGGCAGTTTTCTCTGGAAGGTAAAGAATTGCAGAGACAGAACAGCCCAACATATACCTGGTTCCCCCTTTTCTCCCTTGGTGCCATCACGCCCATCTTTGCCTGGGAAGCCGTTGATGCCTGGAGAGCTACAGGCAATCACCGCAGGGCAGGTCTTTTGGGCATCCTCACAGGTCACAGTTTCTGAGTAAGATGCTGCCACCAAACTCATGAGAAGGAGAGAGAGTGATGGAATCAGGGACATGGTCCTCACCTTGGTGTGAGAAAAGTCACGGAAGGTTAATCTCAGTTAATCAACACATATTTACTGAACATGCCCTCTGTCCTACAATCTGGGTGCAGGCTATATAGAAATAGATGACCCATCCCTGGCCTCTAGCTGGGGATTTGGAAAAGTAAACATTCCTTGTGACACTGCGTGACTAGTACTTTAACAAAGGTAGGCACTATGACGAGCAGTGGGGATCCTAAGGAGGGGTTCATCTGTGCCGAGACACCTGGTGTTGCTGCTGGAAGACTATAAACATGCTTTCCATGGTAGTGAGAACAAATGGGACTGTGCATTGCCAGCTCGCTCATGCCTGTTAGCTTAGGGAATGAGAATGAGTGGAAACCCAGGTGTCTGTAGGAGCTTCCTCTTTCTCTCCACGTCCCATTTGGGTCCATCTGCCACCTGAATCCCATCTTTGTATCTGGGCAGCTGATTCCCCTCCAGGGCCTGTTAACTATCATTTGCTCAGTGGCAGGCCCTGAGCTGAAAGCTGGTGATCCAAAGAGGAAGGTCTCAACCTCAGATCAACCTCAACCTTAGTTACCAACTCAGCCCAGAATTAACTTGAGCTTGCTTCCCCTTGGTGTTTTAGACAGGCTTGCCTGGGTGAGCATTTTCTCTGGAAATTTCTTACTATGTTGGCCCTGGCAGAGTGCTAAATACCTCTCTACTTTCTGGCAGGAATTCCCCATGTTCTGTGAGTCAAAACCACTGGCAATTAGACAACTTGCCTTGAATCCTCCTCCCGTTTCTCAATCTTAACCTTTCATTTGTTCTTCAGAGCTTTCTTCCAGCTATTACCCCCTAAGAAACCTCAGCAGCCCAGCCCCATAGGTCTAAGCCTCCAAGGCTCCCTTTGAAAACAAAGACAATCTCCACTGCAGATGAACAGATAATAGAGGAAAGTCACAGATGCTCCAGCACAAGCAGAAAAAGAGACATCCTCAACCTGATTTCTGCCTTCCATCCCACTCCCCCCACCCCTAGAAAGCCTCCTCCATGCCTCCAGGGCCATGTCAGCTCCCCAAACCCTTGATCCGGGAACCCAGATTTATTCACCAGAAATGACTTACTGGTGTTTCTGCAGAGCAGGGACTCAATGACAAGGACGCTGGCCCTCTAGCCTGGGGCTCTGGCAGATGCCTCAGAGTGAGGGAGGAGGCTGGGCTCAGCAATTTAGGGCCCAATCAACCTTGTGAACAAGGATATCCTGGGCCTGGCCTTCAACTCCAGATTAATAAACAACTCTTCTCAGAACTATGAGAAATTTAGGAGCCTCCAACACAGTGCTCGGCAGCTGTCTGCTTTAATACAGCACAATTCCTCTTTCAATTGCCATCCATTCTGGCAAATCTCATTGCTGAACTACCATAACTAGGTTCACCTAGTTAGTCATGTTGAGATCCTTGTTTCCAACAGAAAAACAAAGATACTCACAAATGCATACGCATGCTCATGCACACCAACTATACACACAGACACGTGCATGCGCGCACACACCCATCCATGAAACCACATAGACCTCTTGCTGCCATTAATGCATTAAGGCCATTCCTGCCTCAGACTCTTCACTTGATGTCTCCATGCCTGGACCCCTTACGGACATCGCCGGCTAGCTCTTTCTCTTCTATTCAAATATTCCAATTTCAGAGAAATCAGTACCTTGATCACTTACTCTAAAATAGTCCTACCTAGCAGTCTCTATCCTCTTAGCCTGAATTATTTTCTCTCATGTTACTTACACTTTATGATATTATAGTCATTGACTTTACTTTTCCAGTTTTTCATTGTGGTAAAATAGACATAAAATTTATCATTTTGACCATTATTATTAAGCATACAACTCAGTAGCATTAAGTACATTCACATTGTTGTGTTATCATCACCATATCATGGGATGATTTTCATCATCCCAAACTGAAACTCTCAACTCATTAAACTAGAATTCTCCATTTACCCCTACCCACAGCCACTAGTAACTTCTGTTTTACTTTCTGTCTCTCTGAATTCATCCATTCTAGGTACCTCCTATATGTGACATCATACAACAGCCCCTTTGTATCTGGCTTATTTCACTTAGCACAAAGTCTTCAAGTTTCATCCTCATAACAAGAATTTTAAACTGTGTTAAAGACTTTGGGTTTCCTTCCAAGGGTCACTAGAGGAACTGCAGTAGTGGAGAGGTGATCACATTTGAATTTTGCAAGGCTTGTTCTGGCTACGTTGTTGAAGGGAACAGGACTGGAGAAAAGCAGATCTGAAAGGAAATGCTTGCCATGATCTAAGTAGCAGAAGACAGTGGCCTGGGTCAGGGTAATGGCAGCTGGATTAAGAAGGTGGGCACATTTGAGAAACGGGAGGTATTGATTGCACTTGAGAATTAGCTAGAATAGTGAGTGATAATAAGAAGTTTTCACGGGCACACACATTTATGACTTGACTCTCTAGGGTCACTCAACTGTGATAAGAAGCAAAAGAACAGCACTTGGCGGTATAAGATTGTGGGTATCGTGTGTGTTAATGGCTTGAACCATCTTCCTGTGGTTAATGGGGACAATCTAGAAGGGATGGAATAATACTTTTATGAAGAATAGTTCATTTGATTCTCAACTACATTTCCGATATAGATTTCAGAACAATGCCACGTAGCTTGGGGTGTTGGGAGCCCATCATGGGAAGTTCAGAGGCTGCGGGGCCATGTGGTGGGGGTACTATGGAGGCCTCCAAACACCAAAAGAAATGTGAGTGAGATGCACTTCCAGGTCCCTTCCAATTGAAGTCTTCTTGGCTTGTGGAGGGACTGGCTTCCTTACTTCCTGCTGACCTGTCTCCTGTGCCCGGAAAAATGTCCAGGATGGTACAGAGCCACATGCCTAAAGCCATCAGTGGATATCAGGAGATCCAGGGCCTAAAGAAGACAGGGCCTAAGAAGATTTGTTTCCCTTCTTATTCTTTAGCAGCCAGAGCTTCCCCCTGCTCCTGCTCCAGTGGCAGAAGGTGGGGTGAGGTAGTTGACTCCAGGTCACTGGCGGTGCTGGCTTTAATCACAGTGCTTGCTTTCATTGTTTACCTAGTCCAGAGGTCAGGAAACTGCCCTCCAGACCCTGAAATTTCCTAGAACTGGGTTCAGAGGGTGTGGGTATCGGGGAAAGTCAATCTAGCAGTTGATCTGGAGATTGGAGTGTCACCCAGTTACATCCTGCTCTCCAGAAGGCCTTTCCCAACAGAAGAGGCCACTCTCCACATGTCACAGCCTGAATGTCTCTCTCCACACGAATGCCCACTCTGCACTCCACCCCATAGATAAGGCCACTGTGTGCATTTGTTCTGGACTTTAAAACCCTTCCCGGCAGGGCATGGTGGCTCACGCCTGTAATCCCAGCACTTTGGGAGCCCGAGGCGGGCGGATCACGAGGTCAGGAGATTGAGAACATCCTGGCTAACACGGTGAAACCCCATCTCTACTAAAAAATACAAAAAAAAAAGAAAAACTAGCCGGGCGTGGTGGTGGGCACCTGTAATCACAGCTACTGAGGAGGCTGAGGCAGGAGAATGGCATGAACCCGGAAGGCGGAGTTTGCTGTGAGCCAAGATTGCACCACTGCGCTCTAGCCTGGGCGACAGAGCCAGAGCCACAGCCACAGAGCCTCTCCGTCTCAAAAAAAAAAAAAAAAAAAAAAAACCTTCCCAACACTGCTCCTATTCTGCCAGTGCCACAACAAATCCACCCCACCCCAACAGGCTGCAGAGAAAACTGCCTCTCTGACCTGCAGGAGGACTGCCTGGTGCCCTACATCCCCTTTTTCGTAGACTAGGGTGAAATCCCAGCTCTCCCACTTCCCAACGGTGTGACCTTAGTCAAGTTCCACTGCCTTCATGTCCTCAGTTTCCTCGTCTGGGAAAGAGGGCACAGCTGCCTTGGCTGTAGACTGGTGTGTCCTTAACTGGCCCACATTCAGAGTGCATGGCACACGGCTCACCATGACAGGAATGAAGGCCTGCTTAAGACAGGCCTTCATTCCCTCCAGGGTGACTGTTCAAGAGTCTTCTCAGCTTGGGAAGCAGTGTTCTTGGGTGGCTCCACGTGGGAGGCATGGTTTGAGATTGGAAACCAGAAGGCGTGGTTTTGACTCATGAATATGAGCTTAGATAGACCCCATATTCTGGCTGAACCTCAGTTTTACATCTTTCAAATCAGATTTTGAACCTCATTCCCTTTTCAACAGGGATACTCTGAGTAGGACAATAGAAACAAGAATGTTACTGCTCTCCAAGCAAGGACCATCAGGAATATGCTTATAGTCAGATAAAATGGATTTATTATTTTTAGTTTCTTTTAACTGTTTGTTTCAACAGGAATATTGAGCACAATGGTGTACCCTAGGATTTCTCAGTAACAGGGTTTCAGGAGGGGATTTCTATAAGACTTGGTTTTGTGTTAGGTGGTTTTGGGGGAAGGGTTTAAGAAGCAGGAGACTATTCTGGATAGGGTGCTGTCCATAAGCTGGGAAATTCCGTGATAGTGCATCTTAACTTTCATTTAGGAGATAAGTAGAACAGAGCAAGGCGAAGCTGTATTTTGTAAAAGAGTGGCAGATGTTTACGTTAAGCAGGAGAGGGGCATGTTTTTCGTTTTTGTGATTCACAGAGCAACCTTTTATGTCTGTATGAAGACATGATTTTGGAATGATTTGGGATCTCACAACAGAGTAATTTTGTTGTACACCGATATCTGTGGAAGTGTTTAGGGTCAGCAGGGAATACCATGGTCTGGCCATGAGAGACAGGCTGTGAGAGACAGCTGACAGCGGTAGGCTGCTTTCTTGTTGTCAGCAGTGTCCTTTGTAACTCTAAGGCCTGACCTTCCCATACTTTTCATCCCGTACTGTCCTGTGTTCCAGTCCTGGTATTTTTTCTTTGCTTGTTTTTGCTCATGAACTCTCTGAGAATGTGTAAATGTCATAGGCCTTCTTTTTAACCAACACAAATACACAGACCCACTGCATCTGGCAAGGACTACCTTAGGCCCCTACAGCCATGGCCGGGTGGTCAGAGGGTATCATATCTACCCATGTGATAGAGACATGCTTATCTGTGACATGACCTTGAACACAGGGTGGCTGCAGTGAAAGGACAGCAGTATCCAGGCTCAGTAGTTAGGATAGTAAAGACCTGCTCTTTTGCCACAGAAATCAGAACACATGTGGCTCTCAGACTCTCCTCAGACATTCCTTACTCCCATTCTTCCTCCTGCCCCTTCATTCCCAGGCCTGGTATATTCCTTCCACCAGTGTCCTCCCTCTGGGGCAGCTTCTCTCAAAAAAAAAAAAAAAAAAACACAAAACACAAACAAAAAAACAAAACAAACAAACAAAAAACAAGAATTTCCTGGTGGGTGACCCTCATTGCTAGGTTTCTGGGGCCAGGGACACTTCTTGTCCAGGCCCATTCTCTGCCTCTGTTTTGGCTCACTGGGTGACCCAGAGCAGCATGTGGCAGAGGTGACCAGACAGGCTACACCCCCAAAAGGAGGTTGCTCACTGCTGCGATATAAAGAGCGGGCTGAGAGGGGCACGAACAGCACAATGGAAAAATCAGGACCAGAAGCACACACTACTGGCTGCAAAATTATTGGAAAGGAATACCAGTAATTTAAAATAAGTATAATCAATATCCATAGAGAAATCAGTGAAGATCATGCCCATATGACACAAGCAAGAGGCAGTAGAAAAGCAATGAAGTAGAAACATTAACATGGACATTAGTCATTAGAATAATAAACACGATAGAAAGTGCAAACCACCAGGGTGCATATTGCTGAAGAACACACCGAGGAACTGCGAGAGCAGAGCAAAGGACTCTTGCAGGACTGGGAAACTGGAGACATGGAAGTCAGGGGGTTAGAAACCGGAGATTTGGAGTATTAAAGACAAACAAGCAAAGCTTTCTGACACACAAAACGGAGTTGGAGAGATGGTACTCCTGCATCTAAACCAACCCAGTCACACAGATACCAGCAAGGAGGAGTGGAAGAGACAGAGATGGCAGCTCCCCAGGACTGAAACTGGGAACATAGGGAGGTACTCACCTTTCGAGGCTTACCGAAAGCCATGGCACAGTGAGTGCTTGGGCTTTAACCAATTAGATCACCAAACCCCCTTCCCTGTGACAGTTAAAAATCTAGATATTTAGGGTAGGATCAGAAATGTAGGGAGTTGGGCAGAAACACATTTCTTCCCAACACCATCTCACTTGATTCTTGTGATCAGCTGCATGTAACAGCCAAGCCTGGGTACAACAGGGAAAAAATCATAAGTGACCCCAAAGAGCTTCCAATATCATGAGGCAGCTTTCCTGGTACCCTTCCTGCTCTTTTCTACCTTCCTGGGACCAGAGACACAGAAAGCTCAGCTGTAGATTAATGATAGATTAATTGCATTATTAACGGATTAATTGCATCATTAATTTACCTAAGATCCCACATTGTACACTTCAACAAAAATTCACCCTGTATGTATCCATGTGTGTGCGTGTGCATGCACTTGTGTACCTATACTTGTGTATGTGCATGGGCGGGGGGGCGGAGTATCTGAATGTGAGTCTGTGCCATTTCTTAAAGTCTGTCTCCCCACCTGTGATTAAATGAGCTCACCTGTAGCTTTGCGAGGATGAAAAGGTTTAGCACTCTGCAGCCAATCAGGAAACAGACATCACACAGTGCTCTAAACAGGGGTAGTTTAATATAAAGAATTATTAAACCCTGATTAAAAAGTAACTATAGAATGTAAGACATTCTCTATGGTTCAGACCTCATAGGAGAAAGGGTAGTTGAACCCACTGGGTGGCTGTGCTGGTTTTTGGGGCCAGAGCTTCTCTGTAGTTCTGGGACAAGCAGGCATCAGCCCGCCTTCGGAGCACAGGTGGGCCAGGCAAGCCGTAGGTCGTGGCCGCAGTGGTCGGCGCAGCGGGAATGGGTCGTAGGTGCAGCAGGCGGCCCGGAGTGCGGTGTCCCTGTTGGGAGGGCCACTGCTTCCCTAAGATTGAGGGAGACACACCTGGGTGAAGAGGGACGAGCAGAGGCAGCACAACAGAAGTGCAGGCAGGAAGCTTCGTGCCCCGGTGTCTCTGTCGCGAGGGCTGCAGGGGGTTGGTGGCGAGGCCAGGACGCAACTGCAAGCTCCCGGATCCGCGGCCAGACTGCGCGTTCCAACCGCGGTGCCCCCAGCTGTTCCCGCCTGCCAGGCCGACCCCCGAAAAGGCCTCCCGAAACGGCTGGAGCCCCCTTTTTCTTGCCATGTCTCTCTAGTGCCCTCTACTGAGAAGCTTTGCATCGTGCTCACTCGAAAAACGCTGAAAGGAATTCTGTGGTTTAATCACAGAGCATGTTTTGAAGGGTAAATTGGGAGCTGAGAGTCTTTTGATGCCTGGCACAGTAGGTGTGTCCGCATCGTCGTGCACACGGTAAGTCCACAGGCCCTGTGTGCTCCCTCTGTCTGCAGCTGTAACATCAAGTGTCCCTCCAGCCCGGCCTCGCGGGAGAGCTGAGCAGCAAAGGAAGGCAGAGGGGCGGGCCTTGCCGGCTCTGGGCCCCGAGGCTGGAGGCTGGGCTCCCTCTTTCTTCCCTCCCTCCTTCCTTTCTTCCTTGCTTCTCCCTCCTTCCCTCCCTGCCTCCCTCCTTCTGTCCTTCCCTCCTCCCCTCCCTGCTTCCCTCCTCCCCACCTTCCCTCCCTCTTCCCCTCCTTCCCTCCCTCTTCCCCTCCTTGCCTCCCTCTTCCCCTCCTTCCCTCCCTCTTCCCCTCCTTCCCTCCCTC